>NC_082684.1:148001648-148312561 GCF_949987515.2 Delphinus delphis
GAAGCAACCTAAGTGTCCATTGACAGAGGAATGGATAAAGAAGATGCACATATATACAATGGAATATTACTCAGCCATAAAAAGAAATGAAATTGAGTTATTTGCAGTGAGGTGGATGGACCTAGAGTCTGTCATACAGGATGAAGTAAGTCAGAAAGAGAAAAACAAATACTGCATGCTAACACATATGTATGGAATCTATAAAAAAAAAAATGGTTCTGATGAACCTAGGGCCAGGACAGGAATAAAGACACAGATATAGAGAAATGACTTGAGGACACAGGGGTGGGGGGTAAGCGTAAGCTGGGACGAAGTAAGAGAGTAGCACTGATATATATACACTACCAAATGTAAAGTAGATAGCTAGTGGGAAGCAGCTGCATAGCACAGGGAGATCAGCTCAGTACCTTGTGACCACCTAGAGGGGTGGGATAGGGAGGGTGGGAGGGAGACGCAAGAAGGAGGGGATATGGGGATATATGTACACATGTAGCTGATTCACTTTGTTATACAGCAGAAACTGACACAACACTGTAAAGCAATTATACTCTAATAAAGATGTAAAAATAAATAAATAAAGGGAATTCTAATGCAAAAAAAAGTTTTTAGATTAAGTAGCGCATCACCTAGATTTATTTAAGAAGCACAAAATTTATTTTTTTAGTGTAAGTGGTCTTTAAAACATGCTGCAACTAAAGGCTTACTCTGCAAAACTCCAATAAAAGAAACTAATTATGCAAAAACAAACAGAAAAGCAAGGTGTCCCTGTTAACTTTAAACTGGCTCATTGTATTGTATGAGAATGAGAATTCTCATATTGTGAGACCCAAAACTTTAGTGATAACTTTTATTTAGGACTCAAGCTATTCCTGTTATTTCAGATACCTTGGATTTTATTTTCCATTAGAAGTGCGTTATATTTTAACAACACCAGCACAATGCTTTATATTGGGAGTTATAAACATAACTGTAGGTCACCACATCGTAGACTTCTGACATTCATGAATTTTGCTCTTGCCAGAGCAATTTCATAAGTCAAGAACCCCTGCCTTGCAGCTTCATTTTGCTGTAATTTTCCAGATTGTTTCTTTGACCACACGAACAGTTGACTCCTTATATTCACTATATGTATTAGAAGCACTGTGAGACTCCCATTTTTATATTACACTTGCTGACAAGTGCCACAAATAACTTCAACGCAATTTACTGTCTGGTCTAGACAGAATCATATCTGACAGGTGTTTCCTTCACCCGATCCTGGTTTACTGCCCAACTATGAGGATGATATGCTCTGTTTTGGAAGCAGAAGAAAAGTAATAGAGTCCTTAAATATTGTGAGTATTGATTCATGGTCCAAGCCCTAATAACCAGCAACAGTTAAATATCTAAACAGAGACAATTTAATATTCCAATTCATTAACCATTTTCTGAGAGGGATGCTAGCCTACACTGAACTGCTTCAAGAAGGTAGAGGTGAGTTCAGAATAATCACAATGGGGAAAAAAAAAGCAAATCTTTGCTGTTATGGAAAATAACTTCTATTTATGTAAATGAGAACTTAAGCTCATTGGAGGACGAGCGGTAGGAGCCTTAAGAAGATCAATTTAGGCACAACAAGTGGATGGTAAATGAATAGCACAAAGAGGAGGAGAGATACTATTACAGAACAAAAAACACCCAGAAAAATCATTATCGATACTATTGTTAGTAAGGTAATTTTTGAGTTTTTGTATAGAGCCTAACATTAGGAATATTGGTACTCCTAGAAAATTGAGTATTTACTATAAATCCAATCTGCTAGGCATTAATACTTCAATATCATTGATTTTTTATTCTGTTATCTTAGATGACAGTAAATGCTTGATAGAAAATCAAATTATACCCTGATCCCTCAAAGTAAGAACTTAATAGTTCAGCTAGAGAAATTTGTCCTTAGCTATGCCTAGTTTAATCCTATACCAGTCATACATTCTCAGAAACACAGCTGTAATTTAAACTGATTTAATTACCTTCTTGTCATCTCACTGGTAAGGGAATTTTAAAGGAATACTACAATGTACTCTGTCCCTGTGTTGTTGTGCCCTATAACACACTCAGAGAAAAGGGCTTGGAAAGGTGAGGGGTCTGCTTGCCAAATCATATTCTGAATAGTTGTAAGGAAGGAGTCTGGCTCCTAGTTAAAAACCTATGTGTGATTTTTCAGGCCTCACCACAGGCAATTATGAAGCTCTAAGTATCAGCCCTCATGGGGTGAAGCTGCCCTCCCCCAACCAGACTGGGTACATGGCCAATGCACTGCTATTTCTGGACAGAGGTGCGGTCAAGGACTCAGTCCCCTGGTTGGTCATTGCCTTTCACATATTTAGATACCTAGCCCTGGGGATTTCATTCCTAGGTCTCTCTGAGGCCTTGGGCAGAGGTCTTCTTTAGGTGTTTCTCAAGTTCTCCTTGTAGGGAGAGGGAAATCTTAAAGATATATTTTTCCCCACTCTGATTCAGTACTCAGTACTTTTCCACCTCTAACCCTTTCCCCTTTTCCTCTCTGTTAAACACACATCTCAGGATCAATAAAACTGCTGGAGCCCTTTGTACGGGGCTCTCTAAACAGTGAGGACTCCCAGGTCTGCACTGATCCCCATGGCCCTTGATCAGGGTTCCATGGGGGAAATGGAACAGGGAGAATCAGCACTTTCTCTGGTTTTCAACTCCTGCTTATACCATCACACTAAGTGATTAAAGTCGTAACTCTTTCATTTTTGGCTTGTTGCTTAAAGCAGCTGTTCTGGAGACCTGGCAGCTCAGCTCTCACCTACCCCCACTCCAGCTCACCTGAGTTCCTGACAGTAAAAAATACAGATATTTTGCAAAAGGTAGAGAAAATTCAAAGGTGATATGACAAGGCTCTTTAAATGTTTAAAGAACAAGTTCCATGACAGAGAAAAGAGACCTGTTCTTTGCTGCTCTAGAAAGCAGAACTAGGACAAATTGGTGGAAATGACAGCAAGTTAGAAATTCAATCATCACCAATCACTATAATTACAATAAATGTGGGAAAGAGCCAGTATTTATAGAGCCTTTACTGTGTGCCAGGCATGAGGCATGATGCTAAAATATGTACAGAAAGCATCTCATTTTTTTTCTCACTGTTAACACTTTTGAAAAATGAGAATCTAATGTTAGTGGAAGGATTGCTTAATGATCTCCTTCCCAATGGAAATAGACAAGGTGAGGTATATTGTCTGTCTATTATGATAGCGCAGGAAAAAAATATCTTACACTGTGGGAGAGGATGAACTAAAAAGCCAAAGTTTCCCTGAACTGGCTAATCATCAAAATCACCTAGAGAATTAAAATAAATGAAAGATAGAATGTGTTTGGTTTTTAAAACAGAGGACTATACTACCAATCATCACTCCTTTTACTACATTCCCCTGACCCAAGAGGTAATTTAGCAGGATTCTGATTAAAGAGATCTAGAGAGAGCCATGACATATATATATTTTAAAAGATCCTTCAGTACTCTGATTATGAATCAGGATTAGGAAACATTACTTCCAATATCTCCCAATTCAAGAAGTCTGAGAGCAAATATTAAAATATTATTATTAAAAGAATAAGGCTTGGGCTTCTCTGGTGGCGCAGTGGTTGAGAGTCCGCCCACCAATGCAGGGGACACAGGTTCGTGCCCCGGTCCGGAAGGATCCCACATGCCGCGGAGCGGCTGGGCCCGTGAGCCATGGCCGCTGAGCCTGCGCTCCGCAACGGGAGAGGCCACAACAGTGAGAGGCCGTCGTACCGCAAAAAAAAAAAAAAAAAAAAAAAGAATAAGGCTTATTTTAGGATTATTTTCACATGTCATTTAAGCTGTGCTATTATGAAATAATTTATATGTAACAATGTAGGTGACTATATATGATATAAAGAAACACTCTTGTATTTACTACTTAGTTCAAAAAAATGTTTCCAATATTATTTGCCTCTCTTCAACCTTATCCCTCTCCTCCAGAAGTAACTATCCTGAATTTTCTGGTAACAATTCCCTTGTTTTCCCCAACACTACTCTGTTTTAATTACTAGAGTTTTAAACTAAGTTATTTGACTGGTAGGATAAGTGTCTCTACCTTGTTCATTTTCTTAAGGACTGTGTTAGCTTATTTTCCTTTCTGTCTTCTGTAAAATTTTTAGATCACATTTTCAATTAAATTTTAAAACCTGTTGAGGTTTGAATTATATTAACTACCTATCAATTTACAGAGAATTGATATCTTCATTGGATCATCTATGCACTGAGCATGATTTCTGTATTTATACCTTTTTAAGTGCTTTCAGTTAAGTTCTGTGTTTTTCTGTAAATGGCACAAATATTATCCACTAGATTTTTCCTATGGTCCTTGTACTCTTATTCACATTGTCAATTCTTCCTTTTTACTGAATTGCATTTCTAACACATTATTGCCAAAAAATAGAAATGCAATTGACTTTTGTATATTAAGCCTATCCAGTATTCTTTCCAAGCAGGCTTATTAAAACTAATAATTTGTTTCAAACTTGATTTTTATATGTAGACCATTGTATAATCTGCAAATAACGGTAGCTTTGTTTCCTATGTCAAAATGTTAAAGCTTTTCTTCTTCTTTTATCATGGTGCTGTTTAGACTCTCCAAAACAATGCTGAATAGAGGTGGTGCTGTAACAGACTTATTTCCTCATTGCTGGCCTAAAGTAAATTGTTTTAACATTAAGCATGACATTTCCTATAGGTTTTTGTTATATAAATTCATCAGGTTAAGAAATTTTTCTTTCTAATTCAATAGGATTTTTTTCAAAAACCACTAATGGGTTATCAATGCTACTGAATGATTATTCATCATCTGTTGAAATGGTCATACAATTTTTCTCCTTTAATCACCGTATAGGTTAGATTATCTACTGTTAAACTTGCACTCCTGGGATAAACCTAACTTGATCATGATTTATTATCTTTTTATACAAAATACTGGATGCTATATAATACTGTAGTTAGTAATTTTCTATATACATACATGACAGAGCACAGCCTGTAACTTTCCTGCTGCTTATTTTCCTGGTATGATTTGACCCACATGATTATACTAGTTTCATAAAATAAGTTGGAAAATGTATCTTCTTTTTCTATTATCTGCAAAAATGAGTGTAAGATGAATCCTTCTAGGGTCTGCTCTTTGTATGGATCTCCACTACAAAGTCTCACTTACAGAGGTCCCAGGTCCTTTTTTCATATGGCCTGCTTACCGCCAAAGCTAAAGATGTACGCTTCCAAGATTAGCAGATACCCCTGGGGCAGGTGATACTTTATGTTTGCTTGTCTCTCTGGATTTGCAGTTCCCCTTGAAATTCATGAGGGTTTTCCTTACTTTCTTGCAAGCTCAGCAATACATTTAAGAGGATGATTTTTATATTTTATTTAGAAATGAGTGTGTGCCATACCTTGAGTGCGGAGAAAGATAAACCTCATCTTTAATTCACAGGAGAGCTTTCCCACCATAATGTAACATCATCTGCTTGAATGACTACAGGGGAGTATTCCTAGAGCTGGTGAATCTGGGATGAAACAAAGATGGCCAAGACTATGCACTACTACAAGAAGGGGTGAGAACATATGCATTTGCAAAGTGGCAGCAATGAGACAAAATAAGATGCAGTTGCAGTACAACAAGCTTTGTAGCTTATTTTACATTAATTCAGCTTCAGTGTACTCGAAAGCAACAGGTTACTTTGAGCAATTTAAGCAACTGCAACAAAATGCCCTCTCTGCAGTCCTTAGCACTCTCTCCTTTGGCTTCACTTTCCTAAAACCTTCTCATACTCTGCCACTCAAAACAAAATGACTTTATAAACATCCCTGAAAAGAAAGTACAAATAGAATGGCAATGAGATTGATTTGCTAAGAGTATGAAGACTGAAGAGCAAGTAGTAGAGGATTTTGAATATTCAGAGGAGTTGTTTGGATTATGTAACATTTGACTCACTTTGTGCCTGGGAAGCTTCGTGATACTAATGGTGTATTTATTGATCCATCTGTGGTACACAAGGGGCTACTCTGTCCTCCTCCCAATACTCTACCTATCTGATCAAAAAGTGCAGAATTGGCCACTCAATATTAACTGAATGAATAAAGAAAGGGCTGGTATACCCATGGCTTTCTTCAAAACCATCAGTATTTATTATACACTGGTTCAATATCAAAGCTACAATGGAACAGTAGCTTAGAATGGTGGTGTCTGCATTGTTGAATGATCAAATGACATTCACACCTGCACTTTGTCTGCCAGACAGGCTTCTACTTAGACAGTGATGTAGAATATAAACAACCCTCCTATTGTGGGCATACGCTTTTTCCTTTTCCAGCAGAGTTGTTTATGGAGTAGTTAACAATTGGAGAATAATCAAGATTGAAATTCTACCTTCCTTATATGTGCAATATCAAAGATTTGGGGGGAAGAACCAAAAAATCATAAACACATACACACAAAACACTCTCATCCTGAAAGACTAACTGAACTCAAGGCATGAAAGACCAGTAGTGAAACATAATTTTTGATGAAGGAAGACATTACATAGAGAGGAACTTTAAATTATGGAATCAATCCTAATTTCCTATTTGTCTTTTATTGAAGATTTTTGTTTGATAGTTTCTTTTAACCTTTTTCTCAATAAATGTGTTCAGTGTTTAAAGTTGTTTTAAAAATATATTTATGTTTGTAATTTTTTTAGACAGTATCCTGCTCCATTTCAACCCCTCACCCCACACCTGACACCCAATACAGCAGTAAATGCACTTCATGGCATTTTACCCAGAGTTCACATTGAAATTTCACCAACTAACTCTGAAGCAATTTGAGTTCAAGGGAGAGTTTTGCATCATTTTGTTTTAATTTATAGGATCAAGCAAAATTATCAAATTCTCACATGGCAGTCAATGTAGAAAAGTACCTTAAAGCTGCATTCTTCATTATGTGTTTATCTAACAGCTTCAGCTTTAAAACTTCTGTTATTTATTTAACACTAAAAACATCTTATGATTAAATTATGGATCAATATTGTTCTTGTTATAGAAAATGCCAAAGAACATTGAAAATAAAACCTATTTGACAAATGAAAGAAGATTTATTACAGCTGAGTGAGAAATCATCCTTCCACAAAGAATGAAGATTAGGAGTACATGTCAGGGAAAACAACAAGTGAGCTTGATAAAGCAGGTTTTCGCTAATGACCTTAAAAGGACCTTTAAAATGTGATCACCTACATCCATCACTGCTCTAATCTAAAACATCATCCCCTCTAGACTGGATTATTGCATAGTCTCCTAACACAGAGCTTCCAGAGTGATCACTACACATGTAAGTTAGATTCCCTAATTAAAATCCCCTCACTGCTTCCCATTACCCTTAGAGTATAGTCCACGCCTCACATTGGCCTTCTGTCTGTTCTCCTATTGGACTAGGCTCATCTCCTCCTCTGATCACTTTGCTAGGCCAGATCTCAATATCGAGGTATTAAATCGTGTTATCTTGAAAAACAATCCGAAATGTTACCTGGCACTCTCTAGCATATTATCTTGTTTTCCATAGCACTTAACATTATCTGATACTCCTAATTTACTTGTTTGTTTCTCTCTATATATTAAAATTTAAGTTCCAGGACAGCGAGATCTCTTGTGACAGTTACACCAGTGCCTGAAACACTGTAAGAGGTTAATAACCATGTGTTGAATGGATGATTAAAGAATATTCTCCAATATTCAGTAGAGAACTACTGTAACTTCTGAGCAAGGGAGTGACATGATAAATTGTTCACACACACGTAGCACTTGTGTGAAAATACTATTAGATTTAGAAGAGGGTGCAGATGGGATGGTCAGCAGAAATCCATGGTGAACTGTATTATTAAAGTGAATTTAAATGAAGAAAGACCATTCAGAGAATTTATATTGTCTGGGAGGAAATATGGAAGAGTATACCAGTATTAGCACAGTCTTAATACTTAAGGAAACAGGTAAGCAGGATTATAAATGCTAAAGAAAGAGTAAAACTGTTTATATATATATTCTGTATGAAAATAGTGTGAAGAAAAATTAATGTATTTTTAAATATTTCATTTTCATTTGTATAAAATACTCATTTTTAATTTATTAATAATAAAGGAGACCTTTATTAATCAGAAATCAAGTCCAGATATGCACATTTAGGAATCATTACTATACAAGTAAATGGGAAATCTTCACAGAAAGATGAATTTCCCTCGACAAGGCCTTATCCTGAGAGAAGGGTAGGTTCCCTTACCTCTTACTTGCCTCAGTTCCCTTATCATTAAAATGGAGATAACGGTAGACACCAGTAGATTATCTAGCTCTTCAGCTGGTTTATTTGTAAAGGGTAAAACAAAAATGGCAGAGCAGGTAACAGCCAGAGGATGCGAGTGTAGGGTCTTTTGGTAGGTGGGCAAGAGGAAACATTGAAAAGCAGTAGGGCTGACGGGTGACTCAACACAGACGGAAGCTTCTAGGATAGAAGTGGGTGAGGGGCAGAGAAAAAGGATAAGAAAGTGGTGGAAAGTGAGCAGCTATAGGGAAAAGGTAAATAGGGGAAGCCTTTGAAACAAAGAAGTTACTTCCTCAATGAGGAGGCGTCAACGTATACCAAAGTAATGGTAGGAAACCTGTGCCTTATATACTCAGACTTTGTAGAGAAGGGAGTCATGAAGTGTGGATATCATGGCAAGCATATCATGTGGTCATTACGAACCAATGGTGAGTGAGACTGAATTTCTGATTCTTAAGGAGATATGTGAAGACTCTGATCAGAACTTTTACAAGAACAATTGTTCCTAAAAGATCAAAACTTTTTTTCTCATTTGTCACATTAAATATCACCTCACTTAGTACTTCATAAAGCAGAATAAAATTTTATAAATACTGGAGCCCCAATTGTAATGATCATGAAGCTAAGATGGTAAGCTATCTAGAAAAATACTAGCGGGGCATTGATAATGTAGTGTAATACTGTTAGCAGAGTAATTTAGAGTATGAGCTTTGAGTTGCTTAGGTTTCTATTTTGAAAATAGATAAAAATAAATAGCACTGCCTCCTTTCCCTTTTCACTTGGAATTAATGAGACAGAGAGAAACAAATTTGATTTTAGGTAAAACCAGGAGATATTTCTAATTCAAACCACAGCATATGAGAAAGGGCTGCCAAATGCAGTGAAGGCTGAATAAGGTACAACATGAAACAGCAGCCCTACAGCTACAGCTCTCAGATGAAACTAATAGGACACAATGTTCAAAATTAGATAAACCTCTTTGGGTAATAAAGCCAATAATCCTTTGTAATGGTGAAAAGATGTGCCGTGGACACTGCATGGTGGTAAAGTAAACCAAGGAAGAACCAACAAGAAGAGGAATTATCCAGATATAATAATTTGAAGAATAAAATGTTGCAGAAGAAAGGGTGCACTGTGAGCAGTCTGGCAGGTGCTAGTCTCAGCTGTCAGGAGAGAAGTAAAAGGTAAAAGAATTCACATAGGGATTCCCTGGTGACACAGTGGTTAAGAATCAGCCTGCCAATGCAGGGGACACAGATTCGAACCCTGGTCCAGGAAGATCCCACATGCCGTGAGCAACTAACCCTGTGCACCACAACTACTGAGCCTGTGCACTAGAGCCTGTGCGCCCCAACTACTGACCCCGTGTGCCACAACTACTGAAGCCCACGCACCTAGAGCCCGTGCTCTGCAACAAGAGAAGCCACCGCAACGAGAAGCCCACGCACAGCAACGAAGAGTAGCCCCCACTCGCCGCAACTAGAGAAAGCCCGTGCACAGCAACAAAGACCAGTGAAGCCAAAAATTAATTAATTAAATAACTAAAAATTCACATATACACAACTCTGTCATCAGGTACGGCTTGTAAGTCAAGGAGAATACACTCTTGCCTGGGACACTGCTCTACTGGTAGATGCCCCAAGATGGACTCATGTCTTTTTTAAAATGACTGAATACTAACAATAATGGAACACTAACACAAGACTGACAGAAAGACACAACAAAAATAAAGGTGAAAAGGAACAGGAAAAACAAATGACAATACGAATGTTTCCAAGATATAAAAAATTTCCCCTAAAGAAAGGAAAACTGTGACAAGCACACTGTCTTGCATTTAAGAAATAAAGTGATTTCCTTTGCTGTGCAAAAGCTTTCAGGTTTCATTAGGTCCCATCGTTTTTATTTCCATTTCTCTAGGAGGTGGATCAAAAAGGATCTTGCTGTGATTGATGTCATAGAGTGTTCTGCCTATGTTTTCCTCTAAGAGTTTGATAGTGTCTGGCCTTACATTTAGGTTTATAAATCCATTTTGAGTGTATTTTTATGTATGGTGTTAGGGAGTATTCTAATTTCATTCTTTTACATGTAGCTGTCCAGTTTTCCCAGCACCACTTACTGAAGAGGCTGCCTTTTCCCCACTGTATAATCTTGCCTCCTTTATCAAAAATAAGGTGACCATATGTGTATGGGTTTATCTCTGGGCTTTCTATCCTGTTCCATTGATCTATATTTCTGTTTTTGTGCCAGTACCGTACTGCCTCGATTACTGTAGCTTTGTAGTATAAACAAGATGAAAAGACAACCATCAGAATGGGAGAAAATATTTGCAAATGAAGCAACTGACAAAGGATTAACCTCCAAAACTTACAAGCAGCTCATGCAACTCAATATCAAAAAAACAAACAACCCAATCCAAAAATGGGCAGAAGATCTAAATAGACATTTCTCCAGAGAAGATATACAGATTGCCAACAAACACATGAAAGGATGCTCAACATCACTAATCATTAGAGAAATGCAAATCAAAACTACAGTGAGGTATCACCTCACACCAGTCAGAATGGCAATCATCAAAAAATCTACAAACAATAAATGCTGGAGAGGGTGTGGAGAAAAGGGAACCCTCTTGCACTGTTGGTGGGGATGTACATTGATACAACCACTATGGGCAACAGTATGGAGGTTCCTTAAAAAACTAAAAATAGAACTACTATATGACCCAGCAATCCCACTACTGGGCATATATCCTGAGAAAACCATAATTCAAAAAGAGTCATGTACCACAATGTTCATTGCAGCTTTATTTACAATAGCCAGGACATGGAAACAACCTAAGTGTCCACCGACAGATGAATGGATAAAGAAGATGTGGCACATATATACAATGGAATATTACTCAGCCATAAAAAGAAATGAAATTGAGTTATTTGTAGTGAGGTGGATGGACCTAGAGTCTGTCATACAGAGTGAAGTAAGTCAGAAAGAGAAAAACAAATACCATATGCTAACACACATATATGGAATCTAAATAAAAACAAAAATAAAATGGTTCTGAAGAAACAGGGGCAGGAATAAAGACGCAGACGTAGAGAATGGACTTGAGGACACGGGGAGGAGGAAGGGTAAGCTGGGACGAAGTGAGAGAGTGGCATGAACATATATACACTACCAAATGTAAAATAGCAGTGGGAAGCAGACACATAGCACTGGGAGATCAGCTCGGTGCTTTGCGACCACCTAGAGGGGTGGGATAGGGAGGGTGGGAGGGAGATGCAAGAGGGAGAGGATATGGAGATATATGTATATGTATAGCTGATTCACTTTGTTATACAGCAGAAACTAACACAGCACTGTAAAACAAGTATACTCCAATAAAGATGTTAAAATAAATAAAGTGCAACAATTGCCTTTATAAAATAAGACTTTATCAGATATATACACAAGCTCAGAGAAACTACAATTAGAGAGCATTTAGAGATAAATCATTGGAAGTAGTGGTAAAGAAGGTAGGAATCAAAGAAGAAAAACGATTATAGAAATGACTAACTAGAAGAAAAGGAGAACAGGCACTGCTGAAAATACAGAGAGTCAAGGAGGATAAGATTGAGAGGAGTGAGCAAACTGCAGTGGAAATAATTTCAGCATATAAAACACTTTTAAATAATAAGGTAGATAGGAAGACCAACAAAAAGAGATCCCATCCATTCATATTCAGTACTTCAAAGGTAAATGACTAGAATACTAATAATCCAGTAGTCTCTTCTTATCCATGGGTGATACATCCCAAGACCCTCAGTGGATACCTGAAACTGTGGATAGTACCAAACACTATATATACTATATTTTTTTCCTGTGATAAAGTTTAATTTATAAATTATGTACAGTAATAACTAATAATAAAATAGAACAGTTATAACAATATACTGTAATAAAAGTTATGTGAATGTAGTCTCTCTCTCAAAATATCTTACTGTACTGTACTCACCCTCTTCTTCTTGTGTTGATCTGAGGTGATAAAATGCCTATTTGATGAGATGAAGTGAGCTAAATGCCACAGTCTTAGGCTACTACTGACCTTCTGATCATATACCAGAAAGAGTACCATCTGCTTCAGGTGATCCTTGGGACATGATAATGTACATGGCTGGGTGTCAAGAGCAGACATTATCCACAACTGGGGATCCCAGGTAGGATGGAGTGGGAAGGCACAAGATTTCATCATGCTACTCAGAACAGTGCCCAATTTAAAGTTTTTAAATTGGTTTTTTCTGAAATTTTCCATTTAATATTTTTGGACCATGGTTGACCACTGGTAACTGAAACTATGGAAGGCAAAACCACAGATGAGGATCTACTGTAGTAATAATTATAATGTATTGTAAAATACAATATTCCATAAGTAAATAGACATTTTAAAACATGTTGAAGATACATTATGTTCCAGACTAAAGGAGACTCAGAATAATATCAAGGTATATCTTATTAAAATTACTGAACCTTAAAGATAAAAAAATATTTGGAGTGAGTAGGCAAAGATTTTAGTTACCAATAAATATTGGGGGAAAGGAGTTATCCTTAGATAACTTCACAACAACATTCAGAATATACAACTGCTTGTAAGTTCCTCAAGAAAAGAAAAACATACAAATATTATTTTAACCCAGATAATGGGTACTATGAGTTGGTTAATTTGATCTCCAGACTATCTTCCATTTAGTATGTATTCCAGGACTGCAGATAAGGGAAGGTAAAAACTCCACTCCCCAGACTCCCGTGCAGATATGGCTATTATTTCAAATTAGTATCCAACAATTACATGGACTCAAGTGAGATTTAGAAAGCAGAATTGCTGCAGAGTCCATTTTCTGCCTCTTTTTAGCAAGCATAACAGGTTTTTCTGCAGCAACATTTCATTTTTCATTCTTCAGGTTTCTAAGTTCAAAGGCAGGTATGATGGTTTCAGCAGCAGTGACAGCTTCTTAATTCTGGCTTCCTAAGCTCTAAACTGCAGCTATAGGTTTATGGATTTAATTCAGCATTTGCAGTGGTTGCCTCAGATATAATAATTCTGCTGTTGGGTAAGTTCTGTGTTATTCTGCAAGACATTTCTGAAGGCTACTTAAAATACTTAAAATGGCTTTGTTTCCTGCACTGTATTCTGATTAATAAGCCAGTTAAATTATTGCTCAATGATAAAGGCAATAAACAAACTTTTCTTAAACGTTGAGAATTTAGAGAATACAGTTACATGAGCCCTTCATAAAAGCAGTAGAAGATGAATTTCAACTAAGGTGAATGGAGAAACTCTGGCAAAAGGAATAGGGAGAAACTGAGTCATTTTATCTGTTACACAAAGACAATAACAATGAGTATTAATGTCATAATTGCAGAAAGGTATGTAAATAAAAGCCCTGGTGAGGCAAAAATGATGTAACTGACAAAAACTAGGAGGAGAAGGGAAAAGAAGGTGAGAAGTAGTTCAAGCTGGCTGAAATTTTTATTTTTAGAATCATGGGCCAGGCTAGCATTTAAATCTAAGTTCAGAACATATCTAAAAGAAATAAGTAATAAAATCACACTTGGGTGGTGAAGAAAAAATTAAGGAACTAAACTAATGTGTACTAAACTAATTCTAGCCTTATCATGAGAAATACTTCAATATTGTCTCAAATTCTAGAAGACTAATTATAGATTAGAAAGAGAAATTTTACAGATTACTAGAGAAATACAGACTACAAACAGAAAGAAGTCATACTTATAAAGAGAGAAAATATAAAATGGAAAAAGATGATAGCACTAAGCCAGTTTATCAATAAATGTAAATGGTTTAAATATTGTAACATTAGGTCAAAAAGCAGAATTTAACTCTACTATATGAAGAAAGAGACACCTAAAACAGAACGACTAAATGGCATATATAAAAATAATAGTCTTTGTAGCATGTTAGTAATAAGAGTGGAAACAACCTAAATGTCCCTCATGGATATTATGATACATTATAAAATGGAATACTGCATAGCTTCTAGAATATATAAGGTAGCTATATATCTGCTAGTATGGAAGAAACTCTCTGCTACATTAAGTTAAAAAAAATGCAGGGTAGCATATATGATATTCCACCGTATGTTTTTTACACACATAATGACATACATAAAAATGCTTGTAGAGCAAAGAATATCACTGGAAGGATACGTAAGTAAACGGATGGCAGTGGTTGTCTCTAAGGAAAAGTAATGGGTGACTAGAAGTATAGGTATGGGAGATTTTTCTTATCACAATGCATTTTTGGTGTTTGAAAAGTTGTGTATATGTATTGCCTTCTTTTTAAGTAAACCTTGTTTTGAAAGCAACAACTTTCAAGTTAGTAGGTCTTGGATCAGAGTCTTGGCTCTGCCACTTCCTCATTGTGCAGCAACTGATCATTGCAGTAGCCCACTTAGTGGGTGTGCGCTACTATAATACTATACCACTATGTGGTATAAGCCACTATGGGTGGCTTATAAACCACAGAAAATTATTTCTCACAGTTTTTCTGGAGGCTGGGAAGTCCAAGATAAGGAAGCCGGCAGATTTTGAATTCATAGACTGCTGTTTTTTTTCTGCTGTAACCTCACATGGTGAGGGCTCTTTTGGGGTCCCTTTTATAAAGACAATGATCTGCCCTCATGACCTAATCCCTTCCCAAAGACCCCACCTCCCAATGTGCTCACATTAGGGCTAAGCATTTCAACATATGAATTTGGGGGGGGGGGGACATAGACATTGTCTTTGTTTTTTAATCGGAGTAAATTTGCTTTACAATATTGTGTTAGTTTCATTGCTGTACAATGAAGTGAATCAGCTATATGTATACTTATATCCCCTCCTTCTTGGACCTCCCTCCCACCCCCCACCCATCCCACCCATCTAGGTTGTCAGAGAGCACCGAGCTGAGTTCCCTGTGCTATACAGCAAGTTCCCACTAGCCATCTATTTTACCCATGGTAGTGTATTTATATCAAGCCTAATCTCCCAATTCATCCTACCCTCCCTTCCCCCACTGTGTCCACATGTCCGTTCTCTACATCTGTGTCTCTACTCCTGCCCTGGAAATAGGTTCATCTGTACTATTTTTCTAGATTCCACATATATGTGTTAATATACAATATTTGTTTTTCTCTTTCTGGCTTACTTCACTCTGTATGGCAGACTCTAGGTCCTTCCACATCTCTACAAATGACCCAATTTCATTCCTTTTTATGGCTGAGTAATATTCCATTGTTTGCAGGGGGTAACATTATTAATAAATTCATATGGTTAATGTATCTCGCACTCTATAGTTATATAGATATAAATATATATTCATAAATGTAGTTGTTTTAACCATCTGCAGGGACCACAAAACTGGAAACTCTGACCTTATTGAACTTACCTATTACCCTATAACCCTAAGGAGTAAGGCACTGCCACAATGAACATTATCATGAAATTTTGTAGAATCAGTTCTGGCCCCTAAGCCTTCTTACAAATACAAAAACATTAGCTAAAAAGACCATTTATCTGAAATGTTACATCATATTTTTATTATTTTTTCCCAAATTATCTAAATCAGTTCTATCTTTGCAGTAGGATCCTTTCCAAAACATGATTTTTTAAACTGAAATATGTATCTAGTGGCATCAAAAAAGTAAAGATGCCACAACAAAGTAGCTGTGGGTGACAATGAAAACTTCACCATATGCACGTGGTCTGACAGACTTTGCTGCAACTAATATTGACTTATGACCAGAAAAACTCTTGAATCAAATAATTCAAATTTTTCTCTTAATTATCTTGTTCCTATTTGCCCAAAATATCTAGAAAACTGCCTCAGTTGCCGCCTTCATTCTGCCTCTGTTGACATAGCTCCACACCCTAATATACTCTTGAAATTTCCTCATAACTTCTATTGAAGTAGTTATTACTTATGGACCTCATTTTCCTAATAGTTATAAAAGATTCAGTAGGCAACTGGTGCTATGAAGGTGCTGTTTTTCTTGAAAGAGCAATTAAACTAAATTGAATTTTTAAAAATGGTAATATCAAAGAGCTCACTTTTTACGAAAAGAAATTCTAAATAGAATATGAACAGGCAAGCGGAACACCCACATCCTCCAATTCATTTCTCCCTTGTGTGCTCAGGCAATGTTTATTTTCTGGGTGAGGAGAAGAAAAAATTTCCTAAGCCACTTTTATACATTCTACCCTGATTCCCGACACTGATCTGCAGGACAAAGAAAATGAGCTTCTCACATGTAGAGAACAGATGGCCAGTACTCACAATAACCAATGGGATGTCCCTGATATTTTATTTATTTATTTTTGGGTGCAGATATCCCTAAGTTTTCTAGTGATAAATTTTTTTTTTTTTTAGTGATAAATTTTTAATATAATTTAGCCAAAACCAATTTTCAAATCAGTAACAGTCCTGATCTTTAATGTAATTTTATCAAAAGAGTATTATATAAATATATGCTTTGTTGCTAGAGAATTTGCAATCTGCAACAATGGGAAAGCAAACCTGAACTGCTTCCTGATAAAAACTCCTATTTGGAAAAGACAATAATATTTAAATATTAGTGATTTCCCCTATTGGTGATAATTTCAAATTTCTAATACATGTGATTACTCAAAGAGGGTATCTAATAAACAGAGATAATAATACAAACCTATCCAGCAATGAGGCTCAAGAGAGATCACGTACATAAAGCTCGTAGCAGAGTCCCTGGCACATAACAGATGTTTAGCAAATGATGGCTAATATTATACACAAAATTGCCACAGCAAAGCAGTATTATAATAAACAGCTTAGGCTCCGGAGTCAGGTAACCTGATTTTGAATCCCATTCACATTTGCACTTAGGAGAAGTAAATAACTGATATTTGAAAATTGTTTAGCAAGTTAACACTCACAAAAAAAATTCAAAACAAATATAGTTTACTGTATTCCATCATCATCACAAATTATTTTAATCAAATTCTATTATAATTACATAGATTTTGAGAATGATAAATAAAATCTCTTCGTATATAATTACTATTTGCCTATTTCGATTTCATGGGTGAGATGAAAGTTCAGCAAGTACTTTATTTGCTTTTATATGCATCGCAACTGGAAAATACTTAAATTGGGGGTTTATCCAAAATGAGGTCAGATTATGTCTTCTTATGTTATTGAAATTAACTTCTGTTGTAATGACTTTTTACTTAGTTTAAATGATGTAAGAAATTTAAACAGTTGTTTATTGAGTCCTACTATGTACCAGGCATACTCTGCTGGACACTGGGGAACCACTGGTAAAAACATACAATCTACTTCCCGGTGGCCCTCACCATCGAGTGGAGAGAGAAGACATTGATCAAATCATTATATTGATAAAGGTATAAATATAGCTAGCTGAGTGATGTAAAACAGACATACATGGTGCCATGATAACTTATTATAGAAGAAAAGCATATCATCACAGAGGTCAGAAAAGGCTTTCCTTGAGAACATGCTGGCTGAGATACGATGGATGAACAGGAGTTACCTAGGTACAGAAAAATAGGCAGACTGCTCTGAGCAGAGAGGGCATCCAAGACAAAAGACCAGTGGTAAAGACCGCTAGACACACTTTAGAAACTGACTATTCAGTGTGACTGAAAGGCAAAGAGCAGGACTATAGCGTTATGGAGAAGTGTCAGGCCATTTTATGGGTGGCTTTGATCTTTAAGAGCAACGAAAAGTCGTTAAGGAATGTTAAACAATTCACAATGTATTCTGAAATAGCCCATGATTTGGAGAACACCTTGATGTGGGGCAAGAATGGATGTAAGGATGGACACCACATGAGAGACTATGGTAGATGTCCAGGTCAGAGTAAGAAGTAGTGATGGAGAGAAAAAGAAAAATTTCAGAGATTTTGCTTTAATTTAAAAAATACTCTCAGACATGGCTATGTATCCATTTGCACACTACTTTATACAAATAAACACCATACCAACACTATACGTGTAAAAATGATACCAAGCCTGTTTGTAGTGTGTGCTATAGATCGTAGTACTTTGTGATTAAGGGCAATGTGCATTAAGTAACTTTAAAGTCAAAGACGCTCTTTTTCAACAAAATAATAGAGATTTTCTCCAAAAATCTTAAAGATATTAAATTGTTCTTATATGGAGACTGATCCATCCATACTCCCAACCCATAATTAATTTTCCCACAGTGGGTGTGGGTTTATTCTCAGTTATAATATATAATATAAATTATTCCGCTTGAGAAAAGTTACATTCTGTGATATAAAGAGATAAATTTGCTTTTTAGAATCCTGAAATATGCTGTATAATTGAGGAGAAAGTATTTTAATATTGCTATACTTGACTGATTTCCAGTTATTCTGTGTAAGACGTAAGTTTTCAAATGTCAAATATATACCAGAATTTATTTTATTTTCTCCATCTACTTTGAGTGAAATAAATTTAAACTAGAGAGCAAATGGATAATGAATCAAATAGAGAATAGGAAAATACTTTGATTTGCTTGTTAACTTTATTTATTAGCATCTGTTACTTCAGAAACAAAAGAAACAAACTAAATCAGATGTAATACTTCATGTGATGAAAATGCATGGTCAGTACTTCATAGACTATTATACTAAAAAAATTGTCATACCTTTTAAGATTATGCTTTTTTCAAGTTATGAATCTACTTGCAATTTTTTTTCAAATATTCATTCCTCAACTAAATCATTTATTTAAGATACAGCTAATGGGTCTTGTCCTTCATGAAGACTTCCAAGTCTCACTCAAACAAAACCAACCATTCCTCCCTTTGTGACCCTGCTCAATGTAGAAGTTACCTTTACTCTAATACTTACCAGTGTCTGCAATGGTTGTTCTCTAGTAATAGACTGAAATGTTTTTTCATCTCACTACATCTGGGGCCTAGCACAAAGACTAGCATATATTATGTGCTCAATAAATATTCATAGTGTGAATAACTGAATTTCAAAACATGGTTCATTACTCATATTCTCTACAATGTTTCAATAATTCACATCTCTCAACTTTATAAATTCTCTAAAGATGGATAAATTTCTTCTTGATTTTTAGCACAAACCAGCAATATACTGGCCATTAATAACCTTGTCATTCCATATGTAAATATTCAGGCAAGGCAAATAATGATAACCATTTCTTCAGAAAGAAATGACTGAAAAATCATATATGTATTAAACAACATTTCTTAAAAACAATGTTTTGTTTTGTAAAGACAAGCTGCTCTTCCCTGATTACACAGATAATTAATAGCATAGTCAAAACTGGATCCAGTTTGCCTAAATTCAGAAAAGTGTTGATACTCATTGCCACATCTCTTTTTTCTCCTTTATTCTATCTTCCTTGCTTCCTTTTGGGTCAATTTTTAAATTCTGTTATGCCATTTTTCTTCTCTATTAGCTTCTTTGTATTATATGTTATTACATATGTTATTACATGTTACAGTGCTAATTCTACATATTAAAACTGTAACCTTGCTTATTAAAGTCAACCTCAAATTAGTACTTATATCACTTCCTTAATGATGAATGAAACATAATACTTTAACTCCATTTATACCATATCATTGGCATTTATTTTATTGCTATATATGTTATGGACCACATATGGTATTATTTTATTTACATTTAAACAGTCAATATTCTTTCATAACTATGTATATATTTTCCTTTTCCGGTGCTCTTTAGTCTTTCCTAAGGTTTCATGCTTCTATTTGGAATTATTTTCCTTCAATCTAAACAACTTCTTTTAGCATTCCTTGCAATAAATGTATGCTGCTGAATTCCTTCAGTTTTTGTTAAAGGATATGTTCTTTGATTATACAGTTTTACAGGATAGAGTTCTAGGTGGACTCAGGATTTTTTGGGGGCACTTAAACATGTCATTTTATTTTCTTGTAGCATCCATAGTTTCTTTTGAAAAATCAGCTATAAATCAACATTCTCTTTTTTAAGAGTTTATACATGTGATGCTTAAATAAAAATTTATTTTGGAGTTAAGTTATCAGGAAACAGACTCATAGAAGAGAGTACACACTGGAGTAAAAGTGGAAAATAAGGTTCTTCTTGTTTCTACTTTTCCTCTGAATTAGTTTAGGGCCTCTCTTTAATCTTTAAATGATTAAAGATTTATGGCATGGTGAATCATGCCATAACAACAATATGGTTATTTCTGTATTTATTTATTTATTATACATATGCTTATATTAATATAAATAACAGCATGTAGTCCTTTCCCAGAGGATGGAAAGTTGCCTTAGCCCATGTTTGTGTGTAGGTGCTTATGAAATCCTGAATTGTAAAAATCCTCTTTGGGTATCAAGGTAGAACCCAATGAATTGATGTAGTCACTATCCCAGTCAACACATACAGTACCTCTGGTAACTATTACCATCACCATCATTTTTTTTTATTACTGTTGGTAGTTGGGCTAGTAGTGACAGTATTTAATAAAACAGTACCTGTATAGGATCAATTCCCTTTAGCTATGTTACCCCTTACACAAGTGCATAGTATAATCCTAAAATACTTGTCCACAATGGTTTTGCAGATCTTCCTTCAGAATGTCTTTGAAATATTTTAGGTTTTCAGATTCCTAGGCTATAACCAGAGAAAAGTATTCACTTGAGATGTTAGAGTTAAGGATTCCAATTACATATCTAGCTTGCCAGTTTAAAGATAGTTTAGTAATATCAGTCAGTACTCCTGCTATTCGTTTGATAAAGGCTATTAAACTCTCTTCACCTTAACTGGGTGATTCTTCATGGGTAGCATCTGTGCTTCTTTTATAACACTTCTTGCTCCATAGAACAAGGTGGAAATCATGACTGCATGGTGAACCAAAAATTTAATTCTATATATGATGTTATAGTCCTAAAATATTAAATCCATACCATTTTTGTGGTTTAAGGTACTATTTGATCATATTAAACCTATTCTTCAATATCAAACTTTCATGAAACATAGCTCTATAGACCTAAATTTTTTTTTCATTCTCTCTGGTCTTACTGTGAATATAAATTATTAGAATTATAATTTTCTCCTTAAGAACTTTTTGAAAGGGCTACATCTTTCAGCAATAGTTCCAACAATGTTTTTATACATAATATCTGCAGAAATATTATAAAATGTGAATAAGAGTTAAAGAAGATATTATAAAAGGTGATTGCAGGTTACAGGGTCAATGTAAGCCAGATCCCAAAACTGAAAAAGATTGAAGCAGAAAGCCAGGACAGCCCAAGTCAGAAGGCATATAGCTTCTTTCATAGAAGGTAATAAGCCCAGTACCTTCACTAGAATTGGCTCTTATCTTCCAGAAACCACCAGGCTACAGTGTGATTCAGAGATGCTACCAAAAAGTGGGAAATAGTTTCTTAGACATCATGGGAAACAACTACGATAAAGTTTAATAGAGACAAAAAATCTACAGTTTGTGGCTGAAAAATGTTAGACTGTTTGCCCCTTAAGATTCTTTGCAGAATGTTAGAATCTCTGATTCTATGAGGTTAAAATAAAGGATATTATACAAACATAAGTGACGTAAAGGATAAACATCCACACTGAGTAAAGAGGAGACAGTTTGTCTAAGGGGTGGGGGGAAGAGAAACCCGATATATGGCAGACATTATTTTGGGCACTAAAAATATGTTCTGCAGTAGTACTTCTCAAGCAAACTACAGTGAAGGGCAAGATTTAGTTTTTAAAAATCCTATCCATAATAAACCACTATGTGGTATTACTGCTCATAGCTAGTATGCAGTTTGTATCACATGCTTCATACTTCTATTTAATCAGATGAGCCCACTGATCATGGATCTGAGTGTTAGAGCAATGTCAAATCACTTTAATATTTTTCTAAACCCTTACTCTCAGCTTCTGTATATATCCTTGTGGAATGGTAAGAGTTCTTGGACCACAACAGGGTTTGGCGGGGACAACGTGCCTCTTTTCTTCTGACAGCTTCTCTGTTCAAATACATCCTTATTTCTTGACAAGAGGAAATCTTATTCTAATTGGTCAAGTTCCAAATGTCAGGTCAGCTATAACAGCCTAGAATCATTTTGCATTAAAATATGACTTCCATGTCCTGGTTATACATTAAGGTAATGATCTTACTCTTTCTCTTCTCTGCCTTCCACTCTCCCCAAAATTTCTACTCCTTGAAATTTGGTAGTTTGGTAGACCCAATCCTACACAGCTGGTGCTATCACCCTCTCTTCAGTTGAACACCCAAGTTGACTGTCTGCTAAAGGCAATAAAATAACGGTATGATTCCAATATTTATATTCAGACTTTACAGGGAGGTTGAGATTCACTTCGGTCTCTGGCCTAAACTATGTGCTCTGTATCAGTTTTACCAGAGAATCCTACATTAAGGTATCAAACAGTGGTCTAGATATTAAGAAAGAAATATTTTGTTTTCATTGGCAACTTGGAATTCCACATAAAAAAAAGCTGATGGAGAGATGGATTTCAAAGGTTACCGGTCATTATGCAATCAAATATCATTTTAAAACAACACAAAGGAGCTCAGCTGATAAACTAGCATGTCAGAGGTAAAGTGTCTTATTGGGAGAAGCAGGCTCTAGGTAACGTATGACTGCAACTGATATTAGATGCACAGCAAAGAAGATTCTTTTGGCATCAGGAGATACTCATCTCAGAACCACAGATCTTTGGCTTACTGTTTTTATGGGTACTATCAGGGCAAATAAGGTATTGCTCCTAATGCTAGGTTGTCCACCATGGAGTCTGTTCCTCTTGTGCTTGTCTTGAAACATATTTTGCTCTTTAGTCTGTTTCTGATCCACCGCTAATCAATAGTTTCTTTTTCCAGGGTAAGTTACTTCCTGTTGCAGCAAGAAAATAAGTGGTGTAAAGGAAGTATTTTGGCCCCATTGGAGTAATGAAGGTTAGCCAAGGCCTGGGAACTGGGGAGCTGAGCAAACACAAAGGTATGCATCAGCCTGCTTCTCACCGCCACTGGGCTCACAAGTTTGGGAAGTGCAAGTAGAAGCATGTGGGGTCAGTAGGCTGGAGCTTGACAAAAGGGTTTTGCAACATTTTCCAAAAGCAAAATTTAATCTTATGTGAGGTTTCTTCTAAATCAATTGAAAATCCAAGTTTGTGAACTGTGGCCAGTTGGCATCTTAGTGAAACTGAAATCAAGACCACTTCTCTATTCTCACCTGCTTTATCTATGTGTACAAAAAAATTGTTCATGACTAGAAAAAGCAAAAGGAGAATATACTTTTGATAAAGAAATTATCAAAAGTTACTTCAGAGGAAATAATGGGTTCTGAATTGTATGGCTCTGGGGCTGGTGCTATGATTTTCTCATGTGCCCTGCTGGCTCTTTAGTGCTTGGACAAGTGGAACTTGGGAAAGACTGAGTCCTGGATTAACTGAATGCTGGAGATGTTAAAGGAGCTAACCGGATCCAGTGAACTATGTCCTGGGCTACTGATCCTGAAGAAAGAAACCAGATTCTGGAGTCAGACTTCCTGGATTCAAATCTCTGTTTCTGACATATATTACCTGGTAAGCCTGGACAACGTATTTAACCTTCCTGTGCCTCATTTTTCATAGTACTTCTTTTATAGGGTTACTGTGAGGATTAAACAAATGATCTGATACATTCAAACTCTTAGAATAGCCCTTTTATAAATGTTAATCTTTGGCAAAAATTAAAACTTGTTCAAGAATGCTTATAGAGGTGTTATAAAAATAGCAAAAAAAAACCAGCTCCAAAACCTCAAAACATTCTAGGTGTGTTTCAGTCAAGGACCAATAATCTGTGGCATATTCATACAGTAGAACACTACTCAGCCAAATAACTACAAATAACTACTAATACAATCAACAATTTATGAGCTAAAGAACCTGGAGTCAACAAGCACTTACTGTATTACTCCACTTATATTAAATTCAAGAACATGTATAGTTAATCTATAGTGACTGAAAGTTGCTCAGTGATTGCCCATAGCCTAAGGTTAGAGACTGATTATAAAGGGACAAGAGAAAATATTTTGCAATGATGGAGATATCCTGAATTTTTATTTGTTTGCTGTTTATACAAGTGTGTGTCCATTTGACAAAACTCATTGAATTATACACTTAAAATGGGTTTGTTTTAATGTATGCAATGTATATTCCCATCCTTGCAGTTTTCCGCTACCCGCACTTTGTATATCATCCCTCTGTAAGCAAACCTCAATTCTCCTGTTTTGCAATGCCATCTGCTTCCTGTTCAGACCCTAACTGAATCTGATATACCTTATATACCTCTAGACATTCAAGTATCGTCTATCATACAAGGCTAGGCCAATTTACTCATTACATGTTTGTGAAAGAATGGGGATTCCTGAAAAGAAGTGTCTTTGTTGTCAAAAAATACCTAGTGCACAGGGGTCACCTGAGGAGTATTCACTGCAGAGTTCTCTCTAGCAGGGTACTGTGCCTTCCAAGCACCATCACTAATTAACATCTCAAGAGCTTCAAGAATAGGATACACATTGTCACAGATAAAATCCTGTAACTTGTTCAAATGAAATGGCTGTCTCTTTCTAAGAAAAATAAGCCATTTTAGGGGGGAAAAAAGTCAATTAAAAACTCTTACCGATGTTTTTAATCTTAAAAAATCTCACAGTACCACATATGATAATAGCATTTGTTTGAAATGCACTAGAATATCTAGATAATTTCCTTTTTTATATTTATACTCCCTCCATACTATATTTTAGGAGCTCGTGGTTTTTTGCCAAACGTGTCAGTTGAAACTGATAGTCACCTGT
This sequence comes from Delphinus delphis, assembly GCF_949987515.2. Classification (NCBI taxonomy): domain Eukaryota; kingdom Metazoa; phylum Chordata; class Mammalia; order Artiodactyla; family Delphinidae; genus Delphinus; species Delphinus delphis. Next base: position 148,026,855 of record NC_082684.1, read on the forward strand.
GCAGCTATGAGCTTAATGATTGTTTTTCTCATTTTTTTCTCCTCTTAGCACCATATAGTTTTATTTCTGAGAATCCTATCATTAGACAAACTCTCTATTCCATTAACATGTGTGCTTCTCAAATATAAATGCCTCTCAAGTGGAAATCTATTTAGTCACTATCAGACATGAATATCATAACAGAGAGAAGCTTTTCTTACTTCCTTCTAAACAGACAGGTGAGAGCAAGGTCTTATCTGAAAGAAACAGGAACTCCTTTTGATAGCATTCTATTTTTTAAGAAGTATTTATGGAGCTCCTACTATACAATACACTCCGTGCTAGGTGTAGAAGTATGGTGATTGACAAAAAAAAGATATCCTCCTTGCTGATGTGAAGCTTACCACCTTGTTGGAGAGGAGAGAGACATCAAACACATCATCACAAAGAAGATACACATTCACAAACTGTGAAATGCTCCCTGAAGGAAAAGCACTGGTCATTATGGGAGAGAACAGGGGTACCTAGTAAAAACTCTAGGGCCAGGGAGAGCATCTTGGAAGAAGGGTCCCATACACAGAGATCTAAGGTATGGACAGGAGTTGGTGAGGAGAAGTGAAAAGTGCACAAAGAGCACGCCTGGCAACGTGAATAGCAAGTTTAAAGCCCTAAGGCTGGAAAGTGGACTTGTCATATTTGAGGAAACAAAACAGGCCATAATAGTGAGCAGTAGGGTGAAGTAAGGAAGGAGGGGCATGAGATGAGTCTGGGGAGGCAGCCTAGGCCTCTTCCAGGTCGTGTTAAATGTATTGAGTTTTAATTCTAAGTGCAATGCGATGCCATTATTTACAGAGAATGCCCCTGGAAACACCAGAAGTCAATTGAATAACTATTGGAATTGATAAGAGAGCTTAGTAAGATGGGCAGTAATGTGCAAAATGCTATAAAAAAATCAATAGTTTTTCTACATAGAGAAAATCCCATACTTAGATAGAGGCTGGGTTCTGAAAAGTTGTTCATAATTCCATTACTGTGTAAAATCAGGGGGCTTCCCTGGCGGCGTGCCCCCGGAAACACCAGAAGTCAATTGAATAACTATTGGAATTGATAAGAGAGCTTAGTAAGATGGGCAGTAATGTGCAAAATGCTATAAAAAAAATCAATAGTTTTTCTACATAGAGAAAATCCCATACTTAGGAAGAGGCTGGGTTCTGAAAAGTTGTTCATAATTCCATTACTGTGTAAAATCAAAATGACCAAGAGAAATTAACCTTAGCCGTCGGATGCATTTCAACCAATAGGCTTCTGAATTAGTCCACCAGATACAGTTGGTCCTTAAACAAGAGGGGAGTTAATCTGCCTATAATTTATGATTGGCCCTCCACATCCAGGGTTCCTTCACATCTGTTGGTTCAACCAACTACAGTCCCTATAGTACTGCAGTATTTACTACTGGAAAAATATCTGTGTATAAGTGGGCCCGAACAGTTCAAACTTGTGTCATTCAAGGATCAACTGTTTATCTTACGCAGATAAACATTCTCTCAGGTCAGCCTGTTTTAAAAGGACAATTTTTATCTATATGGGAAAAAAAAGTAAGCAAATACCTACACTCTTTGATGGTCTCTGTCAGGTTCTACTTCTTTACTAGATAGGTTACCTAGAAAAGTTTCCTTGCCATCTGTTTGATGTTGTTCCTATCTAGATGGGCCTTCAGCCTATCCAACCTGTTTCAGCAGCAGGACTCGTCATGCTTACACTTCTTCTGAATTAACATTAGGTTAAAAAGTGACCTGAAGGCTAAAGATGTTGCACATTTTTCCATATGCATATTGGCTATTCCTATATGTTCTTTTGTTAAGTGTTTGTTGAAATCTTTTGCTCATTTTTATTGGGTTAAATTATTATTATTGAGTTGTAGGATTTCTTTGTATCACCTGCATGCCAGTCCTTTGTCAGATGTGTGTTGTGTTAATATTTCCTCCTTACACATGGCTTATCTATTCATTTTCTTAATGGTGTCATTTCTTGAGCAGAATTTCACTGAAGTCTAATGTATTCTTGTTTTGTGTGTGTGGTGTGAGTTCGAGGTTGAGGTTCCATTTTCCCCCCATATGGATATTTGATTATTCCAGCACCATTTGTTGAAAAGGCTTTCTTTTCCTATTGAACTGCTTTGTCACCTTTATCAAAAATCAGATAAGCATATTTATGTGGGTGTATTTCTGGACCCTATGCATTCCATTGATATATTTTCACTTTTATGCCAGTTCCCACTGTTTGATTTTTATAGTTTTATACTCTATCTTGAAGTACCATATATCCTCAAACTTGTTCTTTAAGATTGCTTTGAATATCAACTACTTTACATTTACCTGTACATTTTAAAATCAGTTTGTCAATTTCTATTTTTTAAAAAAAAGACTCCTGGGGGCTTCCCTGGTGGCACAGTGGTTGGGAGTCCGCCTGCCGATGCTGGGGACGCCGGTTCGTGCCCCGGTCTGGGAGGATCCCACATGCCGCGGAGCGGCTGGGCCCGTGAGCCGTGGCCGCTGAGCCTGCGCGTCCGGAGCCTGTGCTCCGCAACGGGAGAGGCCACAGCAGTGAGAGGCCTGCGTACAGCAAAAATAAAAATAAAAAAAAAAAAAATAAAAAAAAAAAAAGACTCCTGGGATCATGACTGGGTTTGAATCAGAATCAGATTGGAGAAAACTGACATTTTTACAATTTTGCATTTTCCAATCCACGAACATGGCGTATTAATTTATTTAACTTCTCTCAACCATGTTTGAATTTTTTTAGCCGCAAATTTGGCATATCATTTAAATTTTATTCCTGTATCTGTTATTTGTTTTGATGCAATTTGATGACATTTTAAAATTTGCACGCTTTAATAGTTTGCTTATAGCACAGAAAAATAAAATTGACGGTAGTTATATTAATCCTTAATCTCTACTGCCTTGATTATTTCACTATTAGTTCCAGTAATCATTTTGTAGACTCCTTAGGCTTTTCTACATAATCATTCCCTCTACAAATACAGACAGTTTTAGTTCTTCATTTCCAATCTTTAACTCACTTTTTTCTTGCATAATTTCCTATACTTAATTTGACAAGTTGAGGAATTAGCCCTAAAACTGAGAGAAAATGGAAAGTCTAGAAACAATCAAAGTGATTTGGGTACAAGTACATATGATTCGGCATAAATACTTAAATTTCAAATATCTGGAAAAATAAGGTGTTCTTTAATCAATGTTATAATTAGATAAAAGGTTGGGAAAAAATTATTTTGATCTCATACCATTCAAATAAATTAATATAGACTAAAGATACAAATGTTTGCTTAAGAAGACTGGAAGAAAATCACTTTAATCTTGGTATGGGGAATAGTTTTATAATTATTTTCCAGAGAGGGTAACCAGGAGAATGTTAATAAACAAAATGAAAATTTCTTCAAAATGACACTATACGTACTATTTAAAATACTATAAGCTGGAAAATATTATTATATACAGCCAAAAATACTCTTAATATATGAATAATTCCTATAAACCTTAATTGAAAAGATAATTTACCCCAAAAGATAAATGCGAAGGAAACAGCAGAACAATCACAAAATAAAAAGTGCAAATGGCAAGAAACAAGAAAATGTTTGACTTCACTGGTAATAAAAAAATTTTTAAATGAGATGTGTTTTTGACCTTTCAGATTGACAAGAGAGAGAAAATTATAGTATAAATAATATATAACAGTACAGGAAGAAAATTAAAATCCTCCTTGAGAGCAATTTAGTAATCCAGTAATTACAGTTCCAGTAACTTATCTTAGTGAAATAATTTTGAAAGCACATTATTTGTAATAATGAGAAAGAAATAACCTAAATATTTAATGATAAAGTTTACTTAAATTATGTATCATTATATTTGATTATATGTGATATTATGTAAAAAATGATAAACCTTTATTGGATGAGAAAATGTCTACAATACCTAAGTTCTGAAATAAGACAGGACTGGGATTAGGATACAGTTCTGCCATTTACTCATTGTGTGCCTTGGATTTAAGGTCTACCCCTCAATTTCCCCATCTGTAAAATGACAATAATGGGAATTACCTAATATAGTTGCGAGAATTAAATGAGACATTTAATTAAAAATAGCAGTACCCGGCACATAGTTAGTGCTTATTACAGTTTTTTTTATGCACAGCCTTCCAGAAATATTATAAATATATGCATATAATTATGTATTGTTGCTAACACATTTAAGCAAACATAATTAGATTTAAAATATTACATGAATCAATTCCATTTTTGTTTTATATATAGAGGGGAGAGGAGAGTGAGAGGAGAGAGGGAGAAAATGAATTTCTAGAATACACAATAAATTGTAAACAATGGCTAATCCTGGGAAGTGGGAAAGGAGATACTGAGAAAGAAGGGATGTGGATTTGGACTTTTTATTGATTTCACTTTTGGAGCTCATGGAAATTTTGAAATGAATATGGATTATTTAAAAATACACACACAAACACACACACAATATTAACTCTATCTCTGGACTGCAGGATCTTGAAAGTAATTTTGATGTATACTTTTCTGTATTTTCCATTTTTAAAATAAATTATTTTAACAATATTCTGTGACGTACAAAAACCTAAACACATTGGTACCTCATTAGTTAAAACACCAACTTATAAAATACCATGATGAAACCATTCTAAACTAGAACTACCTGAATTTTTTTGCTGCTTGAAAATCAGAGTTCTCATTGTTTCTAGTCCTTCAGTGCCAACTGAATTGGTTGCTAAGAAAAATCAAATCCAAGTAGTGTACAACAATTCAGAGCATTTAACACTGTACTTCAAATTCAACAACGCACGTACATAACATAATTGTTAGTGAAAGCGGCCCCTCAAGAGGGCAATGGTTCTGGAAACCCTGTTGAACTGAACAAAGGCTGTTTCTACTTTTAAAACCTGTTCTTATTTAGGAGATGTTAGCTCCATGTTTCCTTCCTTTTCAGTTTTAACACTGTCCACCTGACATTTTAAGGAAGCAAATAACTTTATGAATAATAACTTCCAAAATAAATTGGTATTATAATTTACATTGCAGAACATAATACTCCAGCTAGAAAAAGAAATTCTTTTTCTATGCTAGCTAATGAACTAGATAATAATTGATTTTTCAGGTTGCAAGTAACTTCACTCTCCAAGTTTATTACTCAACACATGATTACAAAAGAGATTGTAACCTGTTAGAGAAAAGGATACATTAAAACAATATCTAGCACAGCACTGAGCACCTAGCCTATACTGGATAAATAACTTCCATTAGATTGATGACAGAAGCAATCCCAATTCTCAAATAGCCATAGTAGTAAATTTGCACAAGAGGCTCTGGTTATAAAATAAAGCAATGTGTATAAGATAGAAGACAAGAGACTGAAAAGAAGAACAGCAGATGTTCCAGAAGATTCAAAGTGCTCTGGCGGTAAAGTTTAAAAATGATTTAGACCCATTTAAAAAAAAAAATAGAGGGAGAGGGTACTAGTTTCCTATATGCTGCTATAACAAAGTACCACAAATTTAGTGGCTTAAAAATAACAAAAATGTCTTATTTTATACTTCTGGTCAGAAATACAAGAATCAAAGGATCAGCAGGGCTATGATCCTACTGTTTGCTTTTGGGGAGAATCAATTACCTTGCCTTTTCCAGCTTCTAGAGGCTGAAGCTGCCTTAGCTTGTGGCCCCTTCCTTATATCACTCTGACCTCTGCTTCCCTTCTTTACATCACATCTCCTTTTTTTGACTCTAATGCTTCTGTCTCCCTTGAAAGGACCCTTATAATTACATTGGTTCCATCCAGATAATTCAGTATAATCTCCTCATTTCAAGATCCTAAATTCAATCACATCTACAAAGTTCCTTTTGCCAAGTAAGTCAATATATTCATAGGTTTCAGGGTTTAGAATGTATACATTTTTGCGGGGCCATTATTCTGTCTACCTTGGAGAGGGAGAGAGAAAGAAAGAGAAGAAAATCCCAAAATATGGCGTAACTTTATCTAGATGTCTCATCTCTTACCTGTTCAGGTAACATAGGTTGAAAAGTTAAAATTAAACACAGTGCCTTGAATTGTTCAACGTCTGTTTTCTCTAGATATCCCCTTCATGCTTAATCTAGTTGAATTTGAATAAGCGATCATTTAGGAAACTATTTTAAATTCAGAGTAGTTTAAGAGCACAGCTCTGTAAGGGATTAGAGAGCTAATGAATTAAATGGAAACTAAAAAGCACATTAACTAGAATGTAACTAGTTTGCATTAGATGCAAGAAGGAGGTGGGAGATGATTTCTGAGTCTAGAGACCCCAAGAGACTTTTTGCACTAATATCCAGGAACCGTCTATGTTCTCGAACTGGCCTAAACATCCTTGCCAGGAGAACTTCTGGCATGAGGCCACTGTAGTTCAAATGTCTCTCCCTTATTACAAAGACTGGCCCAGGCAGTCTCTCCGAATGTCTTTTGGTTTTTCCATTCATGATTTCATAAAGGCACAAGCTAAGGGAATTTGGTCTTAGATTCTGCAATCACAAGGGATGAGCCCTGGAGGGAACCAAACAGGAAAATGAACAAGTCTCTACCTTTCTAATGAAATTACCAAGAATTGTATTTGAATCTCATGCCTGGCCTCACCTTAACCCTTTGAGTTATAGATTGTTACCTGGTATATGGAAAAAAATCTTAAACATCAATTTGTCATACACACACACAGATTTACAAATAACAATATGACTCTACAATATGTAATTTCCTAATAGCTAGAGAACATAGAACAGAGAATTTTGGATAACCAACATAAAATTTATGCTTCAACAAAACCACAAATCCCTCTATGGCACAGACATGCAAGTGTGTGAAAACAGTCAAACTTCTAATGATAATTGACAAAAGGCCTACTGTATCCAATAAAACATAAAAATACCAAAAGAAAAAGGAAAACTACTCAGCCTATAAAAATATTACGATGTTTATTCCCATTGCATGAGAAATTGTGACAGTATTATTAATTCTATTTCATTGAAACATTTAATAAATATTTAAACTTAGGCCAGCTGCAGTTTCCCTGGATAAAATCATTAGCTTCAGGAAGTCGTACACCACTGTCAAACTAGGCACATATGCCAGGCAGCGGGTCATGGCTTTATGACTAATGCTAGGCTAAGACCTCATTCTCTGTGCCCAAATTCACCAGCTTATTTATTCTTATTCAATTTACAGAATGACGCTAAAATTAAATATAGATCCAAAGAGTTATTTATAATAACCCATCAAGTGTGGACCAGCAAAGCACTCAATTTTGGGGCTGTGCTGCTACCCACATTGGCTTTTCTTAGCACACTTTAAACTGACATACAGTAGTTCAATATGAATGTGATGTTACAAAGGGTATTAACTGATGTGAGCACTTAAGTTCTCATTAAAGTAATCTGATCTTTAAAATCTAAAGTAACAAGAAGCTATGAGAACAATTATTAACGACCAGCATGTAATGATCATCTGTTTTTTATATGCTATATATTGTGTAAAACACTTACATATGCTGATTCACTTAATACTCATAGCACTGAAATGAGGTAGAAATTGTAATTGTTCACTTATACAGATGAAGAAACTAATTTTAGAGAAATTAAGAAACCTGCTCATAGGTGTACTGATAAATAGCTATTTAGCTAGAATTCCAGACATCAGAATCTTACACCAGACTTAAAGTTCATGAATTCCATTTCTAAATTTAAAAAGAGAATAAGTTAGTCTCAGAACACATCAGTCAAGGATATCCTGGAGTGATCAACCACTTATCACGGTTTCTATGACACAAGCATATGCTGTAACATTCTGCTACTTGACACAAGGAAGAAAGAAGTAGTATACATTGTCATGAGGATTTAACAACATTCTTCTTTCTTAGTCATTCTGCGTAGGTTTCTATACCCTATCTGTGCCACTTCCATTTAGCTATCAACTTCTGCAGAATTCAATCTCTAATCTCTACACCAATCCCAAACTTTCACCCATGATCTAGTCCCTCATTCCTAGAAGACTACCCAACATTTATATTTGACTATCCACTTCATATTTCCCCCAGTTGAAGATGCTTAAAGTCATCATTTGTTCTGATACGGTAGTCCTTATGCTTTTTGTCCATAATATTTCAAGTCTTCCAAGTATCTGGTTTCTAGTACATATTATACACAACTTCCACTTCAATCTTCATACGATTTTTTTTTTTAATTGTTGTTCAAGTGCCCTCCCTGGCTTCTGATTGTCTAAAACCGGTGCTTTCCTCAAGGACAGGCTATGCAGGTGATAACAACATCCAAGAGAAGAGGAAGGTGCACATGGCACTTCCCCTGATTCTGGTGAGCCAACATATCCTTTGGGTATTTGGAGTTAGAAAATCTGTTTAGAAAACACAAAAAACCCATGCTCCATAGTTGATGTTCAAGGTCTTTCCCAATCTGGTACCGGCTGATTTTCAAAATCCTTATGTCCCAATAATACCCCTCATGAACACCCTATTCATCTACCAAAATGGATCACTAATCCCCATGTCCAAGTCACTGTTAAGTAGGGCCTTTAAATACTAAGAGATCATTCATGTATATTTTGGCCACAAGGCCACCTGGTTTTTCTTTCCTGTTTCCCATGGTCCCTTATAATTCACACGCCAGTCTTATCCCCTCAACTATCTTCTCAGCTTAATGCAACATGCACAAGAAGAGAGATGGCCTTATGTTTTGCACCCTCTAATCAAAAAAGACCCTTAGAATAAAGAGTGCTTTTGTTCTTGGTGTACTCTCAATAAATGTATTGACTTATCTCCAAAATTATACAGTCCTCCTAAGTCTTTCCTCTCTACTCAAGCCATTGATATTTATATTATATCAGATTTTTACTGTGTTTATGCTGTCTGGTTCAATGGTCTCAAAAGAATTTGGATACTAGAGAAACTTGGAAATTATTGTATCAGAATGTTTATTAGTTCTATTGTAGCCTGCTCAGTAGTGAGTATGAGACAGCCCAAGTATAATAATAAGACACATTGCCATTAGGGTGATGTTTAATGGTGTGATGCAGGAAGTGTCCAGTTTCTAAGCAGTGCTCAGATCTGTTTTCAGCTCTGACTCCAAGAGGTTCACCCTTTCTGCCAGAGATAGTGAAATAAAAGCCTGCCCATGCCTCAGCTTGCAATAGCAGGAAAGAATAAGCTTATCTCATTTGAGATGACAAGGCTAATATCTAGTGAATAAAAGCAGAGAACTAGACTGTAATACACACTAAAAGGGGGGAAGTTTGTCAGTATCTGCCACATCTTCAGTCAAACATCAAAGATTTTTAGAAAAGAGCGGCAGCCCTGCTGAGTTCTACTTACTGTAGCTTCCTCAAAGGGTCAAGAGAACAGATTTTGTATTCTATCCGTTTCTCCTTTTCACTGTCAATTCAGATCAGAAATGGACTCTCCATTCTCTCTCTTAAGGCCCCTCGCTTCCCTGTTCGTCTCTGAGATATGATCCTTGTATTTTCGAGGGGCAAACAATCATGTCTAATGAAATACGTCGAGCAAGAAACTGAAGTAGGAAACTACTTCTCCAAGCTTGAATCCATGCATTTTTTCAGGCAGAAGCCCAGAGAAGTAGAGTTGCATAGAAAGAAGTATATTGCCTAATTTAATTCCCTTAACAAGAGTTTCTAGTGAGCTACACATGAGTTACAGGTATGCTGATCTTAGAGAAACCACCTTAGTGGCCATTTGGGGCACCCAGAGTCCCTTGTCTCCTCGAGGATGGCCACCTCAACCCAGTTTGCTCAGGGCTTTCCCGGGTTTAGCACTGAAAGACCCGTGTCCTGCAAAACTCTTCGGTCCCAGGAGACCCTATCTCTGGCCACCATAAGCAAAGCTTTTACTTTTCCGGTAATGTATCATAAAACTATTATATTTGTATGTGCTGGGTGAAAAAGCTGAGATGCATTAAACGATCCTGTGAGCTAACTGTTATGATTATAATCCACATTTTTCAAATGAGGCATCATGACTTACAGATTAAATGACTTGCCCAAGCTCACCCCGCTAATAAATGGTGGAGTCAAGATTGAAAAAGAGGACTTCTAATTCCAAAGCTTGTATATTCACTGATATACCACATTTGCCTTTTGCTCAGAGATGATGCAGGATATTCCCCTCCTCAGGTTCCATTGGCTGAATGAAAGAACTGAAAATATTATTAGCCCTTACTTAGTGTTCTGTCTCTAGTGTGTACCCTTTGAGTTGTTTGTACTCAGCTGGGGAGGGCAGGGGGACTCAGCAGTTTTGCCCGGATCTCAAAAGAACAGCTCAAAGTCACATATACCCTTTTTTCTCCTTACAAGTTACTTATACAAGTTTTTAAGGCTGGATAAGGATAGCTTAAAACACACACACACACACACACACACACCACACACCACACACACACACACACACTCCTTCCCCCTACTATTCATGTCTTAGTCTGAATTGCCAACAAAAGGCTACTTTTGTTCCCTTTTGATTAGACATTTCACAGGAATCCCCCTGTCCTTCCCTGAATTGTGCTGCAAACCACTTTCATTACTGCTAAGCCAGCTTTACCACCAAATATGTCTAAGTCTGAACCCCAATTACGACTTCTGCTCACGTACTCTCTTCAAACTCTGTATAAATCAACGAAGGCAGATACATACCTTGGCAAGAGCTTTCACAGATCTCACCACATTGATCAAATCTGAGTCTCAACTCTGACCCAGACAGGATACTCTGTTGTGTATAATCTGTGGTTTCATTCATTCCTGTGCTATAGCTTTGGTACTTCCTATACTTTTACTTTAAATGTAGAATTAATACACATTTATTATAGAAAAGTCAAAAATATATAGAAGATATAGAGAAAAGCAAATATGTAAATAAACAACAAAAAATATTCCAAATCCCAAAACCCAGCAAAAGATAGCTACAGCAAATACTGTCAGCCCACTTTTTTTTTTTTTAAACTCCTTCTAAGCACTTACATTTCCAGTGAGACAAACTCATAGACCAACTAACATATTTCATCACTTCTGACATTTCTGCTTTTTACCTATGTGAAGTTTATAAGGGACACTGTATGTCTCTCATGGTATACTTGGATTAATTTGCATTTCCAGAAGAAATTTTATGTCTCCTTTTTTTTTTTTTAACTTCCTATACTTGATACAAATAAATGCATCTTACTAAACTTGGGGATTCTTCTGAAACTTGAGATTTTGTAATTGTCACTGTAGTTGTCACCTGGAACAATTATTTCAAGTTTTGTTTCCTGAAGGAATCTTTATATGCAAAGATTATGAGGCAGATGGTGTCACCCTGTGTGAAAAGATTTATACTCAGATCATTCTGAGCAGCATGGCTTCTACCAGTCTCTGCTGCGGCCTTTCCTACCTGGGACCTTAGAGTCTAAACATCAAGATAACGAGCAGGAGTGGCAGTGATGCTTATCACGGTTGACAGAGTTATGTCAAAGTACTCCGGACAAAAGAACCTGTCTGCTACGCCTGAGCACACTTGCTTCTGAAGGACTAATGTGTATCTAAAAATTGTCTCTTGTGCTTTTGGCAGATGAGTCTGTTCTGTTAAAGAAAACTATACAATCTTGTGAATATAAATTCATAGCTTCTCCCCTTCCTTGTCATCATCATCTACTAGTTATTGTTCAACCATTATGTTCCCAGAACAACTGAGTCATTTTCACAAGATGCAGGAGTTCAAAGTTATAGATATATTATTCAAAAGATTAATATATTTAATATCTATAGTCAGGCATTCAAAGTTTCCACTTGCCTGTCCAAACCCATCTTCCACTTTTCTCCTGCATGCATTCCGACACATTATTGTCCAATACATTTTCTTGCCCATGATGCTATTTAAGCTTTTGTACTGCTTCCTGCTCTGACTTTTCTATACCCAATTATCAAAATCCTACACAAACTTCAAAGCCCAATTCAGTGCCATCGTCTCCATAAAGTCTTCCCTGATAACTCCAAATCAGAAATATCTTCCTTTTATAAATTTTCAGAGCATTTTATCCACTGCAAAGTAAGTCACACTTTACCTTGTATTGTAGCTGAGGTAAGTGGTTAAATACCCAAAAATGAGATTCTGGCATTTTCATAGTAATTCCTACTTTTTTATTATTCCAAGTACAGAGACTATCATATTGTAAGTAAAGGTAAATACATGGAATAACGTTCTATTTTCTTCAAATTATGAGAAATATGTTACTTTTGAATAATATTTAATTATAGGTATACATAATTATGGTAGATCATTAAAAAAAAATGGCCTCATTTCTCCCATAAAGAGTCAGGGTCTATGTCCATGTTCCTTGAATCTGAGCTGAATTTATTACTTTTTTGGGACAACAGAATGTAGCAGAAGTGCTGGTTGTGAGTTCCAGCCTTGGCTTAAAGTAGCCTTGCTGCTTCCACTAGTTTTCTTAGAATCCCGTCACTGCCATATGAATAAGCTTGATCTCGCTGGCTGGACAATGAGTGACATAGAGCCAGCTCTCCTCTGTTGCCCAGATAACAGCCATATACCCACAGACATGTGAGAACCAGCCGCTGTCCAGCGGACCACACATGCCTAAGTGAATGCAGACAAGACTAGCAGATTCATTGTTTTAAGCTACTGAATTTTAGGGTGGTTTACTACACAGCAACATGTGTCTGATAGAGTGATTATACTAGGAAAGGATGTAATAGAATCTTAAGGTTAGAAGAGGCTTTAAAAAATCAAACATCTGATACTTAAATTCCCTTTGCAGCATGTCTAACAAGTGATCACCCAAACTATTTAAATCTCTCTGGAAATGGAGAATTTAGTTTTTATAAAATCTCTTACTGTTGGAAATTTCTTCGCATATTGAGAAGTCTGCCTGCTCATAATGTCACCGGTAAGCCATGGTTTTCCCTCTGAATCTCAGGACAATTTAATCCCTTTTTCCACACCTAATCCTTTGAATATCTGAAGACCTTAAGCACATTCTCACCACAACTTTCTCTTTTCCACATTCAGTGTCCCTGGCTCATTGGTGGTTTTTCCTATGGTATGATTTGAGACCCCTTTTCAACCTGTTTGTTTGATCTGCAAGCCTTCTCTTTTGTCTACACCCTGTTCAGGTGTTAGTCCCTGAACTGAGCACACAGTCCTGAGAAGCAGAGGAGCTCAACAAGTGCACGGCTTTCTGTCCCGTTCCAACCCTGCATTTTTCTCCATGTGCTCTACGGGGGCTTTCCCTGCAGGCCCCCTGCACTAGTACCACAACCTTATTTAATTTGCCACTAGATTCAATGAACACTTTGGAATTCTTCATACGTTGATGTTAAACTGTATTTGCTCTCTCTCTTCTATAGAGTCTGAGTTCAAAGCCCACATTTATCCCTAGTTGTGATAATTAGGGCTGTTGAGAAACATTCCAGGTCTTTCGTCCTTTCAGACACATGATAGGATTGCACCTCAACCCTCCCTTTAAAGTAGTTATTCTATGTGATTTGCTTTGTCCATTGTAATATGAACAGAAGGGAGGCATGTCACGTCTAACTGGAAGTTTTAAGAGTTAGAGTCCAGTGTGCCACATCCTAATTTCCCTACAGTGAAAACATGAAAGTGTGTGTTGAGACAAACCTTTGCCAGCCTGGTTCCCTGGGCAACTCTCAAGTACATCCTCCTCCCTTGTTTTATATGCACTGAAAACGTAGTATGAGTGAGAAATAAACCTTTATTTGATTAATACACTAAAACGGGGTAGTATGGTAGGCTATTGCATAGTAACTTAGTATATCAGTCAGGATAAACTATTTATACTTCATCTTGTTATATTCAGTTGTAGTATGCTAAAAATCTTTTAGATATTAACTCCATTATCTAATAACACTAGTTATTTTGCCCAACCATGTCACCCTCAAATCCTACCATCAGATCTTTCATATTTCCATTTAGTTCAACTAAAAATAACCTAATACTCTGGGTTCAGTCATTCAATCCATCACTAATTCACCTCAGTGATATTATGAAATATTACATATTTCTAGGGGATAATACAAAAACCCTTAGCAAACACTTTCCTGGAATCTAGATAGAAATATATGTACAACATTTATTCGATACTCCTATTTAAAAACCTTGTCAGACTAATACATAATGAAATATCAAGTTCAAAATATAATATATAATTACAAAGAACTGATGTAGACTCAAGCATCATCTATTGCAGATTACATCAGTGTGGCATAATAGTAAAGCAGCCAAGCCCTGGAATATGTTAGACCTAGTTCAAGCCTCAGCTCTAATAATCACTATTTCACCTTGTCCATATTTAATACCTCTAAGCCTCAGTAACCTCATTTGAAAAATAAAATAATTGTAACATCTATCTCGAAAAGTTGTGATGAGGATTAAAGAAGATAATGCATAAATAACGCATAGATATGGGTCTGTTATACTCTGTAACACTAGAAAAAATATTAGTTATTATAATAATTATGGATTTAAAACATCATCCCCATTTTTAAAATATCTAAAATTCTTCCTTATATTGCCCCTATAATATTTCATACTGTTTGTAAATGCTAAGAAAGACTAAAAACCAAGAACTACCTACTGGACATCAATGTAGAATGGGTCATATCTGAGAATTACGGTTTGAACAACAAGCTGTTCAATATTTAAGAACACACCGTGGATTAAGCAAACCTGTTACTTCAAATAAGGAGTAATTACAAGGTATGAAGGCAAACTATTTTGTTAGCAGCGACGATTACTGTTTTTCTGCTCTACTCTATTGTCTGCCTATAAGAGGAATCTCTATTATCTGCCTTCATGTAATATGGTATTCATTTATTAAAAGATACTTAAAACCCCATTCAACATACGCTTTACCGGGATATACAATGATCAAGCTCATTTTTTTTCCCCTAAGATAGTTCATGTATGTTCGATGTACTCAATAGCCGTATTAATTAAGTTTTGGAAAGAATCCTCTGGTTTAGGAAGCAAGGTAGTCATAACTGCCATCTTACCTAGAGGAGTTATTTTCAATGATTTTGACTAATAGCTGGTAATTTTCTAACACTTCCTGTTGGGTGTGTTTTTGCTTGGCAGTCACCTAAAGATAAAAAGAAAAGCAGGCCGTTTCTGAGGGGCCAACCAGTGCTGTAGGCAACAGTTCTGGAAGGCTCCAGGGTGAGGAACTGGCTAAACGAAAGCTGTCAGCATTGATGATGGCTGGGAGTGGCTGTGGTTTCCTTCCCTGGAATGAAGGCATTTTCTGCATCCAGGGCTGATATGGATGAAGAGTCATACACATCTTCTCGATCAAAATTGTAAACCTATCTTCCTTAAAAATAAGAGAGTGGCCTTTATGTGATGAGTGAAATCCTGCAACCCGGGATGATCCTGAAGTTGCACATTCTTATGAACAATTTAATAACAGAAGTACAAATGTACTCTGGGTGAGGAATTCTCCATGGACTGCTTTCTCGGCACAGAAAAGGGTCTCATTTAGAGTAGACATCAGGTCTCTTGTGGATGGCAGAATCTTTTCGCTAATATCATTACCAGAAGATTGGAGAGCCTTATACAGTATCCCTGGATTGACAGTGGGTCATACTCAAGTATCCTTCTGCATTTGTAGTCAGGAAAAAAATGTTAAGCTACAAACTCAGGCAAGGTGTCAATCTCTTAACTTTGTGAACTATAAGCTAGTAGTAATGAGGTAACAGGTCCATTTTCTTAATCCTTTGAATGAGTTCTGTGAATTATTTGCCAATATCTATGTAGGAAAAAATATGACTGAAAGAAATGATTTATAATCCATTCCAAGAAAACTATGGCATCTATAAGCCTGGTTTAGACTGTAACACTAGACACTAACAGGGTCTGATAATGTGGTCCTGGTGTTTCATAGGTTCATACATTGAAGGAGTCAGTCTAGTGGCTGGTCTTTGTGGCTAACATAAAAATGTACTCTCTAATGACCAAGATTTTCTCAACAGAGGTATTGAGTGCTCTCTGAGTAAGTTACAAGAGTCTAATGAAGCATTTCAGCTCACCATGAACTAGGAAACTGATGGCTGGTGGTAGGCCAAAATTACATAGGCAGGGTTTTTTGGTTTTGTTTTTGTTTTGGCCACGGGAAGCTAATGGCTTAGCAATCAGTATTTGACACATGGGTTTTAGAAAGTTGATGGCCTTATCTATGTCAGTTTTCCTAGTTAAGAGGCTCTCTGTCTAGGCCAAATCTTGGTGTACAGAATATAACATTTCTGCTTGGCAGGAGGCCTGCAGGCAGAGTGTTGAGCACTAGTGGACCTGGTATAATCCAGAGTCTGTGGTAGGGTTGGGACTGCCTCAGCCTCATGTGAGATTCTTTTCTAGCTGATATAACTACCCACTGTCATGATTATGTCTGACATTAGCTATGAGATGCCAGGTTTCATTCTTTCTGTAATAGATTAAGCAAGACAACTCCCTTTATTATTTTTATAAAGGACAAGGTGAAAAAGTTCGTTCAATTATTAAACACCAAGGTTCTCCTTTCTCAGGTAGTAAAAATGGAGTTTATTACAGGAAATCTTTAGTACAGTGTGAATTTATATCTAGAGTTTTCTGAAGTGGTAAGGTTTTCTGATAGGAGAATGAAAGGATAAAATTTATCTTAGCATAATTAGAGTAATATTTTTTATAAATTTTCTCAGTAGAATCTTCAAAAGTTTCTCCAAAATGGAGAAAAGGAGATTCACAATCCAAAACAAAGTGGCCTCCTAGTCAACTAGGGTTACATCTACTGTGAGAAAAATCCCCTGATGATATTTTTTCCTGTAAGGGCTTAGTAACATAGAGTTTGAGGGGTGGGTTAAGCTGCTTTTAAAACTCAGAGTACTTCTCATGTGTGTCTGATCCTCAAACCACAATTATTTCAGGAATAATTTTTCTTAAAATGTGGTAGACCTGAATCTCTTAGAAAGTAATTCTAACCAACTGATCGAAGAGACTGCCATTCTAAAACAAAATTAACTTATGAATGAGGTCCTAAATGGGCAAAACACTACCATAAACTTTATAGAAGGAAACCTAAGTAATAAAAGACCAATTCTATGCCTTTAAAGAGCTTAAAATCAAGTCATCGAGGATATGAGTCTTGTTAAGGTTATGCAATTTAAGAAATTAATATGGGCCATAGAAATGACACAAACAAGAACACAGATAAGGTAGATAATATTTCTCTTTTGTACAAGAGAAAAATAGAAATGAAGAAGTATATTGAAAGCCATGTACAAAAAGCCATACTTTACATTGCAGAAATGATGAGTCATTAGACACATTTAAGTAGAAAAAGACTGTGTTTTAAGGAGATTAATCTTTAACAGTGTATAGATTGGACTTAACGTGGAGGAATAAATTGATGCAGGAAGATCAGCTAGAAGATAAGCTTGCAACTGCGTAGGTAACAGCCATTGAGGACTTAAACTAGACTGATGGCAATCTGAATAAGTTGAAAACAGTACAGGCATGGTGACTGAATTGCTGTACAATTAGGAATTGTGAAAGTAGATCCTGTTTGCATCTGATAACCCTTATAACAATTAACAGTCCTAATCCTAACTCATTTCTCTCTAAATCTATAGTGAACTCCTCTACCAAAGCCCCTGGGGAGAAAAGGAGTTCTTCCATGAAAACACTAATCAGAAAGTCAAAGAAAAAGGCTTCCATTTTTCTCCAAAGAGTGACCTGCTACTGTGAGTGAAGCAAACTTACGCCAGGGCTGTCATTTTCTTGGTACTTGGCAAACCTGGTTCAGAGAATGTAAGAATGTTTAAGGCATGATGAACCATTGACCCAGGGAAAGGTTTATAGCTCTGGAAAGAGCCATGATCTAGGCTTAGGAGAATTTCTGGCCCTGTCCTTTAGAAGTAAGGAAATTACCTGAGGGGACAGGGAAAAATTTAATTTATGGCTTAGATAGGAAAAAACAGTTTTCAGCTACCAGAGAAAAGACTGCTGCTATGAGAAAAGATGGGTTAGGAGCCCCTTAAGAGTAAGAACAATCTTAGCTTCCATGTTAAGTGACTGATTTCATGCCCTGACAAAACATGGAGATCAAAACTAGTACCAGCGAAGATGGCGTGAAGACAGAAGATGACATCCTAAAGTCTATAGAGACTACAGAAGCAATACCAGCACCAATGACAAATATCAAGAGTATATTAAACCTGCTATATCCATATATTGTACCACCTAACTCAGGTCAGGTGTAACAACTACAACAAAAACCATGATTTGAATCAAGGTAAACTTAAAAACAAAGGAATTGTTCAGAACTTTGGCTAATGATTGACTTATTCACATTCACAAAGTTATTTGTTCATGGCAATAATTGAACAACCTTGGAAATCTCAGCACTTATTTCATGTATTTTTTTTTCTTTTGCTATTTTACCTATTTGAAAGGGAGGTCAAAACAGAAGCTTTTCTTTTTCTATTTGTCAATCTCTGTGTCATCAAAGTGACATTTAAACACATCAAAATGTCTGATGCTGGGTAGCCACGGGCATGTATCACGCAGATATTCCTCAGAGAAAATCTAGGAACAGTTGGATGACAGCCTTCAGTAACCACACCTCCAGAATCAACTGCAGCGTTCACTTGAGGCCAAACTCTCCCCAAGCTGCTGTCAGTGTTCAGCGAGTGAACTTGATGAGGGCAATAAGCTGCCCCTGTATGCTCAAGGTGGGACTCCTGTAACAGACAGCCTCACCTCTAGCACTCCCCATTGGTCTGACTGACACTTTATTGCAGTCTAATGGCAGTTTCATTGCAGTCAGTTTAAGTCTTTTCATACCTAGTCCTCCTTCTTTCTCCTCCCTCTTTTCCAGGCATCAGACCTATATCATGGTCCAAGGCACTTCTTGCCTACTCCTGTGGTCTGTCTCTCCACTTTACCTGAGATGTTTCTCCCCCAAAAGCTCTTGTACCTCTGTCACCTCGGTATGGCTCTTAGCTTACGTATATGACAAAAGTTACCAAACTCTTATAAAAGCACTAAGATGTTAAATGTTAAATGTAATGATTTCATTGAAACAAGCATCTTTCCAGCCTTCTCTTTTTCTGTGCATCTTTTCTCTCTTCCTCTCAGTTCTTTTCCAAGAACCTGTCTGAATTTTTATTGTAACAGATAGGAAAAATAAAGTTTGGCATGTATTTTCCAGCAACACTTACAGGAGATGTACAGAGAATGAGCAGAAATCAGCAGCACTGTTAATTCCATTATCGGGTTTCAGTGTGTATAGATTGTGCTTTTATTGACACTTGAGAAGTGAGAGGGAAGGATGGACGTGGTTTGGCTCTGAACTCATTAGGGATGCTGACGGCAGAGAGGTGAAGGATATAGTAGCCTTGCCCTGAAGCAGCAATGACTCCCTATTTTCAGAGTCTGTTCCAATGTCAGTTTCCCAGGACAACAGAAATTTTAATATTGAGGATTACAGCAATATTTTACTCTACTAAAATATATATATTTAAATATTGATAGGGAAAGTAAAATAAACAAATAATTCTGGAATAGGTTGTGACTGAAAGCTTGCATTTTAATGTACTCTTCAGGTTCTTCAAGAGGAACCTGCCTTCAGATAACAGCAAATTCTCTTGTAGACTAAAAATTATCACCTCTTTCCCATACCATCATAATTCCAAAATCCCTTGCTAAGCCCTTGAAATAGGAAATTTCTGGAAAAATAATGTGGAAAGGATCTAAAGAATCGAAATGAAAAGATGACCTATTGTAGCTAGACATTTACACAGCATACACTTAACAACAACATGGATGGAGATTAACTCTGTTGCTCTGGCAATGATAAAAGTCCATATTCAGATATGAGTTAAGAAAGCAAGTTGTTTTCAAGTGATGGATGCCACAGGAAGGTAGGAATTTAAAGAACTGTAAGCTCATAAACTCAGATAAGCCTCTAAGACTATGACATACAAATGTTTTTTAAATTTAAATTGGGATTCAACTTATTTTCTAAAATAAACATTTTATTAGTTTTGTCACAGTATCATTTTTTTATAAACTTAAAGACAGTATATGTGGGGTAGTGGGGAGAGAGTAATCCATTTATAACCTGAATTTTCTATAAATAATCCATAGTGAACTTTTGCCACAGTTCGTTTTTATAACATATTTAAATTATTGTGACATTACAGATATGAATATAAATCTTCACATATTTAAAGGACATTGAAATGTTTGTATACATAAATAATATCTAGTTACTTATTTGAAAAATCTCAGTAAAAATGATGTTATTATCCAGGAGCTTTAAATTTGAAACTTAAAATTTTTCATATGTTTAATTTAAAGAAAATAGCATGTGGATGTTATTTAACAAAATTCATTTGAAGAGGATGAGAATATTATAAAACATAACCGTGAGACTATTTCTTTTCCCCTCCAAAAAACCCTAAACCATATATCTAAATTTTGCTTCTATTTCTATTGTACACAAAAATGTTCAAATTTCAACACCTATAAAACAATTTAACTATCTATCCTGTGCATTAGCTTTGGTCCACACATTACACTTCGAAAATTGATTATATGTTTGTTCTAGTATCATTTACAATAATGACACAGAAATATTCTGGAAAATTCATTAATAGATGAACAAACATTACATAAATGTTTCGAAATATTTACATCGCTTATGAATAATGAAGTGCAAAGTTTTCCAAGGTATGTTGTCAAATAGTAAAAAAGAAAAGGTAAGGAAAAAGAAACCCACAAGTTGCAGATGAAATATAGCATAGTAATTAAGATCAGAGACTCTGGAACTAGACTAACTTGAATACTGACTTTGCTACTTACTAGGTGTATGAAGAGAAAGGTTTGGTTTTGGTTGCTTTTCTTTATTTCTTTGTTTTCAACTACGTTATACATCAGTTTCCTCAGGTAAAATGGAGGTCAAAATAGTACTTACCTCACAGAGCTATTGTAAGGAACAAATGAGTCATTATATATGAAACAATTGTAATGATATCTGCTATTATGTCAGCACTAAACTAGTGCTTCTTTATATATAGAATGGCCTAATTTATGTTCAACGCACAGAGACAAATGAAACTATTATTCTATATGAACTTATAGAACATATATGTTTGCAAGCACACAGAAAAAGGCCTAACAACACACATGCCAAACTGATACCAATGTATCATTAGGGGCATTAAAGGAAATCCCTTGCTGTTTGAGTATCTTACATAGAAAATATAATTAATACATTATTTTGTGATTACATTTTAAATATTTTATACACTCATTAAATGGAACTATAAAAAATAATGGTGAAGATTACATTTACTCACTTATTGACATAAAAAAATGTTCATGCACATATCGTAAAGTGCAAGCAAGTAGATCAAAACACTATTAATTTTATTAACATGAACTCAGTAATGTAAAATTATACGGTTATGTTTTGTGTATGGAATGATCATGTTAATGTTTATTCATATAATTAAACATAAATATACACAAATCTATACATTACTTTTTTTAAAACACTATAAAAGCTATTTTACTGTGAAAAGAAAGCAACAGCAAGGCAAGCTAATTATGCCATCATGCAACATTCTGCATTCAAAATACATATGTTGAGAACCACTGATGAATGGAACGAATTAGAAAGGTTATGAATGTACTTACCCACCAAACGCCTGAAGTGCAGAGAACTGGGAAGCATCCAAATCACTGCCACTTACTATTCGAGCCTTAAACGAAAATGGAGAAAAACAAAAACAAAACAAAAGAAAGAGGCTTTTAGCATCCTATAGCTGTGTATACATGAATTTGGAACACGCGTCAACTGCACTAGACACGTAACACCTAGTATGACAGATGCTAAGCAGGGTCAGCTTCAAGTCAAAGCTACTGTGTTTTTGTGAGTGGAGGTTTTGAAATTAGCTGTCAGCATTCAGACAAAAGCACTGGCAGAGTCAAGGAAAATATCATATTCCAAATACTATTTGCCCTTAAAACTTGGTATGTGCAGTGAAGATCATGAATCAGAGAGATCATGATTCGCCAGACTTAAAAACAGATGCTGAGTTTGACCGTAGCAGACCCCTAGGTTGGCAAGTGTAAGCTAAAGTAAGCGAAGCTGGCAAGGGGTAACCTCTTCATAAATGCAACAGATTGGGGCACACTTAAAGGACAACCAAAGAATGGAAAGCTGGGATGACATGCACAGTTCACAACTAAAACAGAAGAACCAAAACAGGTCTAATATGTCACAAACAAACATGTACAAAAGACAAGATCCCTCAGGAGGGAAGAAAAAGTATGATTTAAAACCTTTTCATCCACAGAACTGCTATCTGAAAGAGAATCAGGAAAAGAAGGAATAAATGTTAGATGGAGTACTTTTTAAGAAATCATTTAAACATATACATGAACAAAGTGTTAGTGTTATATAGTTTAAAATCATAAATGAACCCCAAGGGAAGAAGGATAGTTGGTCCTCACAATTTAAAGAGCCGGAAAATGTGCCAGAATGCTTGAAAAGTATAAAAGAGTGATTACAGGACTTAACGAAAGACAATGTGTCGTAAAAAGAAAAGAACAGTTTAAGTATCAGAATGCCTAGGCTCCAGTTGGGGCTCTGCCACTTACTAAGCACACTGGGCAAACTACCAAATTCTCTGGAGTCTGGAGGCTAGACCTAACTCTGAAATAAAGTCACTAATACTTTGCTTTTTGCCTCCAAACGTTGTGGAGAGGATCAATTAAGAACAATATATATGAAAGTAAACCCCAGGTGACTATATAAACTAAAGATGTTTTATTGAGGGATTATTTATGGCTTCTCATAGAACTTCAGAACTGAAAGATTAATTAAGTATATTTCATCTTGCAAATAAGAAAACTTGCCTGAAGGGATTAAATGACTTAGGATCCCAAAACTAGTAAATGACAGAGTGGGACACAAATCCCGGGCTTCTGATCCCCCACCTGCTGCCCTTTAGATCCAATGTTTCAGGTGAACTGAACAAAACAGTGAGGGGCGGTTGATCCACAGTTCTCCAGTGCAACTTAAGATAAATCACAAGGTCAACATTTATCACTTTCAACTGCTCATGGGCCCAAGTAGATGAACAATGTACTACTGTTTGTTTGTTGTTGTTTTTTCCTTTTTGAAACTCAAGTCTAAATCTGTAAGGGTCATCATAGCATGGTCCATTTCTACCTTACATAGTGTTATTGCTTTTTAGCATAAAGCTGGAGGGATTTCTCTATGAATACAAGTTTGCAGAAAGCTAGAGCTGGCAAGACCTTACAGTTCACATAGTCCAATCCCCTTATTTTTATAGATGAGCCCCAGAGACAGAAAGATTTCCCTGAGGTCATGTAACTCAATGATGACCTTTATTGATAAAAATCTGAAATATATTTATTTTCCTGACTCATTAAGTATGAACCAGTTAACGTAACTAAATATTTTTGTGCAATATTTAAGATTTTACAATATCCCAGGGTTCTATCTTTGAATATAAAACAGGGTAAGGCACAATATAGAGTAATAAAGCAAATCTTATTTATGGCCATAAGCATTTTTAAATACTTCACAAAATACAGAAAATAAAATTCAGCACAGTATCAGAAGAATAATATATCACAGCCATGAAGATTTTTTCATAAGCATGATTTAAAATCACTGATGAATTTAACATGACATATTAACTGGTCATAAAATACATATCTGCATTTCAACAGGAACACAGAAGTTATTAGATAAAATTTCAAAATCTTCCAAATAATTTTTAACCTATTTAAAATAGGATTGGAATGAGTCTTAAGTTTAATATGCTAAAAACATCTTTCAGAATCAACTTAAGTGCAAAATATTAGGGCATCCCTATTATTAAAACCAAAACGAAAATGTTCACTACCGTATTTTAACTTAATTCCAGAAATTCTGACCAATATATTAAAACAGAAATAAACAACACCAATGTTGAAAGGTAAAATACAGAGTTATTATTTTTCAGGAATTACAGTATTATACCCTGAAAACAAGCCAAACCAAACCACCTGGAAAACTATTAGGATAATAAAATAGGTGGCAAAGTGAATATATAACCAACACATCAAATAACAACATTAAGTTATTTCCTACTAACTAGCAATAACTAGTTTGGAATACAAGAACATTAGATCTCATTTCAAATATCCAGTACTGTGACACAGTCTTCCATTCTAACTGGCTTCTATAGCAACCACTTGACTATATAAAGGTAATCTTACCAAAGTTGTTATTTTTCAGCTGCTAAATGTGGTAATACATTAACTTTTCATTCATTGATTCATTCAATGTTCATTCATTCTTTCACTGAATACATATTTTTATTAATTATCAATGAACCTTTGTTGTTCACTTTGACTCCTTTCTTGCCCCCATTTGAAACCTTTCTGAAATACAAATATGATGTCACTTCCCTTTTTAAAACCCACCAATGTCACCCAATGCCCATTTGAGAAAATTAGATCTATATATACTAGAAATTCATGGCTCACCAGTCCTCATTCACATCCTACACTTTGGCCACAATTAAATTCTTGCCCTTTAGTTTCCATGACATGTCTTTTAAATGTGTACCTTTGCATTTTCAGTTTCCTCCCCCTAAAAGAAGTTATTGCTTTCTTCATCCAGCTAACTGCCTGTCAGCCTCCAAAACTCAGTTGAAGCATAACCCCCTCTCCTGGAATCTTGTCACTTTTCAGGGATTCATGGTATTTATACATGAGCGCTGCACACTGTGTATTCCTCTTGGCTAACCCTCAAAATTTCCCAATTTCCTTATCTGAAATTATTCTAAAAAAGTGTCTCAATGATACTTTATTTAAGCTTTTTGTCAACTTCCATTATATTCCTGAAACACCAGGAGATGACTAATAAATGTTTGCTAAGCAGTGAATATACAACCTTACATAAGCTATACAACTTTACTGAAGTATTTAGAAATCCATATAAAGAAAACTATTATTTCATCTTTCTGTATAGGGAGAATGAATTACTTTCTAACAGATTTATAGATTTAACAGTTAAAATCCTAATGACAAGTTGTTGTAACTTGAAATTATTCTAATTTTAAGTATAACTAGGTCAACAAACAAGTAAAAACACATAAGATTGTTTTAAAGGCGATTAATGAGGGCAGATTACACAGATATTAAAAGTCTATAATAGCTAAAATATTATGGTTGTGGCAAAATAATAGAAGATCAATGAAACATAAGTATACATACTTAGGTATACTCTAAAGTAGTATACCCTTATACTTAAGAACTTAGTGAATAAGAAAGGACATATTATTATCAAAGAAAATGAGAAACATTAGTTAATAAGTGATGCTTATGGGGGCAGAGACAAGATGGCAGAGTAGAAGGACTTGAGCTCACCCCCCCTCACCAAAACACCAAAATCACAACTGACTGCTGAACAACCATTGACCAAAAAACACTGGAAACTACCAATAAGACAAAGAAGCCAAATGAGACACTAGAAGAAGCACAATCATGATAAAATCAAATCACATATCTGCCAGGTGGGTGACCCACAAAATGGAAAACAATTATATGACAGAAGTTATCCCAGAGGAGTGAAAGTTCTGATCCCCACATCAGGCACCCCATCATGAGAGTCTTGCCTCAGGAGGAGTCCCCAGAGCATCTGGCTTTGAAGGTCAGTGGGGTTCTGATCACAGGAATTCCACAGGAGTGGGAGAAACAGAAACTCTACTCTTGGATGTTGCACACAAGGTCTTGTGCACACCCAGTCGCAGGGGAAAAAGCAATGACCTCATAAAAGCCTGCACCAGACCTACTTGCAGGTATTGGAAGGTCTCCTGCAGAGGCAGGGGGAGGCTGTGGCTCACTGCAGGGGAAAAGATAATGGAGGCTGAAGTTCTAGAGAATACTCATTGGCAAGAGCCCTCCCGTAGGTCACCATTTTCCCACAAGACCTGGCACCACCCAATGGCCTGTACGCTCCACTGCTGAAACACCTCAGGCCAAACCACCAACAGGGTGGGAACACAGCCCCACCCATCTGCAGACAGGCTACCTAAAGTCTTCCTGAGCCCACATCTTCCCAATGAACACACCCCTTCACATGGCCCTGCCCACCAGAGGGACAAGACCAAGCTCTAGTAACCAGTGGGCAAGAACCAGTCCCTCCCACCAGAAAGCTGGCATAAGCCCCTTAGATCAGCATTATCCATCAGGGGACAGACAGCAGAAGCAAGAAGAACTAAAACCCTGCCTCCTGAGGAACAGAAACAGCAAACACAGAAAGTTAGACAAAATGAGACAGCAGAGGAATGTGTCCCAGATGAAGGAACAAAATAAAACCCCAGAAGAACTACTAAGTGAACGGGAGATAGGTAATCTACCTGAAAAAGAATTCAGAGTAATGATAGTAAAGATGATCTAAAATCTTGGAAAAAGAATGGAGGAACAGACAGAGAAGATAGAAGAAATGTTTAAAAAAGAGCAAGAAGATCTACAGAACAAACAGAGATGAACACTACAATAACTGGAATAAAAATACACCAGAAAGAATCAGTATCAGAATACATGAATCACAAGAATGAATAAGTGAACTGGAAGACAGAATGGTGGAGATCACTGCTGCAGAACAGAATAAAGAAAAAAGAATGAAAAGAAATGAGGACAGTCTAAGAGACCTCTGGGACAACATTAAACACACCAATATTCTCAGTATGGACGTCCTAGAAGGAGAAGTCAGACAGAAAGGATCTGAGAAAATATATGAAGAGTTAATAGCTGAAAACTCCCCTATCATGGGAAACGAAGCAGTCATCCAAGTTCCAGGAAATGCAGAGAGTCCCAGGCAGGAAAACCCCAAGGAGGAACATGCCGAGAGACACAGTAATCAAGTTGACAAAAATTAAAAACAAAGAAAATATTAAAAGCAAAAGGGAAAAGCAAAAATAACATACAGGGAATTCCCAAAAGGTTATCAGCTGATTTTTCAGCCGAAACTCTACAGGCCAGAAGGGAATGGCAAAATATATGTAAAGTGATGAAAGGGAAGAACCTACAACCAAGAATACTCTACCAAGTAATGCTCTCATTCAGATGTGATGGAGAGATCAAAAGCTTTATAGACAAGAAAAAGCTAAGAGAATTCAGCACCACCAGAACAGCTTTGCAACAAATACTAAAGGAACTTCTCTAGGTGCAAAAGAAAAAGCCGCAACTAGAAACAAGAAAATAATGAATGGAAAAGCTCACCAGTAAAGGCAAACAAGAGTAAAGGTAGGAAGTCATCCACACACAAATATGAAGTCAAAACCAGCAACTGTGAGAAGAGGAGAGTATAAATGCAGGACATTGGAAATGCATTTGAAATTAAAGGACCAGCAACTTAAAAAAATCTTGTTTGTATACAGACTGCTAATATCAAAACCTCATGGTAACCACAAAAACTACAATAGATACACAAAAAATAAAAAGGAATCCAAACACAACACTAATGTTAGTCATCAAAACACAACAGAAGGGAAGAGAAAGGGAAAGAAAAAGACCTACAAAAACAAAACCAAAACTATAACAAAATGGCAATAAGAACATACATATCAATAATTACCTTAAACATATATGGTTTAATGTTCCAACCAAAGGACAAAGACTGGCTGAATGTATACAAAAATAAGACCCATATATGTGCTGTCTACAAGAGACCCACTTCAGATCTAGGGACGTATACCAACTGAAAGTGAAGGGATGGAATAAGGTATTCTATGTAAATGGAAATCAAAAGGAAGCTGGACTAGCAATACTCATATCATACAAAACAGACTTTAAAATAAAGACTGTTACAAAAGACAAAGAAGGACACTTCATAATGATCAAGGCAACAATCCAAGAAGAAGATATAATAATTGTAAAAATATATGTACCCAACATGGGAGCACCACAATATATAAGGAAAAAACTAACAGCCATAAAAGGAGCAATCTACAGTAACACATTAATAGTGGGGGACTTTAACACCCCACTTTCATCAATAGACAGATCATACAGGGAGAAAGTCAAAAAGGAAACACAGGCCTTAAATGACACATTAGACCAGATAGACTTAATTGATATTTATAAAGCATTCCATCCAAAAGCAGCAGAATACACATTCTCCCTACTGCACATGGAACATTCTCCAGACCTTACCACATGCTGGGCAACAAAATCAAGCCTAAGTAAATTTAATAAAATTGAAATCATATCAAGCATCTATTCTGACCACAATGCAATGAGATTAGAAATCAACTACAAAAAAAAACTGGAAAAAAACACAAACACATGGAGGCTAAACAAACAACCAATTGATCATTGAAGAAATCAAAAAAGAAATTAAAAAATACCTGGAGAAAAATGAAAATGAAAACATGACGATTCAAAACCTATGGGGCTCAGCAAAAGCAGTTCTAAGAGGGAAGTCCATAGCAATTCAAGCTCACCTCAAGAAACAAGAAAAATCTGAAATAAATAACCTAAACTTACACCTAAAGCAACTAGAAAAAGAACAACAAAATACAAAGCTAGTAGCACAAAAGAAATCATAAAGATCAGAGCAGAAAAAATTGAAATAGTGAAGAACAATAGAAAAGATCAATAAAACTAAAACCTGGTTCTCTGAAAAGATAAACAAAATTGATAAACCTTTAGTCAGGCTCAACAAGAAAAACTCGGAGATAGAGGGCTCAAATCCAAAAAATTAGAAATGAAAAAGGAGAAGTTCCAATGGACACAAAGGATAATAAGAGAATACTACAAGTAACTATATGCCAATGAAAGGAACAACCTAGAAGAAGTGGACAAATTCCTGGAAAGATACAGTCTCCCAAGACTGAACCAGGGAGACATAGAAAATATGAACATGCCAATCACAAGTACTGAAATTGAAACCGTGATGAAAAAACTCACAACAAACAAAAGTCCAGGACCAGATGGTTTCACAGGCAAATTCTCTCAGACATTTAGAGAAGAGTTAATGCCTATCCTTCTCAAACTATTCCAAAGAATGGCACAGGAAGGAATATTCCCAAACTCATTCTATGAGGCCACCATCCCCCTGATACCAAAACCAGACAAAGGTACCACAAAAAAGAAAATTACAGGCCAATATTACTGATGAACATCGATGCAAAAATCCTCAACAAAATACTAGTAAACCAAATGCAACAATACATTAAAAGGATCATACACTACGAATAAGTTGGATTTATCCCAGGGATGCAAGGATTTTTTTAATATCCATAAATGAATCAGTGTGATACAACACATTAACAAATTAAAGAATAAAAATCATATGATCATCTCAATAGATGCAGAGAAAGCTTTTGACAAAATTCAGCACTCATTTATGAAAACTCCCCAGAAACTACATATAGAGGGAACACACCTCAACATAATAAAGCCCATATATGACAAACCTACAGCTAACATCATACTCAATGGTGAAAGGCTGAAAGCATTTCCTCTAAGATCAGGAACAAGACAGTGATATACACTCTTGCCACCTTTATTCAACATAGTTTTGGAAGTACCAGCCATGCCAATCAGAGAAGAAAAAGAAATAAAAGGAATCCAAATTGGAAAAGAAATATAACTGTCACTGTTTGCAGATGACATGATACTATATATATATAATCGTAAAGATGCCACCAGGAAACTACTAGAGCTAATCAATGAATTTGGTAAAGTTACAGGATATAAAATGAATACACAGAAATCTGTTGCATTGCTATACACTAACAATGAAAGATCAGAAAGAGAAATTAAAGAAACGACCCCATTCACCATCACATTAAAAAGAATAAAATACCTACGAATAAACCTACCTAAGGAGGGAAAAGATCTGTACTCTGAAAACTGTAAGATGCTGAAGAAAAAAATCAAAGATGACACAAACAAATGGAAAGATATACCATGACCGTGGATTGAAAGAATCAATATTGTCAAAATGACTATACTACCCAAGGCAATCTACAGATTCAATGCAATCTCTATCAAATTACCAATGGCACTTTTCACAGAACTAGAAAAATCGTAAAATTTGTACAGAGACACAGACACAAAAGGCCCTGAATAGCAAAAGCAATCTTGACAAAGAAAAATGGAGCTGGAGGAATCAGGCACCTTGACTTCAGACTATACTACAGTCATCGAAACAGTATGGTACTGGCACAAAAAAACAGAAATACAGTTCAATGGAAGAGGATAGAAAGCCCAGAAATTAAACCATGCACTATGGTCAATTAATCTACAACAAAGGAGGCAAGACTATACAATGGAGAAAAGACAGTCTCTTCAATAAATGGTGCTGGGAAAACTGGACAGCTACATTTAAAAAAATGAAATTAGAATATTCTCTAACCACACACACGAAAATAAACTCAAAATGGATTAAAGACCTAAGTGTAAGACTGGATACTATAAAACTCTTAGAAGAAAACATAGGCAGAACACTCTTTGACATAAATTGCACCAAGATCTTTTTTGATCTGTCTCCTCGAGTAATGAAAATAAAAACAAAAATAAACAAATGGGACCTAATTAAACTTAAAACTTTTTGTACAGGAAAGGAAACCATAAACAAAATGAAAAGACAACCCACAGAATGGGAGAAAATATTTGCAAACAATGAGAGGGACAAGGTATTAATCTCCAAAAGTTACAAGCAGCTCATGCAGCTCATTATCAAAAAAAAAAAAAAAAGAAAAGAAAAAGAAAGTAAAGAAAAATCCAATCTAAAACTGGGCAGAGGACCTAAACAGACATTTCTCCAAAGAAGACAGGCAGATGGTCAACAGGCACATGAAAAGATTCTCAACGTTGCTAACTATTAGAGAAATGCAAGTCAATACTACAATGAGATATGTAACATTTAACACCAGTCAGCATGGCCATCATCAAAAACTCTACAAACAATAAATGCTGAAGAGCATGTGGAGAAAAGGGAAACCTCCTACACTGTTAGTGGGAATGTAGATTAGTGCAACCACTGTGGAGAACGGAAGGGAGGTTCCTTAAGAAACTAAAAACAGAGCTACTACATAACCCAGCAATCCCACTCCTGGGCATGTATACAGAGAAAAACATGGTTCAAAAGGATACATACACCCCAATGTTCACTGCAACATTTTTTTTAGAATAGCCAAGACATGGAAACAACCTAAACAACCTAAATGTCCATCAACAGGTGAATGGATAAAGATGTGGTACATATATACAATGGACTATCACTCAGCCATTAAAAAGTGTGAAATAATACCTTTTGCAGCAGTATGGATGGACCTGGAGATTATCATACTAACAGAGAAAGACAAATATCATATGATATTTCTTATATGAAGAAAATAAAAAAATGATACAACTGAACTGATTTACAGAACAGAAACAGACTCACAGACTTAGAAAACAAACTTATGGTTACCAAAGGGGAAAGGTGGGGGTAGGGATAAATTGGGAGTTTGGGATTCACAAATACACACTACTATATTTAAAATAGATAACCAACAAGGACCTGGTTTATAGCAGAGGGATCTCTGCTCAATATTCTGTAATAACCTAAATGGAAAAAGAATTTGAAAAAGAATAGATATATGTATATGTATAACTGAATCACTTTGCTGTACACCTGAAACTAACAACATTGAAATCAAATATATTCCAATATGAAATAAAAACTATAAATAAAATGTTACTTAGAACATTGGGTAAATATTTCTAATACTCATTTGTATCTCATACATATATCATGAAGTTCCAGATGTATTATTAAATTTAAAGTAATTCAAATTCAAGTAAGACAAAGTAAAAATAAAAATGTATATTTATTAAGCCTATGGAATAAGAAGATACGCTCAAACTTAGAGGTAAAAGAATACAACAAGGAGAAACGTTTGATAAATTTATATTCATTTACTATTTTTGTATACAAAAACAAGAAAATAAAAATATTTTTTGCTGAATACATGTATATTAATATGTTCAATGTATAAAGAACTCTCACATGTCTATAAAAAGTGACACTAATACCCCAATAGATACACGGTCAAGAATGTGACTAGATAATTCACAAATTAGAATGCAATAGTCAATAAGCATGAAAAATTAACCAGTTTATTAAAACTATGCCTAACCATGATTATAAAATTAGCAAAGTTAAGAATAATGATATTAATTTCACTGATATTGAAAATAATTACCAAGGTCTTTGAGGATATCAAGAATCAGGCACTCTGATATAGGGTTGGTAACAGTGAAAATTATATTTGTCAGAAACCTTTTAGTGATATCTAGCAATACACTTTGTTCTTATGGGTAAATTCCCTTTTTGGGAGTTGATGCTAAGGAAATTAAATTTGTTATGGACTGAATTGTGTCCCCCTTAATCCATATGCCAAAGTCTTAACTCCCAGTACCTCAGAATATAGCCTTGTTTGGGAGTAGAGTTCTTGCAGGTATAATTAAATGAGGTCATACGGGAGTAGGGTGATCCACAATCCAGTATGACTGATGTCCTTATAAGAAGGAGAAATTTGGAGACAGATAAACACACCCAAGAAAAACATCACATAAAAATCAGAGTTATACTGCGAAGCCTAAGACCTACCTACCAAAAGTCACAAGAGAGGCCTGACAGATCCATCCCTAGAGCCTTCAGAGGGAGCACTGCCTTGTCAATACACCTGGATCTAGCCTCCAGAACTATGAGACAATTTCTCTTGTTCTCAGTCACTCAGTTCATGGTGCTTTGTTACAAGAGCCCTAGCAAACTAAAATAATTTTAAATACTGAAGAAAATCTATGTGTGAGGATCTGCATTGTTTCATTATTTACAACAACAAAAAAAAACTGGACAAACAAACACAGCCAAGTATAGAAGTGTGGGTTGAAAATTATGTTCTATGACCTAGATGCAATAATTTGCTATCATTAAAATAAATGCATTTAAAGACTATATAAAGACATAGGAAATATTATGTATATTATATATATGATATATATGTATACATTTATATTATACATGTTACATATGTATGTAATCAATATACACATTCTCACGATGGCTTTGTTCCTTGATGAATTGCCTTTTACTCTACATGTAGCTATTTTGCTTAGTTGAATTCTGGTTAAAATTCTAATTACATGCTGGATACTCCCCATAATGCTTCTCCTAATGCTCCTTGTCTTAGAAGTCCTATCATCTCACATCAAGGTCATTTTGCAGTTCAGTGACTTGATATCTTTAATATAGACCCATGGTGCCTCCATGTACTTACAGTGAAACCTCCTCTATAAATGGGATTACAGTGAATTTCTGTGACTGTATGCTTCTTAATGTCTCAAAATAACATAGTTAATTTTTTTAAACATAATATTTATCAGGTGAACATCATTATTCTAATCAACCATGCTGCATGGGAACCTAGGAAACTAAAATCTTTAGCATGTAGGAGTGCACATGATGTAAGTTTAATAAGCCCATCAGAAGTTCTTGTGTGAGCATCCCTGAGAAGGAAATCTGAACGTGATTTAGGCAACATGTGACCACCTTTGCCCTCAGTTTTCCCTCATATAAGTGAACTAAGCTTTGACTAGCATGTATCTGAAACCTCTAACTCTAAATTTCATGCTTTTGTTTGCATATGTATAATAAAACTTCACTATAACAAAGTGTATTTACTCACAAGCTACCACAAAAATATTTAAAATTAGTACCTAATGCTTAAATGAGTTATTTATAATCATTTCACATTCTCCTAAGATAAAAGTAAAAATTGTTTCCGCTCTTGATATTTTACCCATAACACCACACCTTTGGAAGGAAATTTGGTAGAAGAGACCTCTAAGTTTGTAAAGAATCTGAGTTCTAGAGTCATACCTGGCTTAGGAATTTCATTAAACTTCTTTGCTCTATGGTTCTTCAGTGATAATATATAGCTTCCACTGGTAGTAATATTTCAGTATGTGCTTTGGAAGTATGTTTGCTTTACTTACCAGGACATCAAAGTATCTATCACTTTTACAACATGTACAATATATGCCTGAGAATCATGAAATGGGAGCTGAAGACAATTCAGAGAAAACGTTATAATGTTATCAGAGTACTGCTGAGTTGCCATTAACTTTTACAGAGTACCTTCTATGTGCTACATAATCTGCAAAGCACATTATCTACTCTTTTATTGAATGCTTTGAACTGTCTTATAATGTATCAATATTTCTTAGATGCTGCCAGGGCAAAGGAAACGCTGTGAGCATGGCTCACATTTCAGTTCTAATGCTGGATGCAATAGGGTGGGTGCTAACTGAAAGATTAATGCTTATTAACTCATCTTACACTTTTGTTCAAGGAGGTAACCGGAAAAATTGAGTCAAAAATATGAAAGATATGATATGGGAACAAGAAAAGAAATCTCTCTCTCCAGCCAGAGAGGATAAGGGGTTTAGAAAGAATAGATTATTTATGAGTGGGTCTTTGTCAAATGAAGGCATTCTTGGCAAAGGGAAAGTAATTGTAAAAGGCACTGAAGCTTGAAAGAGTATAGTGTGTTAGGAACTAAAACATGGGAATGTGAGAGTAAATACTAAGAAATAAAAGGTAGATAAATGGAGCTCATAGTATGAAAATCTTCACATATCTTATTAAGGAATTTATACCCTAATTGCAATTTGAAACCACAAATAGCTAGACAGTGACATATAACATGAACAGAATTTTATTTTCTGTTTTAAAAAATCCAAACCAGTCCCCTGGACAAGGCAGAACAAGACGATATGGAATGGTCTGCTAATTGATCCACATATACCACAATTTTACACAGATACACAAATGGGAAGTAAAGTAATTTTTAAAACTTTAAAGCATATCTAAACTCAAAAAGAAGAACAATCTCCCAATATGTACAAATGAAGTAGAAATTCAGGACTAACTATGAATGAAATAAAACCCAAAATTGCTTACAGGGGTATTGCAACCATTCATTCATTCATTCAGCAAATATTGATCTAGGTGCTAAGCACTGTGCTAAGGACTAAGGATACCAAACTTGAAAATAAAGATAAAATTACATAAGCAGTGGTGATATTTAATGTTAAGTCTACATCACTGAATCTGCACAAGCAAAGCTAAAAATCTTCTTGAAGCTACCTGGGTAAATCAGGAAGTCAAAACCGTATACACACACTCATACAATATAAACGAATGAGATAAAAATTATCTATGGCAATGGAGAAACAAGGAAGTTCTCCATCCACTTAAAGACATAAACAAAAAAAAATTTACAAAGGAAAACCTGAATCTCAGGTCTGTACCAAATGCGGTTTCACAGTTCACATCAAAATTAAATACATTTATTCTTTTCACATAAAATACTAATAAAAATTGACAATGCACCTTGCCACAAAAGAAACCTCAACATATTCCATGAAAGTGTTATCCTAAAGACCAATTACATAAGAAATCAACAATGGGTCAGATATTTAAAAAAACAACACAAACCCTCCATTTTGAAACTCATTAACACTTCCCCTTAAGATTTACAGAGGATAAAAAAAATGGTGTAAATCATGAAATGTGAATAGCTAAACTAAAATTAAGCATATACAGAGACACACATATATATATATTTGTGGGATAACTGTGGTATGATAGAGTTGCAGACTTAAATGTTTTAAGCAAATAAAAAAATTAAAACAAAGTAAAAATGCAACTCAAGAAGCTAAAAAGAATTATAGCATAAGCCAAAGCAAGTAAAAAATCAGAACAGTAAAGAGTGGAAATAATGATGTAAAATTATTTTTTGAAAAAAAAGGTATGAAAAAAGATGTTTTAAAAAACTGTAATAAAAGTATAGAGAATCTTGCAGCTTGTGGAAGGAAAATCACATTCACAGGAAGGCACACAAAATGAAAAAGCACAGGACTATGTACCAGATGAAGGAACAAGATAAAATCCCAGAAAAACAACTACATGAAGTAGAGATAGGAAACCTTCCAGAAAAAGACTTCAGAATAATTACAGTGAAGATGATCCAGGACCTTGGAAAAAGAATGGAAACAAAGATTGAGAAGATGCATGAAAGTTTAACAAAGACCTAGAAGAATCAAAGAACAAACAGAGATGAACAATACAATAATGGAAATGAAAAATACACTAGAAGGAATCAATAGCAGAATACCTGACGCAGAAGAACAGATAAACAACCTGGAAGACAGAATGGTGGAAATCACTGCTGCGAAACAGAAAAAAGAAAACAGAAAGAAAAGAGATGAAGACAGTCTAAGACACCTCTGGGACAACATTAAACACACCAACGTTCACATTATAGGGGTCCCAGAAGGAGAAGAGAGAAAGGACCCGGGAAAATATTTGAAGAGATTATAGTTGAAAACTTCCCTAGCATAGGAAAGGAAATAGCCACCCAAGTCCAGGAAGTGCAGAGTCCCAGACAGGATAAACCCAAGGAGAAACATGCCGGAACACACAGTAATCAAATTGACAAGAATTAAAGACAAAGAAAAATTATTAAAAGAAACAAGGGAAAAATGACAAATAAGATACAAGGAAATTCCCATAAGGTTAACAGCTGATTTCTCAGCAGAAACTGTACAGGCCAGAGGAAGTGGCATGATATATCTAAAGAGATGAAAGGGAAGAACCTACAACCAAGATTACTCTACCCAGCAAGGGTCTCATTCAGATTCGACAGAGAAATCCAAAGCTTTACAGACAAGCAAAAACTAAGAGAATTCAGCATCACAAAATCAGCTCTACAACAAAGGATAAAGGAACTTCTCTAAGTGGGAAACGCAAGAGAAGAAAAGGACCTACAAAAACAAACCCAAAACAATTAAGAAAATGGTAATAGGAACATACATATTGATAATTACCTTAAATGTGAATGGATTAAATACTCCAACCAAAAGACACAGGCTTGCTGAATGGATGCAAAAACAAGACCCATATATATGCTGTCTACAAGAGACCCACTTCAGACCTAGGGACACATACAGACGGAAGGTGGGGGGATGGAAAAAGATATTCCATGCAAAGGAAAATCGAAAGAAAACTGGAATAGCAACACTCTTATCAAATAAAATAGACTTTAAAATAAAGAATGTTACAACAGACAAGGAAGGACACTACATAATGATTAAGGAATAAATCCAAGAGGAAGATATAACAATTATAAATATATATGCACCCAACATAGAAGCACTTCAATACATAAAGCAAATGCTAGCAACTATACAAGAGGAAATCAACAGTAACACAATAGTGGGAGACTTTTACACCTCACTTACAACAATGGACAGATCATCACGACAGAAAAGTAATAAGGAAACACAAGCTTTAAATGACACAATAGACCATATAGACTTAATTGGTATTTATAGGACATTCCATCCGAACACAGATTACACTTTCTGCTCAAGTACACATGGAAAACTCGCCAGGATAGAGCACATCTTGGATCACAAATCAAGCCTCAGTAAATTTAAGAAAACTGAAATGATCTTAAGTATCTTTTCTGACCACAACACTATGAGATTAGAAATAAATTACAGGGGAAAAAACGTAAAAAACACAAACACATGGAAGCTAAACAATATGTTACTAAATTACCAAAAGATCACTGAAGAAATCAAAGAGGAAATCAGAAAACACCCAGAGACAAATGACAAGGAAAACATGATGATCCAAAACCTATATCGCTTCTCGGCCTTTTGGCTAAAATCAAGTGTAGTACCAAAACCTATGGGATGCAGCAAAAAGCAGTTCTAAGAGGGAAATTTATAACACTACAATCCTATCTCAGAAAACAAGAATAATCTCAAATAAACAATCTAATCTTACACCTAAAGGAAATAAGAAGAACAAACAAAACCTAAAGTTAGTAGAAGGAAAGAAATCGTAAGGTTCAGAGCAGAAATAAATGTTAATAGAAAAAAAGAAAACAATAGCAAGTATCAATAAAACTAAAAGCTGGTTCTTTGAGATGATAAACAAAATTGATGAACCTTTAGTGAGACACATCAAGAAAAAGAGGGAAATCGATACAGCCACTATGGAGAACAGTAGGGAGGTTCCTTAAAAAACTAAAAATACAACTACCATATGACCCAGCAATCCCACTACTGGGCATATACCCCGAGAAAACCATAATTCAAAAACAGTCATGTAACACAATGTCCACTGAAGCTCTATTGACAAAAGCCAGGACATGGAAGCAACCTAAGTGTCCATCGACAGATGAATGGATAAAGAAGATGTGGCACATATATACAATGGAATATTACTCAGCCATAAAAATAAACAAAATTGAGGTGGATGGACCTAGAGTCTGTCATACAAAGTGAAGTAAGTCAGAAAGAGAAAAACAAATACTGTATGCTAACACATATATATGGAATGAAAAAAAATGGTCATGAAGAACCTCAAGGCAGTACAGGAATAAAGATACAGACCTACTAGAGAATGGACTTCAGGACACGAGGAGTGGGTAGACTAAGCTGGGGCAAACTGAGAGAGTGGCATGGACATACATACACTACCAAACGTAAAACAGATAGCTAGTAGGAAGCAGCCACATAGCACAGGGAGATCAGCTCGGTGCTTTGTGACCACCTAGAGGGGTGGGATAGGGAGGGTGGGAGGGAGGGTGATGCAAGAGGAAAGATATATGGGGATATATGTTTATGTACAGCTGATTCACGTTGTTATACAGCAGAAGGTAACACACCACTGTGAAGCAATTATACTCCAATAAACATGTTAAAAAAAGACCACTCACCACAAAAAAAAAAAAAGGAAAAAGAGGGAGATTACTCAAATCAATAAAATTAGAAATGAAAAAAGGAGAAGTTACAATGGATACCACAGAAATATAAAGCATCATAGGAGATTACTACAAGCAACTCTATGCCAATAAAATGGATAAACTGGAAGAAATGGACAAAGTCTAAGAAAGGTATAACCTTCCAAGACTGAACCAAGAAGAAACAGAAAATATGCACTAGACCAATCACAAGTAATGAAACTGAAACTGTGATTTAAAATCTTCCAACAAACCAAAGTCCAGGACCAGACGGCTTCACAAGTGAATTTTATCAAACATTTAGAGAAGTACTAATAACCATCTTTCTCAATCTCTTCCAAAAAATTGCAGAGGAACACTCCCAAACTCATTCTACGAGTCCATCATCACCCTGATACCAAAACCAGACAAAGACTACAAAAAAAGAAAGTTACTGACCAATACCACTGATGAAAACAGATGCAAAAATCCTCAACAAAATACTAGCAAACAGAATCCAGCAACACATTAAAAGGATCATAAAACATGATCAAGGGGGATTTATCCCAGGGATGCAAGGATTCTTGAGTATATGCAAATCAATCAATGTGATACACCATATTCACAAATTGAAGAATAAATACCATGTGATCATCTCAATAGATGCAGAAAAAGCTTTTGACAAAATTCAAAACACATTTATGATTAAAAAAAACTCTCCAGAAAGTGGGCACAGCAGGAACCTACGTCTAATACTAAAGGCCATGTACAACAAACCCACAGCAAACATAATTCTCAATGGTGAACAACTGAAAGCATTTCCGCTAAGATCAGGAACACAACAAGGATGTCCACTCTTGCCACTATCATTGAACATAGTTTTATAACTCCTAGCCATGACAATCAGAGAAGAAAAGGAAATAAAAGAAATACAAATTGGAAAAGAAGGAGTAAAACTGTCACTGTTTGCAGATGACATGACACGATACATAGATAATCCTAATGATGTCACCAGAAAACTACTAGAGCTAATCAATTTGGTAAAGTCGCAGGATACAAAATTAATGCACAGAAATCTCTTGCATTCCTATACACTAACGAGAGATCAGAAAGAGAAATTAAGGAAACAATCACATTCACCATTGCAACAAAAAGAATGAAATACCAAGGAATAAACCTACCTAACGAGGTAAAAGACCTGTACTCAGAAAACTGTAAGACACTGATGAATAACAGTGGTGAGAGTGGGCAACCTTGTCTTCTTCCTGATCTTAGTGGAAATGGTTTCAGTTTTTCACCATTGAGGACAATGTTGGCTGTGGGTTTCTCATAT
Source organism: Delphinus delphis (assembly GCF_949987515.2). Lineage (NCBI taxonomy): Eukaryota > Metazoa > Chordata > Mammalia > Artiodactyla > Delphinidae > Delphinus > Delphinus delphis. Next base: position 148,067,166 of record NC_082684.1, read on the forward strand.
ATGGCCTTTATTATGTTGAGAAAAGTTCCCTCTATGCCTACTTTCTGCAGGGTTTTTAATCATAAATGGTGTTGAATTTTGTTGAAAGCTTTCTCTGCATCTATTGAGATGATCATATGGTTTTTCTCCTTCAGTTGGTTAATATGGTGTACCATGTTGATTGATTTGTGTATATTGAAGAATCCTTGCATTCCTGGGATAAACCCCACTTGATCATGGTGTATGATCCGTTTAATGTGCTGTTGGATTCTGTTTGCTAGTATTTTGTTGAGGATTTATGCATTTCAGTTCATCAGTGATATTGGCCTGTAGTTTTCTTTCTTTGTGACATCCTTGTCTGGTTTTGGTATCAGGGTGATGGTGGCCTCGTAGAATGAGTTTGGAGTTTGGGAGTGTTCCACCCTCTGCTATATTTTGGAAGAGTTTGAAAAGGATAGGTGTTAGCTCTTCTCTAAATGTCTGATAGAATTAGCCTGTGAAGCCATCTGGTCCTGGGCTTTTGTTTGTTGGAAGATTTTTAATCACAGTTTCAATTTCAGTGCTTGTGATTGGCCTGCTCGTATTTTCTATTTCTTCCTGGTTCACTTTCAGCAGGTTGTGCATTTCTAAGAATTTGTCTATTTCTTCCAGGTTGTCCATTTTATTGGCATAGAGTTGCTTGTAGTAATCTCTCATGATTCTTTGTATTTCTGCAGTGTCAGTTGTTACTGCTCCTTTTTCATTTCTAAATCTACTGATTTGAGTCTTCTCCCTTTTTTTCTTGATGAGTCAGGCTAATGGTTTATCAACTTTGCTTATCTTCTCAAAAAACCAGCTTTTAGTTTTATTGATCTTTGCTATCGTTTCCTTCGTTTTTCATTTATCTTTGATCTGATTCTTATGATTTATTTCCTTCAGCTAACTTTAGGGTATTTTGTTCTTCTTTCTCTAATTGCTTTAGGAGCAAGTTTAGGTTCTTTATTTGAGATGTTTCCTATTTCTTAAGGTTGGATTGTATTGCTAAAAACTTCCCTCTTAAAACTGCTTTTCCTGCATCCCATAGTTTTGGGTCATCGTGTCTCCAATGTCATTTGTTTCTAATTTTTATTTTGATTTCCCCTTTGATTTCTTCAGTGATTACTGAAGAAATTATTAAGTAGTGTGTTAAGTAGTAGTGTGTTAAGTACTACTATTAAGTAGTGTGTTAAGTACTACTATTAAGTAGTGTGTTAAGTACTACTATTAAGTAGTGTGTTGTTTAGCCTCCATGTGTTTGCATTTTTTACAGATCTTTTCCTGTAATTGGTATCTACTCTCATATTGTTCTGGTCGGAAAAGATACTTGATACGATTTCAATTTTCTTAAATTTGCCAAGTTTTGGAAGTTTTAGCCACAGCAATCACAGAAGAAAAAGAAATAGAAGGAATCCAAAATGGAAAAGAAGAAGTAAAGCTGTCACCATTTGCAGATGACATGATACTATAGAGAATCCTAAAGATGCTACCAGAAAACTACTAGAGCTAATCAATGAATTTGGTAAAGCAGCAGGATACAAAATTAATGCACAGAAATCTCTTGCATTCCTATACACTAATGATGAAAAATCTAAAAGTGAAATTAAGAAAACACTCCCATTTACCATAGCAACAAAAAGAATAAAATATCTAGGAATAAACCTACCTAAGGGGACAAAAGACCTGAATGCAGAAAATTACAAGACACTGATGAAAGAAATCAAAGATGATAAAATAGATGCAGAGATATACCATGTTCTTGGATTGGAAGAATCAACATTGTGAAAATGACTCTACTACCCAAAGAAATCTACAGATTCAATGCAATCCCTATCAAACTACCACTGGCACTTTTCACAGAATTAGAACAAAAAATTTCACAATTTGTGTGGAAACACAAAAGACCCCGAATAGCCAAAGCGAACTTGAGAATGACATATGGAGCTGGAGGAATCAGTTCCCTCACTTCAGACTATACTACAAAGTTACAGTAATCAAGACAGTACGGTACCGGCACAAAAACAGAAAGACAGATCAATGGAACAGGATAGAAAACCCACACACATATGGTCACCTTATCTTTGATAAAGGAGGCAAGAATATACAGAGGAGAAAAGACAGCCTCTTCAATAAGCGGTGCTGGGAAAAATGGACAGGTACAGGTAAAAATATGAAATTAGAACACTCCCTAACACCATACACAAAAATGAACTCAGAATGGATTAAAGACCTAAATGTAAGGCCAGAAGTTATCAAACTCTTAGAGGAAAACATAGGCAGAACACTCTATGACATAAATCACAGCAAGATCCTTTTTGACCCACCTCTGAGAGAAATGGAAATAAAAACAAAAATAAACAAATGGGACCTAATGAAATTTCAAAGCTTTTGCACAGCAAAGGAAACCATAAACAAGACCAAAAGACAATCCTCAGAATGGGAGAAAATATTTGCAAACGAAGCAACTGACAAATGATTAATCTCCAAAACTTACAAGCAGCTCATGCAGCTCAGTAACAAAAAAACAAACAACCCAATCCAAAAATGGGCAAAAGACCTAAATAGACATTTTTCCAAAGAAGATACACAGATTGCCAACAAACACATGAAAGAATGTTCAACATCGTTAATCATTAGAGAAATGCAAATCAAAACTACAATGAGGTATCACCTCACAGCTATCAGAATGGCCATCATCAAAAAATCTAGAAACAATAAATGCTGGAGAGGGTGTGGAGAAAAGGGAACCCTCTTACACTGTTTGTGCGAATGTAAATTGATACAGCCACTATGGAGAACAGTATGGAGGTTCCTTAAAAAAATAAAAATAAAAAAAAAAATAAAAGAAAAAAAACTAAAAATAGAACTACCATACGACCCAGCAACCCCACTACTGGGCATATACCCTGAGAAAACCATAATTCAAAAACAGTCATGTACCAAAACGTTCACTGCAGGTCTATTTACAATAGCCAGGACATGGAAGCAACCTAAATGTCCATTAACAGATGAATGGATAAAGAAGATGTGGCACATATATACAATGGAATATTACTCAGCCATAATAAGAAATGAAATCATTTGTAGTGAGGTGGATGGACCTAGAGTCTGTCATACAGAGTGAAAAAAGTCAGAAAGAGAAAAACAAATACCATATGCTAACACATATATATGGAATCTAAGGGAAAAAAAAAGGTCATGAAGAACCTCGGGGTAAGATGGGACTAAAGACACAGACCTACTAGAGAATGGACTTGAAGATATGGGGAGGGGGAAGGGTAAGCTGTGACAAAGTGAGAGACTGGCATGGACATATATACACTACCAAACGTAAACTAGCTAGCTAGTGGGAAGCAGCCGCATAGCACAGGGAGATCAGCTTGGTGCTTTGTGACCCCCTGGAGGGGTAGGATAGGGAGGGTGGGAGGGAGGGAGACGCAACACGGAAGAGATATGGGAACATATGTATATGTATAACTGATTCATTTTGTTATAAAGCAGAAACTAACACACCATTGTAAAGCAATTATACTCCAATAAAGATATAAAAAAAATTTAAAAAGCTATGAAAATTGGTACAGTGTAATACTGTCACAAAACATTTAAAAAACATTGGAATCCGAGAGCTCCAAAATACACAAATACACATATACATGCAGACTTATATATAAAAGAAATAGCAGTGCAAAACCAGGAGGAATTAATGAAGTTGCCATAAGTGGTTTTCCACAAACAGCAATCACATTCCTTGACTTCAGACTATACTACAAAGCAATGTTTCCTACAGGAAAACATAGGCAGAACACTCTTTGACATAAACTGTAGCAGTATCTTTTTGGATCCATCTCCTAAAGTAAATAAAAGCAAAAAAAACCAAATGAGACCTAAGTAAACTTGAAAGCTTTTCACTGCAAAGGAAACCATAAACAAAATGCAAAGAACATACTGAATGGGAGAAAATATTTGCAAATGATATGACCGGTAAGGGATTAATATCCAACATATATAAAAAACTCATACAACTCAACATCAAAAAAACAAATAACCTGATTTAAAAATGGGCAGAAGAACTGAAAAGCCGTTTCTCCAAAGAAGACATACAGATGGCCAACAGGCACATGAAAAGATGCACAAAATTGCTCATCATCAGGGAAATGCTAATCAAAACCACAGTGAGATACCACCTCACCTGTCAGAATGGCTATCATCAAAAAGACTTCAAATAACAAATGTTGGAGAGGATGTGGAGAAAGGGAACCCTTGTATACTGTTGATGGGAATGTAAATTGGTACACTCACTATGGAAAACAGTATGGAGGTTTCTCAAGAAACTAAAAATAGAACTACCACATAATCCAACAGTTCCACTCCTGGGTATATAGCTGGAAAAAAATTAAAACACTAATTCAAAGAGATACAGGCAGGCCAATGTTCACAGCAGCACTATGTACAATAGCTAAGATATGGAAGCAACCCAAGTGACCATCTACACATGATTGGATTAAGAAAATGTGGTATATATACACACAATTGAACATTACTCAGAAATACTGTTTGCAGCAACGTGGATGGACCTAGAGAGTATTATGTTGAGTGAAATATGTCAGAGAAAGAAATTGTTTATGACATTACTTTTACATGAAATCTAAAAAATACAAACAAATATATATAGCAAAACAGAAACAAACTCACAGATATAGAAAACAAACCTGAGGTTACCAAAGGGGAGAAGGAAGGGTGTATGGACAAATTAGGAGTATGGGATTAAGAGATACAAAATACTATGTATAAAATCAGTAAGCAACAAGGATATACTGTATAGCACAGGGAATTATAGCCATTATCTTCTAATAACCTAGAATGGAGTATAATCTGCAAAAATACTGAATAATTATCCTGTATACCTGAAACTTACATAGTATTCTAAATCAACTATACTTCAATTAAGAGAAAAATCATTTTTTCCAAGACAGCAATCTAACACAGCCATTTTAAAGGACGTTTTTGTACATTTCAAAATAAAAATAGAATGTAAAATTGTACTTTAGAAAAACAAGATGTGTGTGTATATATATATATATATACACGTGCATATATATATATTTTCACATACATACACACAGGATTACACAGCCATAGAAAAAGAAATTCTGCCATTTGCAGCAACACAGATTGACCTAGAGAGTATTATGCTTAGTGAAATATGTCAGAGAAAGACAAATACTGTATGATTTCACTTACATACGGAATCTAAAAAATAAAATAACAGGAATGTATATAGTAAAACAAAAACAAACTAATGATACAGAAAAAAAAAAAAAAAACTACTGGCAACCAGTGGGGAGATGGAAGCAAGTGGCAAGACAGAGGTATGAGATTAAGAGCTACAACTATTATGTACAAAATAGATAAGCAACAAGGATACACTGTATAGCACAGGGAATTATAGCCATTATTTTATAGTAAATTTTAATGAAATACATAAAAATACTAAATCACTATGCTGTCCACCTGAAACTAATAATACTTTAAATCAGCTATACTTCCATTAAAAATATTAGATTCATTTCTCAAAACATATGTGTGAACACATTTTTGGTTCATTGAAATCTAAATGTGAACAAAACCTCTTTATTTAAAATATAGAATATAGTTTATATAGTCTCATGAGAAAAAGTTTTAGATAAGACACAGAAAGCATAAATCATAAAGGATAAGAATAATGAATTTATCACCTCAAAAGTAAAAGAGAGACAACAAAAACATCATGAAAGAGCTGGAGAAGATATTTGTAATACATAGTGGATCAGCTTAGCATCCTTAATAAAAGAACTTGAACAATAACCCAGTAGAAAAATAGAAAGTGCATTTCAACATGCAATTCATTAAGAGGAAATCTGAATTAATAAACATAGGAAAAGATGCTCAAAGTCTTCAACTATGAGGATTGTGCAAATTAATATGGCAGTGATATATTATTTCCCAACCACTGAAATGGAAAAAAATAGCATCTAAGACTGCTATGTTGTATGGATGGACACTTTCATCCATGAGGTGAAATCTGGTAGTGCTGTTGGTAGTAAAAGTTTACATAATCACTCTAGAGAACAAAATCTCAGTAAGGGTGACATTTGCTTACCTTTTTGCTCAACAGTTCTGATTCTAGGTATGTGAAATGAAGAAACTCTTGCACATATGTACCAGATTACATGTAGGAAGACTTTTATTACAAAATTACTTATGATAGCAAAAAATGATACAGTATAAATACCTATTAATATGAAATGGATACATTTTAATATATTATTGGTAATATGATAAAAACATTAAAATAAATGACTTATACATTAAGTGACTTAGACCAATAGACATCAATATGAATAATTTTCAAGAATATAACACTGAGTTAAAAAAGCAAGTTGCAGGATCATCTAGTATGACATCATTTGTATTAAAATGTTTAAATCACAAAGCTCCACCTTGATAGTATTTATGCATAGTAAAATTATGACAACATAGCCTGGAAGAACACACATGATATTTTTTATGGTGACTGTCCCTAGGGAAGGAAGGGTATGAGTCTAGAGGGCCAAATAACCTTTAAGGAAGAGCAATACCTCCTCTCATGACTCTACCACCAAAGATAACACTTCTCTCTGCCTCCCAGGACTGGCTCCCACTTACCCTCAAATTATTCTTTGGCTTTCCATCTGCTGATATCATACCATCTTTTGATGACAGGGACCTTTCCCATCAATTACTGGTATAGCAGAGTATAGAGCAAATAACATGGAAACAGTAATTACTTCTTAGAAACCTATTATCTCAGACTCAAAGGGCTTTTAGAGATCATATTGCCTACTGGTTTTCAAATTGTGTTCCCAGAAGCCTTTGGGTTCCCAAGAGGCTCCAGGGAATGAGAAAGGAGCTTAGAAGCTAGGACTCTGCACCCACCACCCCTGATTCAAGTACAGTATTTCTGATATTATCTGCTTTGTAACTGGGGTTCCAAGTAAGGCTTTGTCCACAAAAACAGTTCTCTTCAACAGGAGGATGAAAATCACTGGGTTTACGCATTATTATTATTATTTTTATAAGGAAATAAGAACAGAAGTTAAAGTCATTTTCCAGCAAGGTTACACAGTTCTATGTTTAACTGATTTGATGCCTACAGAATTCTCAGCACAATGGAAAGCTGTTAAGAAGATCCATGAGAGGCTTTGGTTTCTATGTCCATCTAAGTATACCATACAGACAGGATGGAGGATGTTCCACCAAGTGTCAAATCAGAGGTGAAATTATGTTTAATTTGCCAACACAGGAACTCTAGTATATATTCAGCGAAGAAAGAAGGTAAAACATGCTCTCTCAAATTTTGGGGTGTGCATCATGCCCTGCTCCAACAGTTGGAAGACAAAGAGTCATCACCCACTGGAATGGGCATGAACTTTTGGAATCACTTAACCTAGCAACCTAGTGATAACCTTGTAAATAAGCATTATGCATTAAACAAAGTGAAATGGTGTGTGAGTTTTTGGAAAGCAACCATTTATTTTTCTGAAGTTGCAGGACTTCAGGACTAAGTCAAGTTTCCATCCCTGCCTGTTTGCTTGGTAATCTCCAATGGAAGTCATTCCTGAGGCTAATCAGTTCTCTTCAAGGAAATCACTAAAGAAGGGGGATAATTATGTTAGGCACCAAAGCTTATGAGGAAGAAAATTCACAAAAACCAACTTTGATCTTTACTCCAGGATTCGCTTAATGGTGTGGAAAACTAATAATCATTAATTTTCACCAAAAGATGTCATGTGGCTACAGCTATAATGTTCAAATAACATTCAATTATATTTTTCCTGATGAATGGAAGTCTCTTTTAATCATCTTGAAACCAACTACCACAAAATGCATTTTTTTTTTTAATTCCTGTAGTATCTTCACCCTAAATGCTCAAAACACAGAAAGCAATGTCACCTCCCAGGCTATACACTAAAGACACAGAAGTTGATTTTGCAATTCAGACCTCATTCAACCTAACAAACCAAATAATGGCAACATTTTCCTCTATTGTTCCTGGTATAAAATCTTTGAAAATTACTGTTTGTCTTTTGTAATATTTTCCAACTTAGGAACTGTCTGTTAATATTTCTACTTTAAACAGAAGGCTCTGCAACCATACTTGGAGATGTTTAGAATAGTACTTTTCTTCCCTGCTAATGCCCAAGGAAGATGGTGTAGCCACCAAGCAAAGTGACTGACAGGGAATGAACTGTAACCACTTAACTGATTTTGCAGGGGGAGAGAGAACAGTCAACAGTAATACCACAATCTCCACCTTTGCAGCTCAGAAACCACACAGTTTCATAATGATTCCACATCTTACCAAGAAGCACATACACATAGCGCTTAAGAGGTGTGGATTATTCTAAACATTATTAAGTACAAAATTATTTCTATTAGCCAGAAAAAAATAGTTTGTAAAACATTTACCTCTGCTAGCAGGGAAGCTGCTATGTCTAGCTTTTGGTTTTGTAAAGCATGAGTTGGAGGCTGAGACAGGCACAGGTGAGAAACATTTTTATCCTGAGTAGGAAACATCTGTCAGGGCAAGGTATGCAGAAGATAAAGGTGGGTAGAACACTCCCATGTGGAGGTGGAAATTACAGTAACCTCACTCTAAATGAAGGAACTGAAGGCTTGTACCCACATTCCACGTTCTGGATCTCACTCTATCAGAATTCCTCCCAGCTGAATGTATAAAAGCAAACCATCCCAGGATGGAACAGCGACATGGAATGCCTCCTCCTTTGGGTTTGCTGAGTGCCTCTGTCTAAAAGATTGTTTGAATCTGTGGTATTCCTCACAGTAGACTCCTCCTCTTGTAATCACTAAATCAACCAATGAAGAGAAATTCAGCTGACTGTAGGAATTTACCTCTTTTTAATCTATAGTCCCAATTTTTCAGACATAATAGAAATGGAGAGAAAACAGCAAGTTACAGCTTAAAGAAGGACAAGCTTGTTCCTTTGACCATTATAATTCTTATCGACCTTTGGAGGTGAATCTATATGCTATGGGGAAACAATTTATAGGGAATTTGGTATAAACTGAGACTTGAAAACAAATCTACTATAATACTATGACTGTTATACCAGATAATTTTTTCTTGACCTACCTTGTCTGAGATTTTTAAATAAAAGGATTACTTAGTAAAAAGCATTTTGTTGAACTACCAAAAAAACACAATTGTCAAAACATTACCTCCAAAACTTTGCTATAGAATGAGAAAGAAAACAGTCATTCCTACACGGCAGAGGGAAAAAAAAAAAAAAAAAAAAACTAGATAAAACTTGTATTTGTTACACCCTTAAAAACGTTCCTCTGACATACGTTTTTTCCTGTTTTACAATATGTGGTATCAAAGTCCCAGATACCATCGTTCTCTCGTCTTCACTCATACCAACTGTCAGTAACTTTTAGCATAAAACAACAACATTTCTATCCTCTCAAGACTCAAGGTGCACCATCAAGCTGGCGGAGGAGTAGGACGTGCAGATCACCTTCCTCCCCACAGATACATCAGAAATACATCTACATGTGGAACAACTCCTACAGAGCACCTACTGAACACTGGCAGAAGACTTCAGACCTCCCAACAGGCAAGAAACTCCCCACATACCTGGGTAGGGAAAAAGAAAAAAGGAAAAACAGACACAGAAGAATAGGGACAGGAACTGTACCTCTGGGAGGGAGCTATGAAGGAGGAAAAGTTTCCGCACACTAGGAAGCCCCTTCACAGGTAGAGACTGCAGGTGGCGGAGGGGGGGAAGCTTCAGAGCCACAGAGGAGAGCACAGAAACAGGGGTTCAGAGGGCAAGGCTGAGAGATTCCCACACATAGGATCGTGCCGGCCAGCACTCACCAGCCTGAGAGGCTTGTCTGATCACCCACTGGGGCAAGTGGGGACTGGGAACTGAGGTTCGGGCTTCAGAGTTAAGATCCCAGGGAGAGGACTGGGGTTGACGGTGTGAACACAGCCTGAAGGGGGCTAGTGCGCCACAGCTAGCTGGGAGGGAGTCTGGGAAAAAGTCTGGAGCTGCCGAAGAGACAAGAGACTTTTTCTTGCCTCGTTGTTTCCTGGTGTGTGAAGAGAAGGAATTCAGAGCACCACCTAAATGAGCTCCAGAAACGGACACGAGTCATGGCTATCAGTGCAGACATCAGACTGGCATGAAATGCTAAGGCTGCTGCTGCAGCCACCAAGAAGACTGTGTGCAAGCACAGGTCACTATCCATACCTCCCGCCCCGGGAGCCTGTGCAGCCCGCCACTGCCAGGGTCCCACGACCCAGGGACAACTTCCCCAGGAGAATACACAGCACGCCTCAGGCTGTTGCAACTTCATGCTACCCTCTGCCGTTGCAAGCTTGCCCCGCATTCTGTACCCCGCCCTCTCCACAGCCTGATTGAGCCAGAGGCCCCTAATCTGCTGCTCAATTAACTCTGTCCTGGCTGGGTGGGGAACTGACATCTTCAGGCGACCTACACACGGAAGCAGTGCCAAATCCAAAGCTGAACCCCAGGAGCTGTGAGAACAAAGAAGGGAAAGGGAAATTTCTCCCAGCAGCCTCAGCAGCAGCAGACTAAATCTCCACTATCAACTTGATGTACCCTGTACCTGTGGAATACCTGAATGGACAACGAATCATCCCAAAATTGAGGCGATGGACTGTGGGAGCAACTGTAGACTTGGGATTTGCTTTCTGCATCTAATTTGTTTCTGCTTTTATGTTTATCTTAGTGTTCAGAGCTTATTATCACTGGTAGATTTCTTTATGGAGTTGGCTGCTCTCTGTTTTTTTATTTTATATAAATATATATTTTTTCCTTTTTGTGAGCGTGTATGTGTATGCTTCTTTGTGTGATTTTGTCTGCATAGCTTTACTTTTGCCATTTGTCCTAGGGTTCTGACTGTCCATTATTTATTTTTAGTATAGTTTTTAGCACTTGTTATCATTGGTAGATTTGTTTTTTGGTATGCTTGCTCTCTTTCTTTTTTTATTAATTTTTAATACTTTTTTTTTTACTTTTAATAACTCTATTTTTTCTTCGTATCTTTGTTTCTTTTTCTACCTTTTCATCTGAGCCGAGTGGCTGACAGGGTCTTGGTGCTCTGGCTGGGTCTCAGGCCTCAGCCTCTGAGGTGGGACAGCTAAGTTCAGGACACTGGCCCAGCAGACACATCCCAGCCCTGCATAATATCAAATGGCAAAAGCGCTCCCAGAGATCTCTATCTCAGTGCAAAAACCCAGCTCCACTCAATGAGCAGCAAGCTACAGTGCTGGACACCCTATGCCAAACAACTAGCAAGACAGGAACACAAACCCACCCATTAGCAGAGAGGTTGCCAAAAATCCTGGTAAGGTCACAGACACCCCAAAACACACCACTGGATGTGGTCCTCCCCACCAGAAAGGCAAGATCCAGCCCCATCCACCAGAACACAGGTACCAGTCCCCTCCACCAGGAAGCCTACACAACCCACTGACACAACCTCACCCACCGGGGGCAGACAGCAAAAACAACGGGAACTATGAACATGCAGGCTATGAAACAGAGATCTCAAACACAGTAACTTAAGAAAAATGAAAGGACAGAGAAATACACAGCACATGAAGGAACAAGGTAACAATCCACCAGACCAAACAAATGAAGAGGAAATAGGCAGTCTACCTGAAAAAGAACACAGAGTAATGATAGTAAAGGTGACCCAAAATTTTGGAAATAGAATGGAGAAAACACAAGAAACATTTAACAAGGACCTAGAAGAACAGCAAATAAACAATGATGAACACCACAATAAATGAAATTTAAAATTCCCTAGAAGGAATCATAGCAGAATAACTGAGGAAGAAGAACGGATAAGTGACCTGGAAGATAAAATAGTGGAAATAACTGCAGAGCAGAATAAAGAAAAAAGAATGAAAAGAATTGAGGATAATCTCAGAGACATCTGGGACATTAAATGCACCAATATTCTAATTACAGGGGTCCCAGAAGAAGAAGAGGGAAAAAAGGGACTGAGAAAATATTTGAAGAGATTATAGTTGAAAACTTCCTTAATCTGGGTAAGGCAATAGTCAATCAAGTCCAGGAAGCACAGAGAGTCCCATACAGGATAAATCCAAGGAGAAACATTCCAGGACACATATTAATCAAACTATCAAAAATAAATATGGAGAAAAAAAATTAAAAGTAGCAAGGGAAAAGCAACAATTAACATACAAGAGAATCCTTATAAGGTTACAGCCGATCTTTCAGCAGAAACTCTGCAAGCCAGAAGGGAGTGACAGGACGTATTTAAAGTGATGAAAGGGAAAAACCTACAACCAAGATTACTCTACCCAGCAAGGATCTCATTCAGATGTGACAGAGAAATTAAAACCTTTACAGACAAGCAAAAGCTAAGAAAATTCAGCACCAACAAACCAGCTCTACAACAAATGCTAAAGGAACGTCTCTAGGCAGCAAACACACGTGAAATAAAAGACTTACAATAACAAACCCAAAACAATTAATAAAATGGTAATAGGAACATACATATCGATAACTACCTTAAATGCAAATGGATTATATGTTCCAACCAAAAGACATAGACTGGATGAATGGATACCAAAAAAAGACCCGTACATACGCTGTCTACGAGAGACCCACTTCATACCTAGGGACACATACAGACTGAAAGTGAAGAGTTGGAAAAAGATATTCTATGCAAATGGCAATCAAAAGAAAGCTGGAGTAGCAATTCTCGTATCAGACAAAATAGACTTTAAAATAAAGCGTATTACAAGAGACAAGGACACTACTTAATGATCACGGGATCAATCCAAGAAAAAGATATAACAATTGTAAATATCTATTCACCCAACATAGAAGCACCTCAATACATAAGGCAAATGCTAACAGCCATAAAGAGGAATTCGACAGTAACACTAACATAGTAGGGGACTTTAACACCCTACTTACACCAATAGACACATCATCCAAAGTGAAAAATAATAAGGAAACACAAGCTTTAAATGATACATTAAACAAGACGGACATAATTGATATTTATAGGACATTCCATCCAAAAACAACAGAATACACTTTCTTCTCAAAAGCTCATGGAATATTCTCCAGGATACATCTTATCTTGGGTCACAAATGAAGCCTTGGTAAATTTAAGAAAATTGAAATCACATCAAGTGTCTTTTCTGATCACAATGCTATGAGACTAGATATCAATTACAGGAAAAAAATCTGTAAAAAATACAAACACATGGATGCTAAACAATACACTACTAAATAACCAAGAGATCACTGAAGAAATCAAAGAGGAAATTAAAAAATACCTACAAACAAATGACAATGAAAACATGACAACCCAAAACCAATGGGATGCAGCAAAATCAGTTCTAAGAGGGAAGTTTATAGCAATACAATCTTACCTTAAGAAACAGGAAACATCTCAAATAAACAACCTAACCTTGCACCTAAAACAATTAGAGAAAGAAGAAAAAAAAACCCTAAAGTTAGGAGAAGGAAATAAATCATAAAGATCAGATCAGAAATACATGAAAAATAAATGAAAAAAACAATCACAAAGATCAATAAAACTAAAAGCTGGTTCTTTGAGAAGATAAACAAAATTGATAAACCATTAGCCAAACTCATCAAGAAAAAAAGGGAGAACACTCAAATCAATAGAATTAGAAATGAAAAAGGAAAAGTAAGAACTGATACTGCAGAAACACAAAGGATTATGAGAGATTACTACAAGCAACTATATGCCAATAAAACGGACAACCTGGAAGAAATGGGCAAGTCATTAGAAAAGCACAACCTTCCAAGAATCAACCACGGAGAAATAGAAAGTATAAACAGACCAATCACAAGCACTGAAATTGAAACTGTGATTAAAAATCTTCCAACAGGGGCTTCCCTGGTGGCACAGTGGTTGAGCGTCTGCCTGCCAATGCAGGGGACACGGGTTTGTTTCCTGGTCCAGGATGATCCCACATGCCGTGGAACAGCTGGGCCCGTGAGCCATGGCTGCTGAGTCTGCGCGTCCGGAGCCTGTGCTCCACAACTAGAGAGGCCACAACAGTGAGAGGCCCGCGTACTGCAAAAAAAGAAAAAAAAACAAAAAAAACTCTTCCAACAAACAAAAGCCCAGGACTAGATGGCTTCACAGGCAAATTCTACGAAACATTTAGAGAAGAGCTAACACCTATCCTTCTCAAACTCTTCCAAAATATAGCAAGGGAGGAACACTCCCAAACTCATTCTACAAGTCCACCACTACCCTGATACCAAACCTAGACAAAGATGCCACAAAAAAGAAAACTACAGGCCAATATCACTGAAGAACAGAGATGCCAAAATCCTCAACAAAATACTAGCAAACAGAATCCAACAGCACATTAAAAGCAAATGGGTTTTATCCCAGGAATGCAAGGATTCTTCAACGTAAGCAACTCAATCAATATGATAAGCCATATTAACAAATTGAAGGAGAAAAAACTTACGATCATGTCAATAGATGCAGAAAAAGCTTTCAACAAAATTCAATACCAATTTATGATAAAACCCCCCCAGAAAATAGGCATAGAAGGAACTTACCTCAACATAATAAAGGCCATATATGACAAACCCACAGCCAACACTGTTATCAATGGTGAAAAACTGAAACCATTACCACTAACATCAGGAACAAGACAAGGTTACCCACTCTCACCACTATTATTCAACATAGTTTTGGAAGTTTTAGCCACAGCAATCAGAGAAGAAATAAAAGGAATCCAAACCAGAAACGAAGAAGTAAAGCTGTCACCATTTGCAGATGACATGATACTATAGGGAATCCTAAAGATGCTACCAGAAAAGTACTAGAGTTAATCAATGAATTTGGTAAAGTAGCAGGATACAAAATTAATGCACAGAAATCTCTTGCATTCCTATACACTAATGCTGAATAATCTGAAAGAGAAATTAAGGAAACACTCATTTACGCTTGCAACGAAAGAATAAAATACATAGGAATAAATCTACCTAAGGAGACAAAAGACCTGTATGCAGAAAATTATAAGACACTGATGAAAGAAATGAAAGATGATACAAATAGATGGAAAGATATACCATGCTCTTGGACTGGAAGAATCAACATTGTGAAAATGACTCTACCAACCAAAGCAATCTACAGATTCAATACAATCCCTATCAAACTACCACTGGCATTTTTCACAGAACTAGAACAAAAAATTCCACAATTTGTATGGAAACACAGAAGTCCTCAAATAGCCAAAACGATCTTGAAAAAGAAAAATGGAGCTGGAGGAATCAGGCTCCGTGACTTCAGACTATACTACAAAGCTACAGTTATCAAGACAGTATGGTACTGGCACAAAAACAGAAAGATAGATCAATGGAACAGGATAGAAAGCCCAGAGATAAACCCATGAACATATGGTCACCTTATCTTTGATAAAGGAGGCAAGAATATACAGTGGAGAAAAGACAGACTCTTCAATAAGTGGTGCTGGGAAAACTGGACAGCTGCATGTAAAAGAATGAAATTAGAGCACTCCCTAAATCTATACACAAAAATAAACTTAAAATGGATTAAAGACCTAAATGTAAGGCCAGACAGTATAAAACTCTTAGAGGAAAACACAGGCAGAACACTCCATGACATAAATCACAGCAAGATCCTTTTTGACCCACCTCCTAGAGAAATGGAAGTAAAAACAAAAATAAACAAATGGGACCTAATGAAACTTAAAAGCTTTTGCACAGCAAAGGAAACCATAAACAAGACCAAAAGACAATCCTCAGAATGGGTGAAAATATTTGCAAACGAAGCAACTGACAAAGGATTAATCTCCAAAATTTACAAGCAGCTCATGCAGTTCAATATCAAAAAATCAAACAACCCAATCCAAAAATGGGCAGAAGACCTAAATAGACATTTCTCCAAGGAAGATATACAGATTGCCAACAAACACATGACAGGTTGCTCAACATCACTAATCATTAGAGAAACGCAAATCAAAACTCCAATGAGGTATCACCTCACACTTGTCAGAATGGACATCATCAAAAAATCTAGAAACAATAAATGCTGGAGAGGGTGTGGAGAAAAGGGAACCCTCTTGCACTCTTGGTAGGAATGTAAATTGGTACAGCCACTATTGTGAACATTATGGAGGTTCCTCAAAAAACTAAAAATAGAATTACCATACAACCCAGCAATCCCACTACTGGGCATATACCCTGAGAAAACCATAATTCAAAAAAGGTCATATACCACAATGTTCATTGCGGCTCTATTTACAATAGCTGAGACATGGAAGCAACCTAAGTGTCCATCGACAGATGAATGGATACAGATGATGTGGCACATATATACAATGGAGTATTACTCAGCCATAAAAATAAACGAAATTACGTTATGTGTAGTGAAGTGGATGGACTCAGAGTCTGTCATACAGAGTGAAGAAACTCAGATAGAGAAAAACAAATACTATTATGCTAACACATATATCTGGAATCTAAAAAAAAAAACGATTCTGAAGAACCTAGGGGCAGGGCAGGAATAAAGATACAGATATAGAGAATGGACTTGAGGTCATGGGAAGGGGGATGGGTAAGCTGGGACGAAGTGAGAGAGTGGCATGTACCACCAAATGTAAAATAGATAGCTAGAGGGAAGCAGCCGCATAGCACAGGGAGATCAGCTCAGTGCTTTGTGAACACATAGATGGCTGGAATAGGGAGGGTGGGAGAGAGACACAAGAGGGAGGAGATATGGGAATATATGTATATGTATAGCTGATTCACTTTGTTATACAGCAGAAACTACCACACCATTTTAAAGCAATTATACTCCAATAAAGATGTTAAGAAATGAAATAAAATACAAAATAAATCTCAAGTGTTTTTTAATGCCATGTTTCACTTCCAAGGATGCTTCTGCCCTGTTTATGTAATCCAGAATGAAAATAAGGAGACTCGAAGACATGATCTAACCTATTCTTATGTTTCCTTAAAAGAGAACAAAACCATGGTAGAGTAATGGGAATTATTCTCTTTAATATAAAGCCCTGACGGAAGACTCTACTTCCCTTAAGTGTTGTACATCACATTAATTCCCTTTCAACTGATAGCTGCATTTTCATTCTGTAAGAAAGCAGCAGTACCATTGGAAAGCCAATTCTGCTGTTCTCAGCTGGGTTCCAAGTCTGAATTAATATCATAAATTTTAAAGACTGCCTTCTTCTACTGCAGATTGTGAGCTCCTTAAAAATGGGAACCAGGTGGTCACATTTATAAGGGACTCCACATTCCATCTCTGTGCCTGGCACATACTTGCATACATCAGGCAATACATGAAAGTACTACAAGTGCATAAGAAACTGTATTAAACTGGCTTGAAAATGTTCATATTGATATTTGAGTGATTATCATTTAAGATACAATATAAATCCTTTTTTGTTAGAGGCTTTTCTCCCCCTTGTGCCAAGACAGCCCTTATTTTCAGCCTTATTCTACTCAACCATTGGTGTATTAAACCTTAAAAATTCAGGCACAGGCTTCCCTGGTGGTGCAGTGGCTGAGAGTCCGCCTGCCGATGCAGGGCACACGGGTTCGTGCCCCGGTCCGGAGGATCCCACATGCCGCGGAGCGGCTGGGCCCGTGAGCCATGGCCGCTGAGCCTGCGCGTCCGGAGCCTGTGCTCCGCAGAGGGAGACGCCACGACAGTGAGAGGCCCGCGTATCGGGGGGAAAAAAAAAAAAAAAAATTCAGGCAATGGCTCAGGCATACAACTGCAATAAGGGGTTATGATTTGAAGTAAAGAAAATGGTGCACAATATTAGCCACAATTTCTTTTCGTATCAATGCAAATAGGTGTTGCAATGCATGTGCTAATTTTTTGATATTTCTGTACACAAGAACGTATTTGATGTCAGTATGGTCAGATGAGGCTGCTGCAAGGAACCTACAAAACAAACTAATTTGGAGAATTTGCATTTCCAGGAATGTGGCTTCACTCTAATAATACTTTTCATGACACACAGTAGGGGAACATAAATGGGCAAGAGTACCCCCTGATCCAGTACTCTGCTATGTGGAGCAGAGTCTGAAAACTCAAAAAACAAGGCAAGTGCTCTTTGCATCCTGCCTGCCTGCCAACTGCCAGTGCACCCTCAATCAACTTTCACTATTGTCCAATTGCCTTTATTTTTTTTTAATTTAACTATAGTTGATTTACAATATTGTGTTAGTTTCAGGTATACAGCTTCAGATTCTTTTCCGCTACAGATTATTACAAGATACTGAATATAGTTCCCTGTTGCTATACAGTAAATCCTCATTGTTTACATATTTTATATGCAGTGGTGTGTATCTGTTAACCATACTCCTCATTTATCCCTCCCCATCTCCTTTCCCCTTTGGTAACCAAAAGTTTGTTTTCTATGTCTGTGAGCTTGTTTATGTAAATAAGTTGATTTGTATTAATTTCTTTATATTCCACGTAAGTGATATTACAGGATATTTGTCTTCTTGTATCTAACTTGTTTCATTTAGTATGATAACCCATGTTGCTACTTTTGACATTTTGGCCAGTTTAAGCCTGAGTCATATGGTAGGTATCTATTAACTGTCTTTTCAGAGAACAAAAGGAAAAAAAGAGTGACTGCAGAAAGAAACTCAGTGGGTAAGATGAGATGACGAGATAGCACATGGAACATAAAATAAGTGAATAACTTGATTTGGAGGGTGACTTCTGGAACAAAAGAGAAAAATAAAGAATAAGAATGTATGTGAAATGATGATTATATGCTACTTTATTCTGAGCAAGTCCACTGCAAGTCATTCTGTGTAAACTGTCAGCTCAGAGTCACGTTTTAACAGCACACCTGAAAATATCTGCACTTGATGTGATTTTTTAAGATTTAGAGGAGGCTAGGTGGTCACTGGGGTATTTCAAGTTCTTGTCTTAATAGTTATTCTCTTCAAGGTGGCTTTAGGATCAGTAATAATTCACTTTTATAAGGAAAGTTATCTATTCCGACAAACCCAAACTTTAGCCTTCAAATTCTGCTTTATATATCATTTCCTATTTCTCTAAACATGAGTCTCAGAGGTCTTAAAATTCTTTCCCATTTCAAATAAAGGCAGATGCTTCTGAAATGGAATCACTGTATTACTTATATTTGCTCCAAGAGTCAAGGGATCAAGAAATACTGCTTTACCAACAGAATTATTAGAGCCCATTACAAGTACATCATTGAGAATGGCGCTAGTACACGTTGCAATCACTGCTTTTCAAACTTTAAGAACATAATATCTACCTAGTGACCAACTCTGCTTGGGTGAGCCCCAGGCATCTCTAATTCAGTAAATCTAAAATAGATCTGACCTATTCCTCTGCCAATTTTCCTCCTGCATTCTCTTTGTTTAAAAGAAGATAATGGTTTCCACCCAGTCATCAAGTCAAAAGCCTTAAAGTCATCCTAGACTTTTTATTCTTTTCATTACATTCACCCCCATATTCAATTGGTCACTCAGTCTGGTTGAAATCATCTCCTAAATCTCTCTCACATTCACATTCTTCTGCTGAGTCCTATCAGTGCCATATTCAGATTTTCATGATTTCTCCAGTGGTCAGTATGGTTTTCCTGCCTCTGGATTTTTAATTACAAACTAGTAGAAAGTTTTTTGGTCATTTGTAGTAGACGATGGTGTTTTATTTAAACCTTTCTATTCCTTACCCGAGAGCTTTAAAATATAATATGGAAATTGTGTTTAAACTTGATGAATTGGCCCCAAATATGTACCTCTTCTCCCTTTTGTAATTTCACTTAGGTGATATATTAAAATATAGAAAGGCCCTCAGAATGAAAGAAGCAATAGGAAAGATACTTAAGTGAGTAGTTACTACAAGAAAGAAACTTATTCTAATCACAAAAACCTCTGACATATCCCAGACTATGAGGTGCCAGGTAACAAGGAATGCACACCAGAAGAAAGAGGATGAAAGCAAGAGAAAGACTGACCATCTGAATACAGTATTTGGACCCCTGGGTTCTGTTCACCACCATGCACAGTCAAGCTGTCACACCTCAGGAAGGAGAGCCAACGTTTGTTCTCATGATAAATTGAATCTGGGAGTCTGTGGATCCAAAAAAGCCTGGCAAATGCTGGGAATGAGATAAGGACAGCAAACTTAAATGAAATCCTATATACGAACCACTGAACTTTAAGAACTCTTTCCCCATCTGCTCCCAGAACCACAGATGACCTGTAGTTAAGAGAACTAGAGGCTCCTCCTCTAGACAAAGTAAAGAGCCTCAGAGACAAGATTCCCAGAAAGTGACATCTGCAACACTTTCGGACACAAACCAATGAAAATTCAAGCTTGCCACCAGATTACCCTACAGCTTTTCAAAAAACTTTCTATAGACAAAGACATTTCCAACCATGAATATGCTCCCAAAAAGGAAGATAAGAAGTGAGCATCCCATGGATTCTTTCTCAGAAATGTTCTCACTTCCACGATAACAGAGTCAACTTCGAAAAGAGAGATAGCATCCAGGTATCTTATGAGGACAATGAAGGGAATTCCACAAATGGTTACCAACAGAAGTCCCAGGAAGAACAATGAAGCAGGGATCCAGAGCAAAGAACAAAATAAGACTTAACAAAATATCGTAAAAGCTCTGTATGTTTGGGAAATAATACTTAACAGTTGTCTGATAGGTATGATGGTACACGTAGAAAAAAAAATGATGGTGTCATAGAAAACTAAGCAAATGAACAAAGCAGTCAATTCTAGAGAGAACACAAGATGTTCAACTAAATAAGTTTAATGGTAGAATTCTGATGACTTTGAAGTCAAAAGTATATCATCATACTAAACAAAGAACTATTTCAATAAATGAGAAATATAGAGCATGAGAAGGGTGAGTAGAAAAGAAAGATGCTAAAGAGTTTAATATATATCTACTATGTAAGTTTAATAAAGGATGATTAATATTGAGAACAATAGTGGTATAAGCACATTATTTGGACATAGGGAGAAAAACCTTTTGAGGGGTTGCTGTGAGGCAAAGTTCTGAGAAGGGGAGACAGAGGTACTGTCTACTTAAATTTCATTCAGTCTTTTAGGTTACTGATTAAAAGCAATGCATTATTTTACATTTAAATAATTTTAATAATAATTTCATTAAGCAGGCTTTGTTGAATGATATATTTTTCTACCCAGCTTCTTACTTTTCCTAATAGGTGAGCAGAGACAATATCTTACATGTAGTTCACATTTGTAGTTTTCTTCACTCTTTGTCTGGGTTTATGTTTCTATCTGGTATGACTTTCCTGCTTCCTGAAATACTACCTTTAACATTTCTTGGCATGTGAGTCTGCTGGTATCTTTTACCCTCTGGCTGCTCTAAAAATTTTTTTCTTTTAAATAAGTAGAAAAAACAATCCTAAAGTTTATATGGAGCTACGAAAGACACTGGATAGCCAAAGCAATGCTGAAAAAAGAACAACGCAGGAGGCATCACACTTCCTGATTTCAAGCTATATTCTAATATTATAGCAATCCAAACAGTATTGTACTGGCATTAAAAACAGACACAAAGACCAATGGAACAGAATCAAGCGCTGAGAAATAAAGCCATGCACATATAGTCAACTAATATTTGACAAGGGAGCAAAGAATACTCATGGAGAAAAAACATTCTCTTCAATAAATGGTACCAGGAAATTTGGATACTCATACAAAAATAATGAAACAATACCCCTATCTTACATCATTCACAAAATTAACTCGAAAGGGATTAAAAATTTAAATGTAAGACTGGAAACCATAAAACCCCTAGAAGAAAACAGGAAAAAGGTTCCTTGACATGGGCCTCCACCACAGTTGTTTTGGATATGACCCAAACAAGATAAAAAATAAACAGTGGGACTACACTGAACTAAAAGCTTCTGCACAGCAAAAGAAATAAAGAAAATGAAAAGACAACCTACAGAATGGGAGAATATATTTACCAATCATATATCTAACAAGGAATTAATATCCAAAATATAAAAAGAAATCATACAACTCAATAGCAAAAAACAAATAATCCAACTGAAAAATAGGTAAAGGACCTAATAGACATTTTCCCAAAGAAGGTATACACATACGGCTAACGGGTACATTAAAAGGTGCTAAACATCACTAATCATTGGAAAAATGTAAATCAAAACCACAAGGAGACAACTCCTCACACCTGTCAGAATAGCTATTATCAAAAGGACAAGCAATAACAAATGCTGGCGAGGCTGTGGAGAAAAGGGAATACTTGTGCATGGTTAGGGTGACTGTAAGTTGGTACAGCCACTATGTAAAACAGCATGGAGATTCCTCAGAAAAACAGAACTACCATATGATCCAGCAATTCCACTTCTGGGAATACATCTGACAGAAACAAAAGTACTATGTCAGAGAGACATCTGTATCACCATGTTCTTAACCACATTATTTACAGTAGCTAAGACATGGAAATGACTTAAGTATCAATCAACCCATGAGTGGATAAAGAAAGTGTGGTATATACACAATGGAATATTATGCAGCCATAAAAAGAAGGAACTTCTGCCATTTACAACAACATGGATGCATGTTGAAGGCATTATGCTAAATGAAATACATCAGAGAAAGACATAATATATGATCTCATATGTGGAATCCAACACAAAAGCAAAACAAAAAAACCCATAGAAAAAGTATGGTATGTATGAAAGTGAAGAGTAAATCCTAAGAGTTCTCACCACAAGGAAGAAAAACTTTTCTTCTTTTGTATCTGTATGAAATGATGGATGTTAACTAAACTTACTGTGGTATTTCACATTATATGTAAGTCAAAACATTATGCTGTACAGGTGTAAACTTATACAGTGCTGTATGTCAATTATAGCTCAAGAAAACTGAATAATTTTAAAATAAAAAGTAAAAAAAAAATAACTTAGGGAAAATGCAATCTTTATAACGTTCAGTCATCCTGTGCAAGAACACGAGGTATCTTTCCACTTGTTCAAGAGCACTTGTGTCTGTCAGGAGTATCAAGCTACATTTTAAAACTGCTTTCCAATAAATTTAGGAGGTAAACTGAGTTTTTAGAAATGCAATAACATACAAAATGAATATGTCACATTCTATGCAGTAAAAATAACCAGTATCTTATAGCCACTATGGAGAACAGTATGGAGGTTCCTTAAAAAACTAAAAATAGAACTACCATACACCCAGAAATCCCACTACTGGGCATATACCCTGAGAATACCATAATTCAAAAGGAGTCATGTACCACAATGTTCACTGCAGCTCTGTTTATAATAGCCAGGACATGGAAGCAACCTAAGTGTCCATCAACAGATGAATGGATAAAGAAGATGTAGCATATATATACAACGGAATATTACTCAGCCATAAAAAGAAACAAAATTGAGTTATTTGTAGTGAGGTGGATGGACATAAAGTCTGTCATACAGAGTGAAGTCAGTCAGAAAGAGAAAAACAAATACCATATGCTAACACATATATATGGAATATAGAAAAAAAATTGTTCTGAAGAACTTAGGGGCAGGACAGGAATAAAGATGCAGACGTAGAGAATGGACTTGAGGACACGAGGAGGGGGAAGGGTAAGCTGTGACAAAGCGAGATAGTGGCATGGACATATATACACTACCAAACGTAAAATAGATAGCTAGAGGGAAGCAGGCGCATAGCACAGGGAGATCAGCTCCGAGCTTTGTGACCACCTAGAAGGGTGAGATAGGGAGGGTGGGAGGGAGACGCAAGAGGGAGGGGATATGGGAATATATGTATACGTATAGCTGATTCACTTTGTTACATAGCAGAAACTAACACAACACTGTAAAGCAATTATATTTCAATAAAGATGTTAAAAAATAAATAACCAGTATCTTAAATGCTAATATGACTCACATTATAAATGATGTTGTAAAAACCTGTAGCATTTGAAAAAATTTTATCCATGTCAGCTGTAGAGAGATGCTCTGGGCAGCCAGGAAATGCCAGAAATACAGGGTTATTTTCTTTCCTCGATCCTCCTCTCAGGGCTCTGCAGGGAGCCAGATCTTCCCCACCTAAACCATAGCATCTCTTCAAAGGTAAATAGCTTCTCCCTCTTGGAGAGGCAGAGAAGGAGGCTGATATAACTAAGAGTCAATGATCTGAGACAAAAACTTTCCAAATAGAGTGGAGGAGAGAAAGAAAGTGTGTAAGGATTTATAAGCAGGACAGCAGAGAATTTACACATATCCATCCACCCTTTCTACCCTCACACACAAACATACCCACAGAGGACAGAGAATGACAGAAGAATTGATCAAGACACAGAACAAAGGTCTGAGAGGGACAGAACAGAGACCCTGGCTCTGCCACTGTAGCCAGTGAATTGTTAGCAAATCCCCTCTGTGAGAGAAGTGTTGTGTTCTAAGCCCAAAGCACCTAGATACGTTAGATTTCTAATCAGTGGTAATGTTTTACTATTTAGAAAATTTTGTCCATGGCTGACACTTGTTATTTTGAGAATGCTGTTCACTACAAGTCCCACTTTAAGAACCTAATAAGGTTCTCTGAAAAAAGGCAAAGCTCTCCCTGCCCATTAGGCCCTGACTCAGGGACAGACAGCCTGCATTTGGCTTCTCCACCCCCATCCTATCTGGAGGGAGGAGGGTGCCGGCTGGATGACTGACATGCCCTACTCAGCCCACCTGATGCTCAGGCCTAGTGAGATTCAGGTGAGCTCATTAGTCCTGGATACAAGGGTCTGAAGTTGTGCGAAGCCTGGGTCAGGGGACCACCCAATGCAGCCGACCTCACTTCACAGATCCAGGTCTGCTCCTAATTTACTCTGTGACCAAAGCAAACCCTTGCTGTGTCTTATCTTTCTCATCTGTGAAGTGAGAACAATGACACATCAGCTACCTACTTTACCTGCACTGAATAAAAGGAGACAATGAATGTGAAGATGCATTAAAGAGAATTAAAAGTGCTGTCTGAAAGGAAGGGACTCCCTAGACCGCTTTCAGTGTCCTAATTAGGGAGTGAGGGAACAATTAGATAACTTTCAAACATGTTTGTCATGGATTAAAAATAGTATCCATTCACTAAGTGGCCGAGTCACTATTCTAGCCACGGTTGTATGTATGTTCGATCATTTAAAAAGGGGTGAGTAATCTGTGTTCCACAGCTGAAAAGACTTCCAGGCTCCCATAACCTGGCAAACAGACTTCAGAATGAGGCCATCCCCTCATGGCTGGCAGGGGACGCCGAGAACATGGAGGAAGAGGTCGAGTCAAAGGGAAAAAGTTATTGTCACTCTGGAAAAGTTTCTGTAGACCCCTAGAGAAGGAGTATCTGTTATATTTAACTAGGAACCAATATAATCAAAGAAAGCCCCACATTTAGGTCTGTCCCTTTTGGTGTGAGCATAGTTCTCTGAGTTCATGCCCATGAAAAGTAAGCATCGTTTGAGTAACTCAATACTTGGAAGTTTTCTGCGGTGTAGACATTCGTGAAATGCTTCTCCTACACAAAAGTCCCGAGCGCGATCTCAGGCAGAGGAAATAATTCAAGCAGTGGCCCTGCTGCGGCTGACGACGCGGCTGCCCACCCGGGGACCCCGCCCGGGCCGCTTCTCCCGGACTCAGATCGATTTCAGGTCAACAGCCCAGAAGAACACGGCCAGACTGTGAATATCGGCCTCTTTGGACCCGAGCCTCCCGTTTCCGGGCTTTTCCACCCCAAGCGAGGTGTCCCTTTTCCTAACCTCTATCCCCACTGAACAGACCTTACCTTAGTCACTTATACTTCTACTACAAACACATTTGGGTTCAGGAAACATTTGTCCTTTGTATTAGAATTCAATCTTTTAAGTATGGAAGTGAAAGGTCTTATGTGCTATTAAAAGAATTTCAGGGGCTTCCCTGGTGGTGCAGTGGTTGAGAGTCCGCCTGCCGATGCAGGGGACATGGGTTCGTGCCCCGGTCCGGGAAGATCCCACCTGCCGCGGAGCGGCTGGGCCCGTGAGCCATGGCCGCTGAGCCTGCGCTCCGCAACGGGAGAGGCCTCAACAGTGAGAGGCCCGCGTACCGCAAACAAAACAAAACAAAAAAAGCACACATTTAGGCTTCCCTGGTGGCGCAGTGGTTGAGAGTCCGCCTGCCGATGCAGGGGACACGGGTTCGTGCCCCGGTCCGGGAAGATCCCACATGTTGCGGAGCAGCTAGGCCCGTGAGCCATGGCGGAGCGGCTAGGCCTGTGAGCCATGGCCGCTGAGCCTGCGCTCCGCAACGGGAGAGGCCTCAACAGTGAGAGGCCCGCGTACCGCAAACAAAACAAAACAAAACAAAAAATTGGGCTTCCCTGGTGGCGCAGTGGTTGAGAGTCCGCCTGCCGATGCAGGGGACACGGGTTCGTGCCCCGGCCCGGGAAGATCCCCCATGCCGCGGAGCGACTAGGCCCGTGAGCCATGGCCGCTGGGCCTGCTTGTCCGGAGCCTGTGCTCCGCAACGGGAGAGGCCACAGCAGTGAGAGGCCCGCGTACCGCAAAACAAACAAAAAACAAGAATTTCAGCCATCAGCAAATAGATGCGAGGAGGCTGGCGGAGGCACATCCAGTTGCCCTTGAATCTCACCCCTCCCGCAAAGGAGGCCAGTCCCGAGAGGGAACTGAGTGTACTCATTTGGGGTGCTTCGGGGTCAGTTGCGTCATGGGGCACAAGGGGAGAGGGGAGGGCTTTCTTCCTCCCTCCAGGGCCGCTGTCTTACCTACTCTCCGTCCTGGAGCTGCCATGGCCTCTGCAGGTCGCCGCTGTGACCACACGGCCGCTGACGGGTCCCTCCTCTCCTCCCGGCTCTCCTTCCTCTCCCCCGACACCTCCCCCACGTCTCGGAGGCGGTGCTCACTGCTGCTGCCTCCTCAAGCCCGCCTTGCCTATTTCAGGTTCTCTCCCGCCCACGCTTCCCCCAGGGGGATCCCAGGTTGTTCCAATCAGCAATGATACCCGCAGGTGCCGGGACTCCAGGGAAGAGGACTGGGCGGGGCCTCAGATGGAAGCGGGCAAAGTGAAATGAGGCCTGGCTCGGGGACAATTGGGAGCCCAGGTCAGCCACAGCAAATCAGGCTCAGGTGCCCGCAATGTGCGCGGAGGTGGGAAGGTCAGCACCAAGTGGAGAAAACTGTTGGCATTAATTACAGGTCCTGGAATACCTAATAAAGAGCAAAGAAAAACCCAAAAGCTTGGTTTTGGCTGGAAACACACTACCAATTGTGTTGTTTATAAACGTCCCCCAATCACCACTTGTTCTATTAAATACAAAATATAAAATTAACTTAATAAAAAAAGTTTTGTTCTTTATTCCCTTTTTTGAGCAATTTGCTTATGACGTGCCTTGATGTGGTTTTCTTCATGTTTCTTGTGTTTTGCCAAAAGGGGAAAACCCATGGCAGAGTTCTAAAATTTTAAATCCCTTTGCTTTTGTATGGAAGACGTTATGAAAAAGTGTCCATGCCCCTTTCTTGAATTTCCTTTGATGGTGTTTTGTCAATCAGAATTCTCCAACTTAACACTCAGGGGATCCAGGAGTTCTTTGTTTTCTGCCGTTGGAATCCTAGAGTCGAAAGTGTTTTATCAATGATATACTTGCTAATCTTCGCAGGTGTCCTGATGGGATTCTGGTTTGGCAACTAATATATATCTGATAACAATAATTGAGATAAACAAACATCATTTTTCCATTATTCCATTTATCCTATGTGCACCTAGTGAGTGGTGACTCTTGTGAAAGTTACCAGAAAAAATTTTCAGGTATTAGGGCTCAATTTATTAAAGAGTGAAAAATGAGTTATTTTTTATTGATATACAACTCAGTGAGATTGTTCTCAAGCAGGTAGGACAATGTAGACGTTCTTCCTTCAGTTACGTCAAGATACTTGAAAGCTCAATTCTATAAAATGGTAAAAAAAAAAAAATAGCAGCTACTAATTATGAAGCACTTACACTGCAGCAGGCAGTGCAGCGGGAAGTTTGAATCTACTATCTCTCATTTTTATAAAGACCTTAAAGAAATTATCTCCATAGCACCAATACGAAAAGCAACTTCTCCAGGTCACATAGCTAGTAAAGAGTAAAGCCAGAAGTCTCAGAAAGGAATGTCTTCTTCCAAAGCCTGTCTTATTTCACATACAATTTGTTCATGATATAAAAGAAATCATTCTCTTTTGGCCGTTAAAAATTAATTGAGCCACTATTGTCCTTCAACAAGTAGTTAAATCACCTGCAAACAACAACAACTTCAACAAGTAGTTAAATCACCTGCAAACAGTATTTCTTCTTGCTACTCAGCAAAAATTTCAGTTACTTAACTGAAATCAGTTCCTCTAAAGAGGCAGAAAATTAATGTTTTCTTATACAGCTATGACATAGCAGATAGTATGCTATATTATTTCACAAGTATTATCTCATGTATTTTTACCAAAACCTTGTAAGCTGCGTATTATAATCTTCATTTACAGATGAGGAAACCCAAGTTCAAGTAAGTGATTCCCCATCAGCCAGTAAGTTGAAAAGCCTGGGTCTGAAGTACAGTGATTGTAAAGTCTTTCAACTGTATCCCACTATGTGTTATTGTAGCAAAGAGCCTAAAAGATGCTAAGTGATCAATAGTCCTTAAGGTATTACTTTCCAGCAAAGTCTCCTATCCATTATTTTACTATCCATTGAAGTAAAATAATGTCCTTGATTTTTAGTTAATTCTAAAGTGCTGAGGGCAGTCATCATTTTTACTTACTTCAAATCTGTGCTCTTTACCACAGGGCAGTTATCAGTGGCCTTACCACTTACTGAGTACATTAAAAAAAACTACAAATGCAGATCCAAAATGGGCCTCCTTGAAGTGACCAAAATCATATAGTCATAAACTGAGAAAAAAATAGATAAAAAGAATGAAGTTTTAGTGTACAAAAAGGGCCATTTAGAAAACAGAAATATGACAAAATGTCCATCAAGTTTTTCATCGAATTTGAGCAGACCCTTAAATTGCTATGAAAGAATAGCTGAAAATATCCAACAAAGCAATAAAAATTATAATAAATACTACTTCAAGTAATATTTAATATAAAGTAATTAAGATTGAGGATTTGGTTTAGAAACAAACATACCAATGGAAAAGAAGCTAAAGCCTCCAATAGACCCTGTATATATCTATCTATATAAATATATAGAGATATTTATATGTATTTTATATACACTAGGTATAAGACAGGTAGCATCACAGATCAATGGGGAAAAAATGGAAGACTGAGTAAATTATGCTGGGATAATTATACACACATATGAAAAAATAAAATTGATTTCTATTTCATGTTATTCCTTTAAAATGTCCAAATTAAAGAACTATCTATAAAAATTAAAATTCTAGAACTTTTAGAAGAAAATTTAAGAGGATATATGACTTCAGAGTAGGGAAAAATCTTTTCAACAAAATCCCCAAAGACACATCTCATAAAGAAGGAACATATTAAATTTTACTGCACTAAATATAAAACCTATCAAAAGTCACCCTAAAAGGGTGAAAAAAAGGTCACAATCTGTGTTAAGGTATAATTAGCTGATTTAAATGACAAGGGATTATGAATAATTTCTACAACTGAGAGATAAAAGGACAAACAGTCTACTAGAAAAAGGACAAAACCTCTGAATTGACAATTCCTTTAGATAAGCAGAAATTCATAAATTATTTTAAAAGTTGGCAGTGATATGGCATCTCCTTATGCATTTTCATAAGCTGCCAGTGGGAGTGTAACTGGGTACAGCAACTTCTGGAAGCAATTTGGCAATATCAAGTTGGGTTAAAGATGTGCATTTCCATGACTGGACAATTCAATAATTCTATATATTCCTTAGAGGCTCTCTTCCATGGAAAACATGTATAAGAATGTTTATAGCAGCAGTATTTTTAAAAAGTATTTTAAAAATCCTAATATGATTGTAATAAAATGTGGCCTACTAGAAAGTAGGAGAAATGAATAAGCTCAGACTACATATATCAAGATGGATGAATCTCATGAACATATAGTTCAGAGAAAAAAAGAAACTGCAAAAAAAAGGAGCATTTTAAAACTTAAAAAAACTCACTATATGTCAAGCATTATTGTTTTTTTAGATACTAAATCACTTATGCTCTCGACAACCTAATAAAGTAATTATTATTTTTCCTATTTTATAAATGACAAAACTGAGACAACAAAAAGTAATAAAACTTGTAAGAAGATGCACTAGACATTGTTTAAAAATACATACATATGTAGTAAAAGTTTAAAGAAATGTAAGAAAACGATAAACAACAGAGAATAGTACTTATTTACTAGGAAGAGAGAGAAAGGGGGATATAGAGATACACACAGGGTTCACTTCTATTTGCAATATTTTTTTTTCTTAAATTGGGTGGTTGGTGCATAGGCATGTTGTTTTTTTACATTTTTATGTCTGAATAATTTTCATGTCAGAATAATTCGTATTATTTTTTAAATAACGCACCCTAAATTGAGGGAATATAAGAGACAGAGAGAGTGGGAGAGGTTTGTATGCAAAAGCAGTGTGTCCTTGGTCATGTCCCTTAATGTCCCTGAGCTTTGTTTTCTTTTTAATTTCTAAAAGTAAAATACTACTGTGTTTTCAAATAAGATAATTAATTTCCACACACTGTGTAAACTATAAAATGTCCTATACATACCACCAGGTATGGCTTTTACTTGGAAGAAATAGTGTCCACCTTGTGTCAGGAAATAGAGCAGGCTTTGTGTCTAAGAAGGGATGGTTTCCACTCTCAAAGCCTCAGGATGAAGGTGATGAGGTGCGCTGTGCCCAGTCACCCTGGTGCGCCCCTCAGGAAAAGTGTAAGTGTAGGGGTGTGTGTGTGTGTGTGTGTGTGTGTGTGTGTGTGTGTGTGTGTGTGTGTGTGTGTGTGTGTGTGTGTCTGCACAAGTGCATGTGCGTGCCTCTGGGTATGTGAGTGTATGGGTAGATGTGTTAGGAGAGTGTGTATCTAGGTGTGTGTGTCAGCAAGTCACCAAACAGTCATAATTGACAGACCCCGGGCCTGTGATGGGCATGCAACACCACTGCTGAACAAAGCACTGTGGAAAGGTCTTTCTGTCTCAGATTTGCACCCTGAGAAACTGTCCGACTATGAACCTCAGTCACAGAAGACACAATCTGCCTTCCTTCCAGAACAAAAGGAGTATTGATCTACTAATGCCATCAACAGGTTTCCAGCAAGAGACAGGTACCGCATCTGGCCAAGGGATCACTTATTTTCCACGTGACACCAGTGCTATGGCAACCACAGA
Organism: Delphinus delphis; assembly: GCF_949987515.2. NCBI lineage: Eukaryota > Metazoa > Chordata > Mammalia > Artiodactyla > Delphinidae > Delphinus > Delphinus delphis. The sequence goes on from NC_082684.1 coordinate 148,098,634, forward strand.
GGCAGAGAATGCTGCTCTCCGGGAGAACTCATCAGATTTTCTTCTTCGTTTTTATCCCATGAAACAAGAGCCACCAGGACTAAGCGAACACACTCAGGGTTCCTATTTTTAGAATACGAGGACAGTAGGGGTAAAGAAAGATGCAGAGTAGGAAAGACAGATGCCTTCTCAACAGTAGAATGGGCACTCAGAATCATTTAATTTAAATATGTAAAAGACTGTGGCTTTTTAAAAATACTCCAAGCTGAGAAAGTAAAAAATACTGGATATATACAGAAAGGTTTTTTATTGTAATTTTTAAATATTTGTTTTGCTCTTGCACTCCCCAAAAGGAGGCAAGAATCTTTCCCCATGGACAGCATATTCACAGTTGTACAGACATGTTTTAGAATTAAGGGGATGAGTAATGGGTCTGGGAATCATAACACAGATGTACAGGAGCAAGTTCCACAGAGCAATGATGTTTTCAACCTGAAATTTCTTCAGCCAGATCACGAGGCTCTCAAGGTACTTCTGGATGCCCTATGACATTTTCTTTGAAAGTTGGAAAACTGAATTCTAATGAAAATACTATACAGTAGCACAGACATTCTCAGGTTAGCCTGGGCCTCCAGTTCCTAGGTAATTATATTAAGAAGGATCTGGTAAAAGTTTATATGCATTGTCCCTAAATGTGGAAAAATAAATACTGGACTCCAAGACATAATATTTTGGTGTCACTGCGTTCATTTCTTTATTTTTATGATTTGCAGAAGTTTGCTTAGCCCGAGTCCTGGTTTTCTCTCTTGTAATATGGGTATATTAAAATCCATGCCTCAGATACCCTACACAGGATGATACGGGCATTAAATGTGATAATATATGTCCCAAAACTCTGTAATGCAAAAAGCACTAAACAAAGGTAGCTGGCTTAGTAATTTGAACAGATAAACCCTACCAGTGTTTTCAGAATTCTGTTCTTTGGTTCTCTAGGTCCCCAAGGGGGTCTCAATAGTGGAAAGAGAATGAGGAGGACAAATGATATGGACTCCATGTCCCACAGCCTTTGATCTGCAAAAGTTCCACTTATCTTGTCTACATATTGGAATTACGAATGCAATTTTATTTAGTAAAAAATGTAAGTTTTTCAGCTTTAAAAATATTTGTAAAGCGTGCCCCGGTCCGGGAAGATCCCAAATGCCGCGGAGCGGCTGGGCCCGTGAGCCATGGCCGCTGAGCCTGCGCGTCCGGAGCCTGTGCTCCGCAACTGGAGAGGCCACAACAGTGAGAGGCCCGCGTACCACAAAAAAAAAAAAAAAAAAAAAAAAAATTTGTAAAGAACAGCTGTAATCAACAGGGGAAACAGTGGGAACTCTCACAGACCAAAGGGACAAATCTCCATTCTAATACAACAACATAGCAAAGAGAGGCTGTAAAAATAATCACAGGTTGTGAATCAGGAAACACATTTTGCTGTCTCCCTGTGCTACAAGTCAAGCAAATGACCTTAAGCAAGTCCTTTAACCTGCACAAACCTGAGTTTCCTTACATGTAACATGAAGGTAGTGCTCTCTAGTTACAAAATTATAAAATTTAGTCCTGGAAACATTTGATCTAAGGACTTGCAATACATCTATAAATTTCTCTTTGAATAATGATTAACTGCTAATAAAAAGGGCTAGGAGAAAGGGGGAGAATTTTAGAAATATGATGCAGGCTCTGGCAGGTACTAGAAACAGAAATAACACACAATTAAGTCCTGTATGCTTCCACCAAATTAACCAGGGGCTGGGAGGAATCCCAGTCAGTGCATCAAAATACAAATTCTGGGCTTCCCTGGTGGCTCAGTGATTGAAAGTCCGCCTGCCGATGCAGGGGACACGGGTTCGTGCCCCGGTCCGGGAAGATCCCACATGCCGCGGAGCGGCTAGGCCCGTGAGCCATGGCCGCTGAGCCTGCGTGTCGGGAGCCTGTGCTCCGCAATGGGAGAGGTCACAACAGTGAGAGGCCCGCGTACCACAAAAAAAAAAAAAAAAAATACAAATTCTGCTTTTCATGTGGCAAAGCACCCACAAGAGAGAAAATTGTTGCCGTCCTGGACTGGGAATCAAAAGACCCTAGTTTTGTATTCAGTTCTGTCACTCTCTGCTATACGCCTTTTGGCAGATTGTTTGCAGTACTTTAGCTCATGGTGTGGAGTTTGTATCTTATACTACTTGCAATGGACAGCTGTTGGAGAGTTTGAACCAAAGGAGTGATGTGATTTGATTTTTGCATTTAAAACAGAGGAGCGTTTCATTTCTGCCTATGGCAGAGTAGCTAATATCAAACTAACTCCCACACCAGGAAGAAATATAAACTCTGGTTTTTGAAAAAAATAAAGAACTCTATGAAGGCATCTGACAATTTTCAAAATACTGGTATTTGAGGTGACAGGATTCCAGACATAAGAAAAAAAATTACATGAAGCCTAAAATTCTGTAGGCAATTTCCCCAGAAGCATCTGCTAATCCCTAAATTGCGCAAATGTGAGTGAGACACCAAGGAACCAAACAGAAAGCAGTTGCTAAGAGACTAAAATGCTAAGGCAGATATTTCAGCATTTCTCTGGTTCTGGGTAGATCAAAATTAAAATTCAGGAGCCTTCAAGGGAAGGGAACACTACTGTTATGGACTGAATATTTGTGTTCCTCAAACTTCATATGTTAAATCCCTACCCACAAATGTGATGGTGTCAGGAGGTGGGGTCTTTGGAAGGTAATTAGGATTAGGTGAGGTTATGAGGGTGCAGCCATTGTGAATGGGATTAGTGCCCTTAGAAGTGTCAAGAAATAGCTTTCTTCTGCCTTCTACTCTCCACCATTTTAGGACACAGCAAAAAGATGGCCATCTGTGAACCAGGAAATGCACCCCCCTGCAACACACCAAATCTGCCAGCATCATTATCTTGGATTTCCACCCTCCAGAACTGTGAGAGGTAAATTTTTTTGTTTGTTTTTTTGTTTAATCACCAGTCCATGGTAGTTTGTTATAGCAGCCTGACAGACTAAGACAACTGCTAAAGGCCTCGAGATTTCTATTGAAATCCCTGAAGAAATCTACTCTAGGAATAGGATAAAATTGGAAACAGACCAGTCTCTAATGCAGCAAAGTGATCTGAACTTATTCTGACTGTATTCTGGAAAATAAATGAACTCTTAGTAGACAAAGATAAGGTCATTTTAAAACTATACAATTTTTTACACACAGTAATGATGATTCAACTGAAAAAAAAATGTCAGGAGATAGTACCAAATAACTAAATGTCAGGAGATAGTACACACAGTAATGATGATTCAACTGAAAAAAAAATGTCAGGAGATAGTACCAAATAACTAAATGTCAGGAGATAGTACCAAATAAACAAATGTCAGGAGATAGTACCAAATAAACAAATGTCAGGAGATAGTACCAAATAACTAAAAATCAAGAGAACAAAAGGACAGTGAAAAAAAATTAACACAGGTTATCCAGATATTGGAGTTATCAAAGATAAAAAATTATATTTATATATATATATAAGGAAATACATAAGATGGAGAATTTCACCATATAACAAATATATACAAAACAAATCAAATGAAATTCTAGAATTAAAAATTACAAAAAAACTGAAACAGATTTAAGAACAAATATTGGTCTTTGGAGTGCTAATAACGTCCTAGTTTTTATCTGGATGCTAATTATTTGGCTGTACACTTAATATTTATGCATTTTACTATATGTGTATTATACGTTATACCTCAATAAATACAGTTTTTAATTAATTCCTCCTGCTGTGTGGAAAAAGGGCTGGGGGGAAGGTGTTGACAAGAGGGATGGACAAAAGTGAAAGCAGGGAGACCAGTTTAAAAGCTATGCAGTTAGTTCCCAAAAGAGATCATGGTGTGGATTATGTAGTACTGATAGAGAAAGAGACACATTTCAAATAATGGTAATTGGATTTCTAATACATCTTCGAATATTGAGAGTTCTTCTTTTCTACATGTTAATTTTGAGATGTCTGTGAAACATCTGCCATATAGGTAACTGGATGCATAGTTACTAAGCTCAGAGTGAAGATCTGAGCTAAAGATAACTTATCAGTATAAAAATTGTATTTAAAGAAAACCATAAGACTGGATGAAATCACACAGGGAGAGAATATAAATGGAGAAGAGAAGGGGACCCATGTGTGAGCCCTGAAATACACCAACATTTAGAATTTGGATGCAGGAATTGGGGAGAGCAAAGAACACCTAGCTCTCTATTCTGTTCTAATGTTCTATGTGTCTGTTTATATGCCAGTACCATTCTATTTCGATGACTATCAAAATCAAATACAATTTGAAAACAGAAAATGGGGAGCTTCCAGCTTTATTTTTCTTGCTCAAGATACTTTGGCTCTTCAGAATCTTTTGTGGTTCTATAGGAATTTTTAGGATTGTTTTTTCTATTTCTGTGAAAAACGCCACTGGAATTTTGATAGGGATTGCATTGACTATGTAGATCACTTTGGGTAGTATGAACATTTTAATAATATGAATTCTTCTAGCTCATCAGCATGGGATATCTTTCCATTTATTTGTGTCTTCTTCAATTTCTTTCATTAATGTTTTATAGTTTTCAGTGTACAGATCTTTCACTTTCTTGGTTAAGTTTAGTTATTCCTAAGTATTTTATTCTTTTTCATGCTATTGTAAAAGGAATTGCTTTCTTAATTTCTTTTTCAGAGAGTTTGTTGTTAGTGTCTAGAAATGCAATTGATTTTGTACATTGATTTGTATCCTACAACTTTACTTATTTCACTTATTAGTTCTAATAGATTTTTGGCGGAGTCTTTAGGGTTTTCAATATATAAGATCACGTCATCTGCAAACAAACACAATTTTACTTCTTCTTTTCTGATTTAGCTGCATTTTATTTCTAATTGCTCTAGATAGCACTTCCAGTATTATGGGGAATAAAAGTGATGAGAGTGGGCATCCTTGTCTTGTTCCTATCTTAAAGAAAAGCTTTCAGATTTTCACTGTTCAGTATAATGTTAGCTGTGAGCTTGTCATATATGACCTTTATTATACTGAGGTACCTTTCTTAACTAAAAATGGAACTACTGTATGATTCATCAATCCTACTTCTGGATATTTATCCAAAGGAATTGAAATCAAAATCTCAAAAAGCATACATGGACCCCCATGTTTATTGAAGCATTATTCATAATAGCCAAGAGGTGGAAGAAACCTAACTGTCCACTGACAAATGAATGGATTTAAAAAAAACATGGCATATATATACACATATACAACAAATTATTATTCAGCCTTAAAAAAGAAGTAAACCCTGGCATTTGCAACAACATGGATAGACTTGGGGAACACTATGCTAAGTGAAACAAGCCAGACATGGAAGAACAAACACTGTATGATATCATTTAAATGTGGAGTATAAAATAGTCAAACTCATAGAAGAGATTAGAATGGTGGTTGCCAGGGGCTAGGGGAAGGGGAAAAAGGGAGGCAATGGTCAAAGGGCACAAAATTTCAGTTGTGCAAGATAAACAAGTTCTAGAGACCTACTATATAGAATAGCACTTACAGCCAACAGTACCGTGCTTTATATGTAACATTTGCTAAGAAGGTAGATCTTATGTTAAGTGTTTCTACCACACACAGAAAATAATGATAAAGGGGTGGGGGGTGACTTTGAAAAGTGATGGATACGTTTATGGCCTTGATCAAGGCAGTGATGGTTTCATGAGTGTATACTTACCTCCAGACTGACTGAGTTGTATCCATTCAACACATACAGATTTTTACATGTCAATTATACCTCAATAAAATAGTACAATTTTTACAATAATTATTTAATTAATTAGTTAATTTAGAAAAGAGAACCCTGAAAAGGAGTGTCAGTGGGGCAGGAGAAAAGCTGGTGAATGTGTTGCCAAAGAAGCCAAGAGTGGAGAAGCTGTTAATAAAGAAAGAGTGGTCCATCATATTAAACTATACTAAGAAACTAAGTAAGGAACAGGCTAATATTTGACTGAGTGGAGTTCATTGCTGACTTTGGTGAAACTGTTTCTGCGGGTAGTGGTAGCAAAAACCTGAAAGGAGCAAGTCAAAAAGAGAATAAAAGGTGAGAAAGTAGACATAACAGATAGAGACAACCCTTTCAGTATGTGAAAGGGAGAAAAGAAATTGAGTGGTAGTTGGAGGAGTGTAAGAAGAATGTTTTGTTTTAAATATGGGATATATTAAAGGATGCTTCCACTTTAGAGGAACAAAATGTTTGAAAAAAAAATCAGAGTGAATTAGTGAAGACTGCAAGTGAAGGGGAAAGGAGGGCTCTTCTTCCATTTTAATCAGAAGGGAAATCACTGGGTGCAGATACACATACGTTTAGGAGTTCAATGATGAAAAGATGGGTTTTCTTATTTGAATGCTTCTATTTTCTCATTAAAGTTTGAAAGTGTTCATCATTGTGAAGACAAATATTGGAAGTTTAAAGAAAGTGTAGAACTATGAAAACGTCATCTTGGAGAATTAGGAAGCAAAATTGTTGAGGAAATGAAGCAGAGGCTGGAAAGGGCTTCTTTGAGATGCATGGCCATGAATTTACAGTGATACCACTTATCCGGTCTGCTTTCTTTTCATGCAAAGTTCAGCAGCACAGGTGTAGAATACAGCGTAGGAGCAGGAGGAATGTTAGATTTAACCACGGCTTAGATTTTTTCATAGGAAGCATGTGAAAGAAAAGAGGCATCCTATCCTTTTTGGATGCTATAGCCTCTTACACTGAAATATCCCAGAAAGTTCTGTCATCAAATTGCAAAGAAGTTGGGGGTGAGAAATTTGGATTTGCTGTCACTTACTGTTGTTCTACTCAGACAAAATTGCTCTTTTCCAACTAAAAACTTCTACCAGTTCATCAAGTGCTATCAAATTCTTCGGACATCTTTGGTTAAAGCAGAGACTGCTGAGCTGTGGTAAGTCTTCTCAGAATGATTCAGGTCAGTAAAACACATAAGGCACTCACAAATTGCAAAGTAACAGAAATAACGATCCATTCTCTAACTCCAAGTTAAAGAGGCAATTGCAGTCATACCTAAATCCTCAACTATTTCAAGCTCTGCTGATTCTCTTTAGCAGTGCATTGCAGAATAAAAATGTCCTTCAGGGGTTCACTGATGTTTGATGAAAAAGATGGAAATCTCTATTAGGAAGATCATTATTTGCAAATTATCAAAAAGAAAACCTTAAATTGCTTGCTTAAAATATTTCCTGGTAAGATGTTTTTAAAATGTGCCTATGGAAAGGTTAATCACTTGCCTGTATGGTTTTCCAATATGAATTGGAAAAGTGTAATTCTTCATGACATATCAATCTATCTTTTACTGGTGTGTATTCCTTTCTTTATAACCTATTGAAAGAAACCCATGTAAAGTATCAATAAAAACATAAAATCTCTATCCTTGCCAAAACATGGGATGTTCACATGAATAAAGATTGGGGATCTGATGACTGTTGCAGTTCCAGGAACATAGAGGAAAGGAAGTTAGAGAAGGAATCACCAGACCCAGCTATCCCAGAAGGACCACCCCAGGCTACTATGATTGACTAGGACCACTGAATCTGCCATGAATTGTTCCTGATCTCTGTACTGGTAAAAACACATTCTATTCTTCTGTAACAGGTAGTGCAATTGAAACCAATATGGCAGAGAAGCTTTCATAGTTATTCAGCATACATGGCTCTACAGGAGGGAGATTTAGTTTAGTTTTGTGTTTTAATCCCGGTGTCCCTACATACAAATGAGTATTGTAGCCTTCACAACACTCATTTTGCAAACAAGTTATTCCAACAATGATGTCAATGTTATTTTGATGAATTTCTCTTAGAGATGGCATATCAGTCATTTAAGAATAGAAGTCTCATTACTAGACACAATTAATCATTTCAAATCATAGATGAGTTATAGACAGACTTGAGGCCATAGCTCCTTATGGGTCTATTCCTAGAATTTGCTATGAAGACGAGTGAGTTATTGGAACTTCGGGTCCTCTGACATTTTCTACCTAGAAAACAATCCGTTACTCTGGGCCCCTGATACCTTTACAAGTTAAAGAAAGAAAAACTGTCTGAAAGCCATTAAACTACACACAATACCAGGCATAGTAACTAATCAGCATCTCACAATCTTCTTACAAAGATCTGTCCCAAGTTCCCCATTAAAACAACCAATTTTCTTACATATTGGTAAGAATGAGGTAAGTCTATATCTCCTGTCATAGGAAAATCTCTGAGATGTACAGTTAAAGTGAAAAAAAAAGCAAACTAACAAATAGCACACGTGATGAATAGGTAATTTTAAGAGAAATGGATACCATAACAATTAGACAAAGTGAACTCCTTTAGGGAAGGGGTGGTGACTACCTTAGCAAACTACATTTTTGGGGTCCTCAATAAATATTTGTAGAATACACGCAATGCTAGAATAGATCTATAAACAAACTACTGTGATAACACAGAAGAGAAAGGGTCAAATTTTCTCTATTTAAGACATTTGGAGAAGGGAAATTCTGTATCTTAACTAAGTCTTTTTAAAAATCTGACTTAAAAATTTGCCAGGTGATACACGAATTTATTTTTAAGGTGGTGTGAAAAAATAGAAAATATGTATATTGGTATCGGCCCCTGGTTCCTGGCACAGAGCTCCTGAAACTCTTATAATTTCCTGGGTGATGTGTCTTTTGTTCTAATGAGCTGACTTTTGGTGGGCTCTTCAGGATGGCGGACAGTCACCAGAAAGATCAAGCCATGATTAGAAGCTTGGAACTTTCAGCTCTAGAAAGGGGAAAGAGGCTGGAGATTGAGTTAATGATCAATCATGCCTAAGTGATGAAACCTCCATAAGAATCCCAATAGTAGAGGATTCAGAGAGCTTCCAAGTCAGTGACCATAGCTACACGCTAGGAGGGTGGTGAAGCCCAACTCCACCAAGATAGGAAAACAGAAGCTCCTACACATAGGACCCTTCTGGACTTGCCCTATATGTCTCTTCATCTGACTCTTCATTCATATCCTTTATAAAAAGCCAGGAAACATGTTTCCCTGAGTTATGTGAGCCATTCTAGCAAATTATTGAACCCAATGAGGGGAGTGTGGAAATCCCAATTTAAAGTCGGTCTGTCAGAAGCGCAGATGACAACCTGGAACTTGCAGTTGGGGTCTGAAGTGGGGACACAGACTTCACTTTTGAGATCGGATGCTAACTCCATGTAGTTAGTGTCAGAATTGAACTGAATTACATGATACCCAGCAGGTGTCACGGAGAATTGCTTAATGTGTGGGAAAACACCCCACACACTTGGTGACCAAATGTGAAGTGTGGTAGAGTGATAATAAAGAAGAAACACAGGAGTGTGTTTTTCCTGTATAAGTAGAAATTGGATTCAAACATTACAGATAAAAGAGATAAGTTTTTTCCTCTCAATCCAAAACTCCCCCCCACCAAAAAAATATAACCATAATCATTAATTTATCATATATCCTTCTAGATAGTTAAAAATATATTTACAGGGCTTCCCTGGTGGTACAGTGGTTGAGAGTTCCCCTGCCGATGCAGGGGACACGGGTTCGCGCCCCGGTCCGGGAAGATCCCACATGCCGCGGAGTGGCTGGGCCCGTGAGCCATGGCCGCTGAGCCTGCGAGTCCGGAGCCTGTGCTCCGCAGCGGGAGAGGCCACAACAGGGAGAGGCCCGTGTACCGCAAATATATATATATATATTTACATACATATATGTACATAAAGAAATATATAGGATTTTCCTTTTCTTTTAGCCTAGATCTCTCTTACTGTGGGTTTCGTTCTACCTCTGTCCCGGGAGACTGGAGGAGAGTGAATGAGGGCTGGAAGAGCATGAGATCAGGCTGACGAGGAAGGCAGGAGCCAGACCGTGTTAAATTTTACGCAAGTTAAGGAACTGGTGTTTAGTCTATGTTATTTTTAGATGCTTAAAGCAGGAAATTGTCATAATCAGACTATGTCTAAAGACCACTCTTGCAGTTGAGTGGAGACTGTATCAGCATGGGGCTTGATCCATACATTTTTTGAAAATAACAATTTCTTTAGTATCATAAGATTAAAATTTCCAGTTGTCTCAAATGTCATAACTTTAAAAAATTATTTTAAAAATAACTAAAAAAATATTTTAGTTTGTTTGAATCAGGATTCAAATTAAGTCCACACATTGTGACTGGCTTGTTGTCTCTTTCAACCTATTGGTTTTGCGTCTCTCTCTCTCTCTCTCTCCCTCTCTCTCTCTCTCTCTCTCCCTTCCTCCCTTCCTCCCTCCCTCCCTCCCTCTCTCTCTCTCACTTTGCTTGCAATTATTTATTTAAAAAAGATGATGGGGAGAGAATTTGTTCTATAGTTATAGCGTTTCCCACAGTTTGGATTTTGCTGATTATATTCCTGTGGTGTTGTTTTCCATGAAACTCTATTTCACTGTAATTTCAGGAAATTGGTATTTGGGTTTAGATCCTTGATCAGGTTCAGGGACAACTTATTTGGTGAGATTACCTCATGGGTGGTGATAAGGTCTCCAATTAGAAGGCATATAATGTCTGGCTGTCTCTCTTTTTGTGATGTTAGTGGCCCGGAAAAGGGGCTTGATCCACATTGAAGAGAGAATGAGAGTGAAACACTGGGAGACAGTCAATATTAACAACTAGGGAAGTTTTCCTGTGCAGGGGAGCAGAAAATTGGCACTCTTCCAAAGCAGGCTCCCAAACACCATACCCAGCATGTCCCCCTTTTAAAATTCCCCTGGCAGTAGTTGAGGCCACAGTTCTTGGTCTATCACAGATTATTTTTTTCTAATAGACAAATGAGCAGTATCAAAGATCATGGGGCCAACCCTGGGACCACTGACCTAGCACAGTCCAACCCACCTCTCCAGATTTTACTCCTCTCCAGCCAGATAGCTTCAGAAGCTAATTAAAGTCTTAAGCTATTCCTCTAACACACTAATAGTTGCTGAAGCACAAAAGCTAAGGAGAATCATTTCCTGTATCACCAGGGGAACTCCTTCACTTCATTTCTAAATGAAGTATAAACTCTGACTCAACATTGACGGCCCTGATGTATCTTCCTTATTGTTGCCTCCAGTGTGGCCTCCACTTACCCTCTCTTCCAGTCAAATAGAGCTGCTCTCTGTACATGTGCCTACTAATGGCCCCCTCTGTGCCTTTATTTACTCTAATCCTTCCATATCAAAAGACCAATTCCTCAGTTACACATGGCCAGGTGACATGTGTCTTTCAAAGCTCAATTCAAATCATTTTCTCTCTGAGTCTCCAGCCAAAACATAATCTTTCCTCCTCTAAAATCCTACAGGACTGTATTATCTCTTAGCATTTTAATTTTATTCCTTGCATTTTGTTTATGTATGAGCTTGTTCAAGCTCCCCTCCAAGACCCCAATTCAGCCTTTTGAATATGTCTTCTACCTAATAGAAGTCAATAAATATTTACTGAATAAATAGTAACTACAGTTGTCATTGAATATTAAAATAGGACACTTCTTACCTGTTTCAGCTGAGTACTCTGGGCTAGGCTTTCTCGAAAGTTACTGTGAATACAAATCACCTGGGGACCAGGTTAAATGCAGATTCTGATTCAGTAGGTCTGGGATGGGACCTGAAACTCAGTATCTATGCAAAGTCCCAGGTGAGGCTGCTGCTGTATTTGTACTATCCTTTGAATATCAATCGCTTGAATAGGTGCCAACTATTCCCACATTCCACAGTAGGACCACAAAACCAGGAAAGTTTGCCTACACTGCAAAGAAGCTTGCTTAATGCTAGTTTAGTGACATGGAGAATAAAATGCACCTCTAGCTTGTGAGAAAGCTCAGAGGGGTCAAGAGGGGGCCTCAGAACTTAGATGAATTCTGGAGAGAATATCGCATACTGAGGATGTTACACACCCTGCATACCATAACCTGTGGGAAATATAGAGGAGAGTCTTTCATCTCTCAAGCCTTGGGAAAAGGTCTTGAATGGGACTAACATAGAGTTTGATTTGTATCCCTCAGAGTTTCAGAGACACAATGCCTGAGAAATCTAAAGGGAAAGAGACTATGGCTGTCTATCTGCTGAAGTGGACAGTGTTCTTCAGTGAGCCTGCTATGTTGGGGCACCCTGCATGCCCAGAGTTTGTTGGACAAAGGATGTGTGAGTGTTTCCCATGGAGCAGATGTGGACACAACTGTGAAAGAGTCAGTGTGGGGTTGGCTCAGATGTTCAAGAAAGCCATCAGAATGTGTTTACGACCTCCCCACAAAGATGCTTGAGCTGTCTGGATAGATTCCCCCAGAGAGGAAGGAGAATTTAAGCAAATAGCTAGGAGTTTTGATTTTGGCCATATCAAGAAACAAGAGTGAGAGGCCCCCAGTAATGAAGGGTTTCCCAAACAACCAAGAGAAAAGGATTCAGTTTTAAAACTTGCCAAAACTCAGAGATGGCTCCATAGACCTAAACTGAGGGGGAGGAAGAACTTTAATAAAACTTTAATAGACCTTTGGATTATAACATGGAAGTGGGTACTTCAATTGATGAACTGAGATGCTTTGGTAAATTAAAATGTTCAAAAAACTTTTTTGTTATCTAAGAATAACATAAAGGTTAATGATATCTACTGAAGTTTTCATCGAAGAGCGTCGGAAGAGAATACTCCCCCAAACAAGTTTGAAGGAAGAGTAGGAGACAAAAATAGTGATTTTTAAAGTTTTACTCTGAGTCCAGCTTATTTAAAGACATAATTACACAGTCACCTCAAAGCTTGATACAAAATACACAACTTCATGAGTTCCAGTTGGTCTTAAACCTAAGCTGTCTTAGCTTGAAAGGTGAAGGTGTTAACCAAGTCCGCCAAGAAGCTGATGTCCAGATGGGAATGGTTAGATGCATAAATATTTATTGAGGGTGACGTTTGTTAAGGAAAATAAAGAGAGAGATGGAACAGGCTGAGAGAGCTGTCAAGTAGAGATGCAGAACTGACCATGACCCTGGGAGAAAGAGAGAGAAGGAAGGTTGGGTGGAAGTGCCTTAGACAGCAGTGTGGTGCTAAGACAGTCTGGCAAAGCCTTTGGAGAATCCTTACATCAAAGTCACCTGTCAGAGGAGCCCCATGTCACCCAGTAAGCAGGTCTGCTTTTGCGTCTCTGCCCTGCTCAGTCATTGGCTGGCGTAGCCCATAGGAAGGCTGGCCTAAGTGGAAACACAGTAATGGATCTCAGAGCCCAGCAGCTGGGACCGTAGGTCAGTTATGCCCCTCACAGTCAGAGATTCGAGAGGTGTATTCTCATAACTTCTACAGTGCTGATGCATATTTTGTATTTATTTACTTACTTATTTTTGCCATAAGACCTTGAACTAAGAAAACAGCATTTTGAGGATGAGCCATGGCTGGTTTATTTTCAGAAGACGTTACTGATTGAATTACTCTCGGACAATGCCAATGTATTTGTAAAGCTGAATGTGACTACTTCCCTTCATAATACTAATATGAGCATACACTCAACAGCAGCAAGAGGCAGGCACATCAAGTCCAGAATATACCTAAATTATAGCAGAGGGAGAATCTGAGTAACGCTTTCCAAGGACTCTCACATCATGCTAAGCCAGACCATTGCAGCACCCTCTACAGCATTTGGTAATTATTCACCAATATGAACAAGATCGCAAAATAAAAACTCATTTAAAACTAAAAGTTGTTCTCATTAAGCTGTTCACTTCAAGAGAGCATCATTAATATCCAGCTTGACAAAGGTTATAACCCATGCTCTTTATTAACGGCCAATTATCAAATTACACCTTTACATAAAAGCAAAGCACAATGTAAAGAGTAAGACTGATGCAAAGCAAACACAACTAGTTTAACTCTTTAGCCATATCTACATAAATAGATATAAAACTAAAGAGCCCTGGGGAAAGTGAAAAATTAATTCAGTCATTTGATCTATGCAATAAGAAATAAATATGTTAAACATGTTTGAATGACTCAACTATTTGGAAATAGCCTTTGACTGTATTGTCAAAATAGCCAAGATTGACATATTTTTTTAAAACATTTTACTCATAATTTTTAGTATTCTATAAATATAGCCCTAGGGATGAATAACAGCAGCACAAATATAAGTTGGAGTAAGACTGGTAATCAAGAATTGATGCCAAACAAGGATAAGACCCTAAGGAACCTAGCATCATCGGGCATAAGTGAAGGGAGACTAAGGGGAACTGGAATACTTAAATCTTAGAGGCTAGGAGATTCTTCCAAGATCATTTCACCTTTCCCTGAGGGAAAGATACTGTCAAATACTCTCTAAGCAAAGAGAACTTTTTCCTATCTTTGTCATAGAATAACTGGAAATTTAGAAACCATTTTCTACTGAGGTCTCCAAATGCAGTAATGTCAAAATCCATACTAAAAGACAAATCTGCAGTGACATCATAGGTAACTATGTCCCCTATAATCCCACTACACCTGTATATCTTTTCATTTACAGTATACTTCAGCTTACATTTTATATATTAATTATCAAATGTCTATCTCCCCCAATATCTACTAAATGTATTGAAGGTATGGAGCACTTCTTTTCAACTTTTACATCACCTGCAACTAGCAACGTCCTTGATGATTAAGAGGAGGGATTTTCCAGGTTTAAAACTTGGCACCAACACTAAATGTGTTTCCTTGAGCAAATTTGTAAACCTCTTCAAGACACAGTTTAAAAGAGGGATTATAACACTCGCTGTGCTGGTGCGAGCATAAATGGAATAATGTATGTAACGATTTAGACTGTACCAGATATAGTTATTATAAAACATTGATAGTTTATTTACTATCATTACTTTTTAAAATTTTAGCAGATACTCTCTAAATATTTGTTGAATGAATGTGTTTTGTGACCTTATCAGCCCAGTAGTAGCCCCTATTGTTTTGGCACTGAATTCAAAATTTATTAATTCTTGAACTACTTTCAGCCATTGATGTCATTCCTTTCTTTTTTTTCTGCCCATCTTATTGAGATATGATCGACATACAGCACTGTATGAGTTTAAGGTGTACAGCATCATGATTTGACTTACATACATCATGAAAAGGTTACTACAATAAGTTTAGTGAGCATCCATCATCTCAGATACAAAAGAAAAGAAAAAGAAAAACATATTTTTTCCTTGTGATGAGAACTCTTAGGATTTACTCTCTTAACCACTTTCATATATAACACACAGCAGTAGTCATTATATTCATCATGCGTAAATGACATCCCTGGTACTTATTTATCCTACAACTGGAAGTTTGTACCTTTCACCCATCTTTATCGAATTCCCCCTCCCCGACCCCTTGCCTGTGGTAACCACAGATCTACTCTCCTTATCTATGAGTTTATTTGTCTGTTTGTTTTGAAGTACAAGTGACCTACAACACGTTAGTTCCTGGTACATAACACAGTGATCTGATATTTCTATACATTACAAAATGATCACCGTGACAAGTCTAGCTATGATCTGTTACCACACAAAGGTATTACATAGTTTATTGATTATATTCCCCCTGCTGTAAATTTAATCCCCATGACTCATTTATTTTGTAACTGGAAGTTTGTATCTCTTAATTTCCTTCGTTTATTTCACTTATCCCCCCACCCCTGTATAGTCCCTAATTTTTGAAGATTATGGAGGTTTACAGTAAAAATAAGTCATGTTAAATACTTGAATTCACGATACCATACACTGTCATCCTTAAATTGTTTGTTCAGGTAGCATCCTAAACTACACAGCTTCAGGGAAGGGGTTTTCAGGGATCTCAGGCCCTGTCAGTAAGGTGGGCAAATCATAGTCAAGGCTTTGAAGGGTGGCAATGTGGTAAGAAAAAATTGAAAAGACATCACAACCCTCTTTCTGGCTCCTAGGAGAGAGGTTTTACATCCAAATTCCCAAATCTAAGAAGTATAGTAAATTTGATTTTAATTCAAACCAATATTGATATAAAATTTCTGATATTTAAGGAAAGAAACATGGGTGGGTGTATAATAAGCAAAGTTTGCCAGTGATGAGAACACTCAAAATTAAGGAATAAATCTCAACAGGAAAATTCCAGTAGCAGAAACCAAGGCAAATGGAAAATTTTAAGACCTGTGCAAAAAAGTGATGTCTCCTGAAAAGCCAATCAACTAAAAAACGTTAAAATCCAATAAAGTTTCCAGAAAGAGGACAAGTTACAGAATAAGTATCTAAACATTGATAGCTTTTCTATATATTGTACTAGCAAAATCCGGAAAAGAAACTGAAAACATTGCCCGTTCAAAGGAGCAATAAAAATACAAAACTTATAGAAATAAGCATATTAATAAATATAAAAAACAACATCCAAAACCTACAAAAATTTACAGAGAGATCAAAAATAACCCTCAAGTAAATGTGAAAGTACAGAAGAGTGAAGATGGGAGGATTCACCATTACAAATATATCGTCTTCCCTAATGAATCCACAAGTTTAAAGCAACTCCAATATAAATTTCAACAGATGATTTAGAGCCTATGAACAAACTCTAAAATCCATATGGAAGAATAAATGGGAAAAATAGACAAGAAAAAATGCTGTTGAGGCTCTACAAGGACGGAACTGGGGAGAAGATGTTACCTGAGACAGTACAAGGTAAGAAGGACTGGAGGGACATATCAAGGGAGGGTCTTAAAAGGAAAGAGGAAATTCTAAGTGCAGGAGGGACAAGTGCAAATGCTAAATTAAAAACAAGAGGCAGGGTCAAGCCAGCGCCACAAAGCCAGAGTTCAGAGAGAGCCAGAGAAAGTCAGAGGAGACCCAGGGAGAAGGGCTGTGGGAGGTTGCCAGGCAACCCCTAATGGCCTTGGAGGAAGACGTGTGATTCTTGGTCATCGCGGGGATGAACTTTAGAACTTACAGAACCAAGAGACTTCTCTGGAGGTCCAGTGGTTAAGACTCCATGCTTCCATTGCAGGTTCGATTCAAGGTCGGGGAACTACGATCCCGCATATTGCGTGGAGTGGCCACAAAAAAAAAAAGAAGGCTCCAAATTCTCCTTAGTGCTCCTCGGCCCATCATCATCAGGTCCCTACCGACAAGTGCCAGTTGCATCACACACATGCCATCTTGGAGGAACAGAGTCAAGCAGGTTCCTGCCAGAGCTGGAGCACTTAACTAAACTTCAGGCAGCTTAGCACAGTGATGGGAGTCTCCAGTCTGAGAGCCCTTCCACAAGGAGCTATCCAATGCCCTGTTATCCACCATCTCTATAGAATATCAACATCCAGATGGAAAAGCGGGGAGGGTAACTCCTATCCTTCAGAATTTTCAAACATTTCAATGTTGGGCAGTGTGCAGAATAAACGTCTTGATAAATAATTGGTAAGAGCATGAATTTGAGCCAGGGAGAATGAGCTTGAATCCTGACTCTGCCATTTTCAAAATGTGGATGGTCACGTAATTCCTCTAGGACTCTCTTGGGTAAACCAGGGTTAATAGCTTGAAAGCAAATATAAAAAGCATTTAGAAGTATGGTCATATGGTGTTATAATCACATTCGCTCTTATTATCTCAGATAGGACACTCAGTATCCAGTAGACAGAGCTTCTTGTCCCATCATTCTTAAGCCTTTTTATCAATGCTTTTTGTTTTTAACAGTATCTAAAGAAATCCTCTAGAATGGCCTACAAGGCCCCAGGAGAAGGCCCATATAGAATGTATTCTCTCCCTGCAATCCTGAAGTGGTTCCATTTTCAGTGAGCTGCATCACTTTGGGAAGCATCGGATTATCTTCTGACATTTGCAGGTGATACATATACCCTCAGAAAAAGAACTTTAACCAATGTCAGAGTTCTTCTGTACATCAGCAAAGGAAACACACATGCGCCTCAGGCTCTTTGTGTCAGGGCCAAAGTCCTTCCCAGTAATACTGGTCAGAGCTCTGCTGCCTTCCTCTCTCTCAGACATTCCACTCAGGATTGAAACATCACATTTGGAAGTCCCTTTGCCTGTCGTGATCCTATTCCCACAGGGGCAGGAGGAGGTGGGAAGGCAGACATTTTAATGACACATCGGAGGATGGTCAAGGGCACTGAGGTATAGCATAGGATGGGACCATAATATTGCCAATTCCAGCATCAAGTTTCTGGAACTTTCATGATGTTTTTCTTCCCAGTTATCTGGCCCCAAAGCCAGGTGGGGTCAATCCCAATTTTTCTTCTGTCTCACTGGTGTGAAACTAGTTCCTTATTTTCCTCCTCACAGGCATTGAAAGAAGGAAGAGTAGTTTACTTATGAAAAAGCAGAAAATGTTTAAGTCCTCATTTATTGTTTGCAATATTAGTGCTGAGTCACTACACATGACATTGTCTCCACTCTCTCTATGCTTAGAAATTTAAAATTAAAAGATAGACAAAGGGGATTCATTCTCTTCTTAACCAACAGTCCTAACTCCCATGTCAAAATGAAAACTTAAGAGAACATTTTGGAGAAAGGAAGTACCATGCAATGGTAAGAACTACAGTCTAAGAGTAGGTAAACCTGTTTGTACCTGAGCTCTGATTAAGCAACAGTATTAACAACGTATAACAACAATAACAATATTAATGTTTTGTGAGAAAAAATTTAATGTTTCTATGAATCAGCATGACTCCCTCTCCATATAAAAGCATTTACTGTTTGGAACTACACTGACAATCCCATTTTGACCAATGCTGCCTAATAATGCTGCTCTCTCTCCACAGTCAGAATAGCATGTTCTCCCTCTGCCCATCTTTTCTTAAGAGTGAAAAAGTGACCTCAGACTGAAGGCCAGTGATACAGGCAAAGATGTGTGTGTGTGTGTGTGTGTGTGTGTGTGTGTATGATCCCTGGGAACTGAATCTGAAGAATTAGGGCTGTGAATGGACACGATTTTGGAGACTGAATAAAGAAAAGAAAGAAAAAGAAGGAGCTCAGAGGTGCTTCTACATCTATGCCTAACGTGTTTTTAAAAAATGGCAATTCACTTGATAAAAACACTATCGGAGCCCATTTTAAGGCCATTTTAAAATCAAAGGATGTATGTAATTTTCTGGATTCCTAAACTACATGGGGTTTCGTTTGTACACATTTCAATAGTCAAACGGATGTGTTCTTAAATACTGGATGCAAATTTAAGTAAATGAAATCACATTCTTTCCATTTGGTCTATATTTTGTTTTAAACAATATTGGAAATTGTCTCTAAGCTTTTTCCCTCCCACTATATGTTAACCAGAATTGATTATAGTTGGAAATTATTTGATAATTTTCCCAGTCAAGGAAATTTCTAGTGGAGATAAAAGCTTTGGTCAGTAGAGAAAGTGAGCTTGAAGAAGATGAAACAGAAAGATGTTTTAAATTCAGCCTCTTAGGTGTCAGGGCTAATCTGTAGTAATTCTCTTTTGTGCTGAGACAAGACTCCGCCTAAAGCAACTGCTCTATAGGTGTCTCTCGGTGGTAACTGAGGCAGTTTGGGCACAGGAAATCCACCTGTGGCGGTAACATTCATCAAACTAATTTAAGTCTGTAAACTGCACATTTGCGGACTTCAGGGACTCTTCGACACTACACACTACTTAACAGATGTTCATTAATGAGAAAAAAAGGAAATAGAAATGATCACAAATACAATAAGGAAAGAACAAAGGGGGTAAGGATGAATGGTTGCATATTTCAACCTAATACAGATGATAACTTTCTCATAAATGGAGCTTTGTAAAAATGCAGAGATAGTTTCACAGATAATGAGCTCCCAGATAATGAGCTCCCAGATACCAGTAGTATTCAAGGACAGGCTAGAAATCCATCTGTCATATTTGATGAACTTGAGGATTTCCATGGGCTCTCTAAAATTTAAGATTCTTTGATTCTACCAAAAAAAAAAAAATTGATTTCTTGCTCTTTCCCCAAAGCAAAGTACATGCTAAGACAAATGATTCACCTCGCGAAGTTAGAATTAACATTACAATATTTAACACAGAGACAATCAGACTGTAAGCCTGTTCCACTGTCTGGAGCAGAATTTATAAAAATAGTGCTTAACATGGGAACAATGAAAAAAATACGTGAGAGGAGGTGAATGACACTTGTCTGAATCAGGTAAGTTCAATTTTCGTTGCTAGGAGAAAAGGAAACAGTGCTTCCAGCAGCTGACAAGCACTGAGCTAGAAAATCAGCAGCACCTATAGTACATGTGAAGCCAATGGTAACGTTTCAAACCTACAAAAACCAATACAATTTCCGTGGCAGCACAGTGCTGCATTTCAACAGATTTATGGTTCCTTTCTTCATCTTCCCAACTTTACCTCCTTTAAATTCTCATTTTAGGGAGATTACAAAACAAACACAAGAGCTGAGCAGAGATTTATGTTCCTTCCTTTGATGGGGAGTATCAAACCCATCTAATCTCCCAGTCCTTTGCTAGCATTTTGAGTGGTCTAGCAGCCTTGATTTTATCATTTTGTTGATAAAGTTTTGGTTATGCCATGTGACCCTTAAGGGGATAGGAGACATTATTACTGAGAATCTCAGAAATAGATCTCCTTAAAAAGATCTTTTTGGGTGTTCCATACTACCAACATGTCTTTCTTCATGCAGATTCTATTAAAACATGCCATCCTATTAGGGATGAAAATAAAAAGGAGCAGCCCAACAGCTCTCCAGAGTTCTCTACCAATACTTTCATAATTATTTTTAAATTTTACTTTGCTTTTAAGCATTTTTAATTGTGCAGACAGAAACTGCACTACACAAAACACAAAGATCATTATACGGTGAATGCCCACATAACCCCCACAAAGGTCAAGATACAGAACATTTCCAGTATCCTTGAAACTCATCTTGTGTCTCTTCCAAATTATTATCTCCTCCTGCTTCCCTAAACACTACAATCCTGACTTCTAAGTTAATCACTTCCTTACTTTTCTTTTCAGTTTTACTATATGAGCTGGAATCCCTAAGTCCTATAATTTAGATTGTTTGGTTTTTGAACTTAGATAAATGGAATCATACAGTGATGTGTTCTTTTGAGATTGGATTTTTTTCCCTCAAAACTTGGTTTGTGAGGCTTTTCCCAAGTTGTCTGTGCAGTTGCTCTTCATTCCTTTTTATTACCATAGAACAAGTTTTCTCAACCTTGACACCATTGACATTTTAGGCCAGATAATTCTTTGTTAAAGGGGGTTATCGTATGCACTGTAGGATGTTTAACAGCATTCCTGGCCTCCACCCCTCGGTGCCAGTAGCATCTCACCCACCCGCCCACTTAATTGTGACAACCAAAACAGTCTCCAGACATTGCCAAATACCCTCTGGGGGTCCAAACTGCCCACTGTTGAGAACCACTGCTGCAGAGTATTTCACTGTATGACTGTTCCATAATTTATCCCTTCTACTGTTGGTGGGCATTGGGTTGTTTCCACTTTCAGCCTGTTACAAATACTACTACTCCTAATGTTCTTATTCATGGCTATGTCTTATGAATGTTCTCATGTATATCTAGGAGCAGAACTATCGATATGAAGTCATAGAGTATGGGTCTCTTTAACTTTGAGAGATAAATCTAAGTTTTTTTCTAAAGTGGTTGAACCTAGTGACACTCTTATCAACAGTCCATAAATGTTCCTACTGCTGCACACCATCACCAACATTTGCTATTGTGATCATTTACATTTTTAACTCTCTTGGTGGCATACAAATGTATTAAATTTGTAGTTTTAATTAGTATATTACTGATCACTAATGAAGATGAGTGCCTTTGTTTGTATGTCTACTGGTGAATTGACTGTTGTTTTTGTGCAGTGCCTTTTCATCTCTCCTGCTCATTTTTCTACTGGGTGCCTAATTTGCAGAAACTCATTATATATTTTGAACACAAGCTCTTTGGCAAATATATGCTCTATCAGTCTGCTAGGGCTGCCATAACAGAATACCACAGACTGGCTGACTTAAACAACAGAAACTTATTCTCTTACAGTTCTGGGAGATGAAAGTCCAAGATCAAGATGCTGGTTGGGTTGGTTTCTGGTGAGACTGCTTTTCCTGACTTGCACATAGATGCTTACTTACTGTGTCCTCACATGGTCTCTCTCTGTGTTCATACTCCTAGTATCTCTTCTTACAAGAACACCAGCCCTATTGGATTAAGGCCCATCTTTATGGCCTCGTTAGCTTTAAGTACCTCCTTAGAGGTCCTATCTCCAAATACAGTCACACTGGGGGTTAGGGCTTCAACGTACGGCTTTGGGGGGGACACAATTCAGTCCACAACGTATGCTTAGCAAATATTTTCTGTCACCTTGTGCCTTCCTCTTAATGCAATCTTTTTTGTTTATCTGTTTTCCTCACAGATGTATTTTAATTTAATTTTTATTTTACATTGGGATATAGTTGATTTACATTCATGCCATCTTTTGATAAATACAATGTCTTCACTTTAGCAGTAGTCCCATTTATCAGTCTTTTTCTTTATAATTAGTGCTTCTTTGTATTTTAAGAGATCCTTTCATAACCAAAAGTCATAAAGATAATTTTCTGTATAATCTTTTAGAGCTTTACTGTTTTGCCTAATAATTTATTTTTGTGTGTGATATGAGGATGGGATGGAATTGAGATTCATTTTTCCCATATAGATATCCAATTTAACCAGCAGCATTTATTGAAAATACCGTCCTTTCCCCACTGCTCTGTGGGACGTACTTTGTTGTTAGTCAAGTGTCTATAATACATTGGTCAAATTCTGTGTTCTTCAGTCCTGCCCTTTGGTCTATATTTTTATCCTAGGATCAATACCACTCTGATTTTATTATTATAACTTTGTTATACATATTAATATTCAAAAAGCAAATCCTCTCACTTTGTTCTTCTTTATAAAGAATTTCTTACAAATCTTTATCTATTTAGGGGTACAAACTAGTGTTTGAAAGTGAAATTATCTGGTACCTGGAAATTGCTTTAAAATATATCAGCTAAATGATAGGGGGAATAGACAGAATAAAATTGACAAAGTGTTAAAAAATTTTTAATCTACAAAATAGGTATATAGGGTTTTCAGAATTTTTTACTTTCATAAATTTTTGAAAATATTTTAATAAAAAATTAAAATTAAAAACTCTATCCTATATATCACCAAAGGAATATATTGAATATTCTTTGTCCTTGCATTTAAAAGAGCCTTGTTAACTAAAGTTCATTGAATTGTACACATTAAATAGGTGAATTGTATGGTGTGTTTTGTATTTTTTACTTATCAACTATATCTCCTACGGATGATAACAGAATTCTTTTATTTATTTATTTATTTATGCCTTACTTCAATGGCCAGGATCTTCAAAACACTATCTAGTTGGAGAAGTGATATCAGGTGTCCTTGTCTTGTTTCTGATCTAGGGGAATTTTCAACATTTCACCCCTACATATGACTGATGTATTGTACCATTTTATAGATACTCTTCAGATTGAGGCAGTTAATTTTCACCAGTTCACTGGACATTAGTCAAAAATAGATGTTGGTATTTATCTAATACTTTTAAAATTTTATCTCATGAGGTAATCATATGATTTTTTCCTTCATTCTGATAATGTTGAATGCTATGACTTCCTATTTGAATGTTATTAAACCTGTGTTATTAGAAGAAATTCAGCTGGTTTATGTTATCCTTCATATATACTGTTAGATTTGGTTTGCTAATATCTATTTAGAATATGTGTATTTATATTCATGAACGCTATTATTCTGTATTTTTTTCTCATAATGCCCTTGTCTGGTTTTACTATCAAAGATGTGCTGCCCTAATGAAATTAGCTGGAGTGTTCCCTTTTTTTTCAAGACTTGGGAGAAGTTTGTGAAAATTGGCATTATTTGTTCTTTGAAAGTTAGGTATACTTTTCCAGTGATGCTATCTGGGCCTGGAGTTTTACTTGTGAGGAGATTGTACATTATATATTTAGTCGCTTTCATTGTTACTGGACTATTCAGACTTCCTATTTCTTATTGTGCCAGTTATAGTAATTGCATTTTTCTAAGCATTTGTCTATTTCATTTAAATTTTCAAGTTGATTGTTCTAAGATTCATAATATCCTGCTATGATCTTTTAAATGTCTGAAAAGCTTGTGGCAATGCCTCTTTTAATTCTTCACTTTGATCGTTTCTTTCTCTCTTTGCTCTTGATCAGTTTCACACAGTGTTTAGCAGTTTTGTTAATCTTTCCAAAGAACAAACTTTTGGCTTTGTTAATTCTAATTTTATATTTGTTCTCTTGCCCTTAATTTCTACCCTTATCTTTCTTCTTTTCTATTTTTTTGTGGGGATTTTTGTTAATAGTTTCTAGAAATGAATGCTTATTTCAGTGATTTTCAGCCAGTCTTCTTTTCTAATATATTCATTAAAGATTATAAACTTCTCTCAAAATCTGGGTTTACTACATTCCACAGTTTTTTTGTTTGTTTTTTAAAATTTATTTATTTATTTTTTTGGCTGTGCTGGGTCTTCGTTGCTCTGCGCAGGCTTTCTCTAGTTGCGGCAAGCGAGGGCTACTCTTCGTTGGTTGCGGTGGCTTCTCTTGTTGTGGAGCACGCGCTCTAGGCATGTGTGCCTTAGTAGTTGCAGCACGTAGGCTCAGTAGTTGTGGCATGCAGGCCCTAGAGCGCACGGGCTTTAGTAGTTGTGGCTCGTGGGCTCTAGAGCACAGGCTAAGTGCTTGTGGCACACGGGCTAAGTTGGTCCATGGCACGTGGGATCTTCCTGAACCAGGGCTCAAACCCGTGTCCCCTACATTGGCAGGCAGATTCTTAACCACTGTGCCACCAGGGAAGCCCCATTCCACAGTTTTTATATAGCATTTTAAATTATCATTGTGTTTAACATATTTGCTAATTTTCATTGGAATTTCTCCTTTGATTCAGGGGTTGTTTCTAAATGCATTCTTTTTTTAATTTTTAATTATGGAAAATTTAAAACATATATAAATATTGAGATAATAGTTTAATGAATCCACCTAGGGCTCATAATCCAGACTCAATAATTATCAACTCATGTGCATTTTTTTTCATCTTTATTCCCCTCTACTCCCCCCGCTCAGGACTATTTTGAAGCAAATCATTGGTAAATATGTCATTTGTAAATAGCTTAAAAATACAAGGACTGTTTTGCAAAACATAACCACATTATTCTTTAATATAACCCCAACGTTGAATCAATTTCAATTTTCCCAATTCTCATAACCTAATTTTTACAGTTTATTAACCAAATAAGCCATAATACCTGTATTTCACAATTGATGGATATATCAGAAGTGTATTTCTTAATTTCCAAACGTGTGGATTTTTAAGGGTCTTTACATTATTCACTTCTTGCTGAATTTCATGTGGTCTAAGAACATATTTTAATTTTATTTCTTTGGAATTTGATGAGACTTTCCTATATTTGGTCATATTTTGGAAACATTCTATGGGTACTTGAAAAGAATTTGTATGTGTATTCTGCATTTTGGGGATTAGATGCTATAAATATATCCATCAGATCTAGTGTGTTGATGGGTTTTTCAAATCTTTAATGTCTTTACTAATTATTTTCTGCCAGTTCTATCAGTTACTGAGAGAGATGTAGTCAACAGCTACCATTCTAATAGTAGCTTTATATATTTCTTCTTCTATTCCTACTGATTTTTGCTTGTATATTTTATTTTATTTTTTTTATTTTTTATTTTTTTTTTGCTTGTATATTTTAAAACTAAGTTATTAGGTACATATAAATTTAAGATTATTTACCTGGTGAATGGATCTTTTGTCATTATGAAGTATCTCTCTTTATCTTTAATCATCCTTTTTGCCTGTCTTCTTTATCTTGAGATTACCATAGCCACAATGGCTTTCTTTTGTATACCATTTGTATGATGCTTGTTTTTCCATCCCTTTATTTCCAAGCTTTCTGAATCATCATGTTTTAGATGTGTCTCTTTACATGCCTAAAAAATGGCAATGGCAGTAGAGAGGACAGTTTCAGACCCTAGGCCCCTGAATTTAGAAAAACAGGTGGAAATAATCCAGACATGAGGCTGGAAATTTGCAAAGCCACAAATCAATAGTTTAAATAAAACACATGATTTAGGAAGAAAAGAAGATGGGTATGCCTCCATGTTCATTGCTCCTGAGTTATAAAGACAATACATAAGCCCATAAAATGCAATTGCAAAAAGGGATCTTTGAGAAAATCAAACCCTCCCCTCATTTTCTGTTACAAATGAGGAACTTAGACCCAATTGATCAAAAGGAATAGACTAATAAAATGAAAAAGTACAGAACCAAAGAAAAAAAGGTGATGAGGAAATAAAATTACATAGGCTTATTTGTTTAGGTAGTAATGTCTTATTTAGCAAGTTGGTTTGTAATTATTGTTATTAAATTTAATTAGATATTATGGGTCCAACAAAACAGCTATTATTTGTGCCAATTACTAAATTAGTATTTTAAGAATGAGTATTGCTGAAGAAATACAATTTGCAAATAAGAAGATGCATTAAAAATGCACCATGAGAAAGAAAATGTTTAATAATCTGTATTAAGAATGGTACAGATGAACCTATTTGTAGGGCAGGAATACTGATGTAAATGTAGAGAACAGACATGTGGACACAGTGGGGGAAAAGGAGGGTGGGACCAATTGGGAGATTAGGTTTGACATAGATATACTACCATGTGTAAACTAGATACCTAGTGGGAACCTGCTGTATAGCACAGGGAGCTCAGCTCGGTGCTCTGTGATGACCTAGATGGTGGGGTGGGGAAGGGGTGGAGGGAGGTCCAAGAGGGAGGGGATATAAGAATATATATAGCTGATTCAATTCATTGTACAGCAGAAACTAACACAACATTGTAAAGCAATTTTACTCCAATTAAAAAAAAAAGCATATTTAGCATTTTCTAAAAAAGATATTCAGTGAGAAAGAGCCTATTCATGCTGGGCATTCCTGCCTCCTTTTTCTTTCCCTTTACCTCCAAGGCTCTTTGGGGCCCATGGATATAGGGGTAAAAAAACTCATGGTCTTGGGGCTTCCCTGGAGGTGCAGTGGTTGAGAATCTGCCTGCCAATGCAGGGGACACGGGTTTGAGCCCTGGTCTGGGAAGAGCCCACATGTCACGAAGCAACTAGGCCCATGAGCCACAACTACTGAGCCTGCACGTCTGGAGCCTGTGCCCCGCAACAAGAGAGGCCGCGACAGTGAGAGGCCCACGCACCACGATGAAGAGTGGCCCCCGCTTGCCGCAACTAGAGAAAGCCCTCACACAGAAACGAAGACCCAACACAGCCAAAAATAAATACATAAATAAATTAATTAATTAATTAAAAACTCGTCGTCTTCTCAGAAGAACCCTGGACTTGTTGCCTGAAAACTAAAATTTGAAACCCAGTTTAGTCATTGACTAGCCATGCATCCTGATAAATCACTCATCTCTCAGATGCTATTTTCTTATCATAAATATGGGGATAAAATGTCCATTCTATAGATTAGAAAACAATAGACTGAAACAAAGATGACTATACAAGATGAGCTTTTATAATCATTTATCTAAATCACTCTGTAATGTTAAATTCAACTTATGGAAAGAAAGCAGGTAGAAATATCTGTTCAGCTACATCCATCTCTTTCCCCTTCATCCCTCCTCCACAGCCAAGAATATTATCACAAGGATTTGACCTAAAACAGAACGTGGTAGTGAAATTAAAGATGAGTGTGCATTTGTGTGTTGGAGGGAGATGCTAATGACAACAATTCCAATTCCTAGTTTTCTTACATTGAAACAAACTCATTATGAAGTAAAAGTAGAGACTTTCTCTCCTTTGCTGGCAGCCTCCTGGGCACCTGGTAGAAAACTGAACTACTTCTATTTCACTACCCAATAAATGTGGTGTTTTCCAGGGAATTGTAAGCATTTTTAAAATAATTTTCCTAAATACTTTCTACATTTACAGAGGACACTTAAATACAAGAATCTGAGTGAGGAAAGGCAATTAAATACAATTAAAGGCAATTAAACACAAGAATCCGGAAATGGAAAGAGGTGGCCTAGAACTGTAGGAGACCCTATTCATGGACTCTGCCATGACCTAGCTGTGTGACTTCAAGAAAATTACTAAGCACCCTTGTCTATACTATGAAGCCAATTAACTAGATGGTCTCTAAGATCCTAAGATTCAGCTTTCAGATTAAAAAATAATCATGATTTGCATTTTTATGTATCTAATATTTGAAAATTACTCTCTGGCACTATTTTAACTCTGGAGCTAGTAGTTTTACAGAGTGCTTTTAAATATGTGCACACATTGATATATTTTTTTAAATTGATCTAAATGACACATGAATTCTTTGAATTAATAAATTGCAGTACAATTGGCCAGACTGATATTCTATTTACAATGGCTGCTCAACACTTCCAATAGTACTAACAACCATCATATATGAAAAGCTCCTATATAAGCCTGAGTGGCAGGTGAAACACTTTATGTATACTCTCTTCCTTAATCCTTTCATTACTCTGTGAGTAATATTAAGACATTTTCCATCATATGCTATCATTTGTATGTGGAATCTAAAACAAATGATACAAATGAACTTATTTACAAAACAGAAATAGACTCACAGACACAGAAAACAAACTGATGGTTACCAAAGGGTAGAGCGGGGGAGGGGGGAAGATAAATTTAAGAGTTTGGGATTAACAGACACACACTACTATATATAAAATAGGTAAACAACAAGGACCTATTGTATAGCACACGGAATTATACTCCATATCCTGTAATAATGTATAATGGAAAAGAACCTGAAAAAGAATACATTATACATAAATGTATATGTATAACTGAATCACTTTGCCGTACACCTGAAACTAACACAACATTGTAAATTAACTATACTTCGATTAAAAAAAATTAAAACAAAGACATTTACTGATGAGGAAATCGGGGCTCAGGTCACAAGCAAATGTTGGAGCACAGGTCTGCCTGGCTCCCAACTGCACAATATTGATGATACTAAAAACCTGCATCACCAATAAGACGGTCCTTCAGGGTGATCGATTCTTAAAGAACTGTGAATAGGAAGAGGCTGTGGATCTACGGCAGTTTAAATTGTTGGCAAGCTCTTAAGAATTGGTTAGTAAATTCATTATCCAGTTACATAATTACACCTACAAGTAGTAAAATGTTCTTTTATACAGATCAACCTGAAAGACCCGAAACTGCACATTACCCAAGAGAAATGAGAATAAATCTCTCTTGTTACAAGTTCCTAGATAATTCAAAGCCCTTTCTCAATTTCTCCACCTACCCCAGGCTGAACTTTCCATTAAAATCACCTCAGTATGAAACAGAAAACGTAGTGGCTTGAAAGAAAGAGGGGATAAAAAGGCCTTGTGTTGTCTATGCAAATCAAGCCCCATGTAAGGGTGACATGGCAAACTCCCAAACTGTTTGGGGGATGTGCACAATTTTCCCCTTCTCATGCCCTATTGCTTCCATTTAGCTAAGAAGTGGGTGTAAAGTACAGCCTCAACAGTTATCAAGGCATTTTCTGGACACTCTGATGGAGAATTCACGTTGCCCTAGATTTTTATCCCCAATTTTATCTACAGATAAACTTGGGGGCAAAATACCTATAGTGTGGAAAGTACAGATTTTCAAAAAAGAATCTAGCAGGCTTATTTTGGGCTGGGGTTTTGGCAGCTCAGACATGTTTGAAACAACAACTGAAATTGCAGACTACATTGTTCTAGAGCATATGCCTCCCTGCTCCTTACCCTCTACTTCCACAGACCTATCACAGATGAGCCATAGATCAGGCTCCTGGTTTCCACTCCTGCACCTGGGAAAACAGGGGCATATAAAGTCCATGGTAGAAACGATAATGGAAGAAAGAAGGTCAAGTTCTGCAACAGAGAAGGGAGACACCCTCAACTGCAAGAGAAGCAAATCCAAGGTCATCTTAGGAAACCAGGTAGAGTGAAATGGGTTTGCTTCACAAGGCAAGAGAGGGAAGGACACCAAAGTTTGAATTTTATATAATTTTCCCATGACAAAATATTGTTCTTCTTTTGACTTTTGTTTTTATCCATTTTAAAATGTAAAAAAACATTCTTGGGCCAGAGGCCCTGCAAACAGGCAGCAGGCCACAATGTGGCCCATAGGTCATTGCTTCCTGCCTCCTGGGTCAGGGCAAGCCATGCAGAACTGATTGTACAGAGTGCCTCTATATGCTTAAAAGTGGACATTTAGGAGGTAGTTGCAGAAAATCAAATGGAGAATCTGATTTAGGAAATCAATATTTTAGACAAAAATACTAATAAAAGGAAATAATAGCAATAATCATTACTTATAGAGATCTTACTATGTTCTCGCCACTGTTCTTTACGTCCATTAAATCTTTGATGAAGTAGGAACTATTATTATCTTCATTTTATACATAATAAAACTGAGACAACAAACACAAGAGTGATAAGGTAGCTATAGCTATCCATAAGCCTTTATCTGCAATTCTGAAATTCCCAAAGTTGAGAAACAGACAAATTTATTGTAAGACCTGACCTGATTTGATAGCAAAACCTGACTGAATTGACATGTGGTTATGCATAATTTTTTATTTCTCTCTTAGGGTTAACATTCATACACTTCATGGTAGAAATATTAATTTGTTTAATTGCGGATACTGCCCCGACCCTGTTGGACTTGTTCCATAATAGTTGACAGGTTAATAGCATTACCTTCCTAGGGTTTAAAAAACCTGACTTTCCAAACATATCTGGTTCCACGGATGCTAGATAATTAATTGTGTACCTGTTTTAAGTCCATATTCTCTACTAAAGGATAAACTGATTCTCATGAATGATAGTGTGGTCTAGTAAAAAGAAAACTAGATTAATATAGTTAGGAGTTTTGGGGTATAATTCATCCTACTACTAATTAATTGGATCCTTAGAAATTTGTTCCACACTCTCTGGGTCTCATTTTCCTCGTCTTGATCAGGGGTTATAAACTCAAATACCTATCAGGCCAGGCAAGACATGTACATGGGAAAAGCAGAGCATCTGTAGCTCCTGGGAAGGCAAAGGCCACAGAAAACTGGAAAACACAGGCTCTGACTTTTGCCATGTGAACACGTATGGCCCACCTCTTCTGAAAATTTCTTTTAAGAAAGACCCAAAGCCAGATTTGTGTGTGAACTGACCAAAATTCAAAACAAAACAAAATAAAACAAAAAACTACGCAGGTCTGTAGGATAAATGTGATACCCACACTGCAACCCTCACCTGGCTGACGGCTGTAATAATGTCTTACACCACATTCAGACTTGCCTTCCTTTCCTTGGGGGTTTCTCCTGCAGCTGGAAGTGACTTACCCTTCTCCAACCCCTGCAACACTTACATATTCCACTTAGTCAGCTCTTGGCATGGGTTGACTTTCATTTTCAGTTATCTTTTCATATTGTCATGTCTTTTATCCTTAGCTAGATACTAAGATCCTTGAGGGTCCTTGAGGATGGCAATGTATCTCTGAATTTCCATAACAATTGGCACAGTGCCTTGAACACAGCAAGGGCTTAATGAAAACATTTGGATTGATGTCAAAACAGGCTATAAATAGCTGTGGCTAAACCAGAGCAGCCCTAAGTCTGAGTTACTTGGGTGCCTCACTCCTGGTGGGAGATACTGTGGTAAAACCATTCAACAGGGGCTTTAGAACCCAGCAGACTTAATGTCAGCTCCTTTGCTTCCAGCTCTATGATTCCCTGCATCTCAGTTTCGTCATTTGTAAACTGGAAGGTGAACAATAGCTAACTCATTCTGCAGATTAAATGAAATAATGTATAAAGTATGTGGCATGAAACAGATGTCAGTAACTGCTGATTTTCTTCCTTGCTTAGGTGGCTAAGGAAAGGGAACGTTTCTTACAGAACACTGAAGACTGTTCCTCCTACTACGTGTATGATTCCTCATCATCTACAGAAAATCAGGTCCAACCGCTACAGAATCCCCAGGGGTCCGGTCCACCTCACAAGAGCTCAAAATATGATCGAACTGTATGGTGTACGTTGCGTGATTTCAAATCATCTATGATTTTCTGAATTGCCTTGAAAAAAATCATTCTTTTCTTTCAAAGCAACCGAAATACCTCTGTGAGCACAAGACTTGTGGCAGAAGATATTTGTAGTTTCAGAAAACCGTTTGGGGCAAACTTGGCGAAGCATCAAACCATGTGTGATTTTCAACATAAGCATCAGAGAATTTAGTCAAGGATGTGATGCCCAGGATTATTTTGTGCAGGAAGTAATACATTTGCAAAATAAACAGTCTCATTAGGAAATACGTACAGCCCTTCAGTATGCATAGACACGCTTGCGATGCCATTAATGTCTATCTACACGGGCTGCACCAAAAGGAGATTGCCAATGACCGCAATCTAAAGAAGACTGTAAGCAGGTCTCCTAAAATGCCATAAGCTGTTAATCATAGAATCTCAGTCTAGAAAGAGACTCTAACAGCCACCTTGTCCAGCTCTTATCTCTACATCTTCCTGATGGTCATCCTGCATCTGCTTAAATACTTTCAACCTGATTGAGAGCTTGCTCTTTCCCATGATAACCTTTGTCATACTGAGAAATAAAACTGAAACAAGACCAGCTTCCTTAGAGCTGCTTCCTATTCTCCCTTAGTCTGGTCTCTACAGATATAGAGGCTATTCTAAAGTGTAAGCATCCACATGTGTATGCATATATATATATATATATATATATATAGTATATCTCATTATACTCCTAGGATCATTTAAGATGTGATAGGTAATAGAGAATAAGTCTAGTGCCCTTTCTTACATGTTGTCATCTTGATGGCAAAACCCATGCATTGTGCCTTAGTTTAGAATGCCTAAAACAGACATAATGCCCTGTGCACAAAGACCTCTCAAAAAATATTATTCACTAATCATGTAATTGCCCTCATTAAGGGATCAAAAATGTAAAGGGAAAAAAATTCCTTTCTGACTATTCTAGAGCACCTTCCTGAAATTCAGTGACTACTACAGTTATAGTAATTTGTTCGCTCTTGGTATGTGCAGCTTATGTTTTGTCATTTTTGAAAAGGAAATTATACATTTAGTATGGTCTGCCTGCGGTAATTAGAAGAGCAGACCCACTTGTCTCCTTGTAACCATGAGGTGAAGACAACACTTTCTCCTTCAGCAGAGATCAAGACTGATTTTTATAAAGAGCCAGAGATAAATATCAGCTTTTGCTGGCCATACAGTCACTGACGCAACTACTCAACTCTGCCATTGTAGAGTGAAAGCAGCTGGAGACAATCTGTAAACAAATGGTCCTGGTCATAGCCAAGCTGCAAATAAAACTTTATTTACAAAAGCAGGTGGTTGCCTGGATTTAGCCCATAGGCACAGCATGGCGGAGGGGAAAGAACAGTGGCCTGGGAGTCAGGGTAAGGGAGTTCTAGCATTGGTTCTTCCTCTAGCTACCTGTAGGATGGCAAGCAATCCATTCCCAACTTTGGGCTTGAGTCTTCATCTCTAAACAGAGCAAATTAGAAGGTTTTTAACTGCACTGCAATTTTGAAATATCTATGAGCTATTTCTCAAAATCGCTCAAACAGTTGACGCTATTGAATTATCCATGTTGCATTGCAGCTACATTCAGAATGGTTTATCAACGCTTTCCTTAATACTGATTAAACGAGTTCCTAAAGGGCCCTCCAGAAATTCAGTCAGTAATGTAGGTGGCAGGAAGGGACAGGAAATTTCTCGATAGAAACTGCCCTCTGCAGCTTCTCAATAACCCCAATCTAGAGTTACTAGATTTAGGAAGTATAAATTACTTGTTGTTTATCTGAAAATTACATTTAACTGGACACCCTGCATTTCATCTGGCAACAATACTCCAGTTCCTTAACTTGAGAAAGAGGTCAGACTGTAGGCACTGCTACAAATGTATTCTCGCGTGTATTGATCTCATATGATTCACAGTACTCCACCCGTAGGGCAGAGGGAGGCTTATCTTCATTCTAATCCAGGGAAAGCTGAGGCCCAAGGACTTGAGAATTATCCAAAATCAGAGGGTTAGTGACACATAAGTCTAAATACCCCCTACTAACTCCAACAGACACAAAGTTAATTCATTATGGAATTACTGTCTACTTCATACAGTAGACACTCATAAAGATTTACCTGTCAATAGTATAAACCTTCTGTTTCCCTTTCGTTTTATCTACACAGTGCCAACATTTACAGCTATTTCCTAAAACAGTATTCAAATGAGGCATCATTGGGACAAACTTTGCCTGTTGCAGCATGACACTGGCTGAATCAAAGAATTCCCCTTCTCTGGGAGAAAGGGCATTTTAAAAAATCCATTGAAGAGTCAAATATTTTAACAATTTTATAACACATTATAAGACTTAATTAACTCTGAAAATAGAGGATCCAAAATTAGGTGTGGTATGTGTTACCCTAAAAGACAATCTAGTAGACACACTTGTTCTCTCAGAAGTTAAGTAAATGATTAAAAGGGAATTTTAAATATGGCATTGGTCTAAATATTCAATAATGTTATGTAGATAATCCAGTTTTCCTTAAGGTAAAAGTAATCACTTGAGACAACATCACTTTCAGGGATACTCAACCACGATTAAGAAAATAGTCAGTCATCAAATTAAACTAAACAGGGGTATGGGGAAGAATTACTGTCTTAATAATCTTAGAAAGTCATTTACCTTGAGAACGATGGGCATCAGCCAGGGCTAGAAGCTAAAAGACTGTCCAAGCAAGCATGAGATGGAGTGAGTATGACAATACCTTGAATTAACACGACAAAATCTATTCTGCCTACATTTTACACAGCCAAATGCGAATTTCTGTATTCCCTTTAAACATTAATGCCTAGATTCCAGTGATCAGATGGGCACTTCTGTGAGAGAATCTCTGCCTTTTAGAATACTGTGCTGGACAAAATTTGGCGGACATCCCGACTCTAACATGCCTAGGACTTCTTTTTTTCCCATTCCTCAATTTTGAGGGCAGAAGTCCCCCAGTTGGCCCAATTTCTGGTTTCTGTTTCTCAGAGAAAAGAAATGCTCTGTCGATTTAGTCATTAACTTCCTGGAAATGGTCATCTGTAGGTACAGAGTGGGATCTCTCAGCATCACAAAACCTCACTCTACAGGTCTCAGTTAACACAAGCGGGGAGGGCTCTGGGGAACTCCTCTGGCCACCTTGGGGTGGGGCTGAGGGCTGGAGGCTGAATGAAATCTTTGGCTCATAGCACCTCTCTCTGTGTCCATTTAACATAATAAATGTGCAGACACATTGAATTGAAACATGAAGTTCCAAACCTAGAAAAGAAAGTTTGAAAACAGTGGGGACAAGATGAGATTGCTCCAAACAAACATAAGCCCCAACTCTACCAGGAAAGGATTCTAAAAGCCTATCCCATACTCACTGGAGAAATCAGTCATCAGCAAAGGTAAAAGAAATTAACCTTTATCCAGTACCTCTTTTATACTAGGCTGTTGATACGTACAGGAAGAGCCTTAGACCTAGCCTTAATAAATCTACAACTACTTACTTATTGAATTAGACAATACGTGATTATTTTTTGTTGAAATTAACCATAAAAGTGAAATAAATTACTCTGAGAAGCTGCTCTGGCTTTACTTTGGTGACTGGTTTAAGGACTTTTTTTTTTTTTGGCCTTTTTTTCCTGTTTGCTTAAGACTGGCTCGAATATCGTTAAAGCCATAATTAGAAATAAAGGAATTCAGATCTGCAAAACTTTACCTGGATGTTCATGCAAATAGACAGTAAAAATTTGTGGGTATAGTTAATTAATCATGCAGGAAAAAAATAAATTCAAACTGTGCTTGCTTTTTCCCCTAAGCCAGTATTATAGTCACTTAATATATACCTCCCTTAATAGTAGTTAATAAGTCATTCAGCGACAGGCACAGTAGAGAGTGACTAGATATTCACCAATAGCATTTCCTCTTTCTATTTGCAGAGGAAGAGTACATTTCCCAGGTCACTTGCACTTAGACTAGGGCCTGGGACCAGCTCTGGCCAATGGAATAGCCTGGCCCCTAAAAGTTCATGTGAGGTCCTGGACTTTCTCCCATTAACTGGAAGTAAAGGACTCCATGATCATGAAGCCGCCCTAAAGAAAGTGTCCAGATGCCTGTGTCCCTGTGTATCGGAAGACAGCCTCCTAATACACATTGAGCTGTCCTGTGAACAAGGGATGAATCATGTGTTAAGCCATGAGATTTTGTGGTTGTTTGACACAGCAGCTTACCAGGATTACCCCGACATCAAGGAGGGGGCTCACATTCTGAGTCCTCTTAGCAGGATCATCATGACGGAAAAATAGTCTCAGATGCAAAAGTGAGCAGCAAGGAAATGGTGAACAGTGAGGGATGGCGCCAGAGACCATGGCATGCAGCAAAAAACGGAAGAGTGGAGTTGGGGACCTAGAGAAGCTGAGACTGTTGGCAAATCAAAGGCAGAGATAGCAGAGGTCGATGCAGCTCTGGAGAACATGTCTTGGAGCTGGATCCCTTGTGAGGACTGGGAAGGCAGGCCACCAACAGGGAGGAGAGCCCCTGAGGGCTTCCCTGACTGTACCTGCTGTTTATCTCTCTGATCCAGGCTAGCAGGTGACCTCCTGTACAGCCAGACCAATTGTCATGCATACTGCAGTCCAGAGCCTGGAGAAAGACACTGTGGCTTACATATCTGATCTGGAGGCCTAGATTCTAGTTCAGAATTCCAAGGATATCACGAAATTGGAATGAATGAATATTAAACCCAGGCAGTTTTCTATAATAAAACTATTATTAGTCAGCTAGAAATCCCTGCAGAATGAATTTGTTTATTTACATATTCCATTTCTCAAATACTCTCAGACCTCTCCAATTTTGAGAACTAAATACAAGGCTTTCTTCAATGAAAGCTTTCTCACCTGGTGATGGTCAACAACAGAAAATTAAAACATTTAAGCTTTTGGCCGTCACATCCAAAGAGATGAGAACTCTCAAACTAAAGCCTGTTTCCTGAAGATAAATTAAACAGTACCTCTAGTGATCCCTACTTAACTGCTCTTAACAAGATTTTTATGTGGTGGTTCCTGCTGACAGATTTAGTGCAGAGGAGCGAGAAGCACAGGAAATGGGGGAGGGAAGTGACGGATGTGAGTAAATATGTATTGGGAAGATTTCCATTTAATTCTTCTGAATGAGCTTCTGGCTTATGTTAGCATCATCTCTTGGGAAATCAGCCACTTAGCATTTGTTTCACTGCTCCTGCCTGCATATTGAATGGAACAGTGCAGACTCAATAGGAATTTATTCTCTGCTGATCCTAATGAAGTGGAGCACAATGGAAATTTGAGGCATTGACTTGCCAGCCTCCTACTGTCAATGCTAAAGTGAGGAGGGACCTCCCCATGCTCTCCTCTTCTATTTCCTCAAGCTTTAAGGATGTGACCATTGCTTCATAATCTCTTTAGCAACAAATTGACCACATTTATGTAGAGCCTGTAAATCTATTGACAGGCAGAAATAACCAAAATGAAATCATGGCAAGATCATGGAGCCATGGATCTCTATGTCACCATGAACCAGCGCTACGACCTGGAGACAGTATTTCTAAATAATTCTTTGTCCCTTACCTTTGCAGGCAAAGCTTCTTTTGTGAGACCAATTTTACCAAAAGTTGGACACAAAAAGCCATTTACCTTAAGAATCTAAAGGAAGGAAAGAAAACTAAAGAAGGAAGATGGTGAGAAGTTAGACATAAGAGAAGCAATTGAGTCTCCTCCATCCAGTAACTTTTGCACCTGGCTGTGGGTCAGATCTCAGAAACTCATGGGTGGCAACACACGGTGATTGTTCTCTCCATAAAACTCCTATTGTCCTTTGTTCCCCACAAAATACCTTATTTCCAGGTTGTAGTACAGTTATTTGCATACTGCCCCTTTCCCCTCCTCAGTGACGGCCTCTTTAGGGCAGCCTTTGTGTCTCTCATCTTTGTATCCCCTGTGTTATCTGTGGTTGATCCCATTGTCACTTTTCTGCTCACACACACAAAATGTGGATTTAATGGAAGCACAGCATTTCTTCCACACACTTAACACAAAGAGTGGTCGTTTTTTTAAAGGTCAAGTTATTTTTGTAGCATTTCCTGTGTACCTAGAATTCCTTCATGAGAGAATCTCCTTTAAAGTTTTTTTCTAATCTCCAGGAAATGGAAAATGAGTGAGGGAGAAGTAAGTAGGAATGTTTAAAAAAAAAAAAAACTGGAAACAAGCAAACAAAAAAGCACAATAGCTATCCTTGACTGATTACCAATAGCTTCTATGAGGAATCTAAAATAAAAGTGAGAAACAGACAGTATCGCTTTGGCTTATACCTTCAGCACCTCTGTCCTCCTCCATGGTGCCCTGTGAAAGCTCACTAAGCCCTCTTTCTGCCTGAATCTTTCCCCATCACCCATCCCTGCCCATTATGAAGTCCCACACCTCCTATTCAACCTCATGTATGTCTGGCTTTGGAATTACCCTTCCCCTAAATCAAAATTCTCATTTTCTTTAGGCACCTCAACCAAGTTAGAATGAAAGCTAATTAAGCTAATTCACATTAAGCTTATGACTAATCATCTTCCCACATACTCTTTAACCTACTCAGGAATGTTTTCTTATTAACTCGAACTGATGAAATTTCAGTCAGTGTGGAAGAGAGATTTTGGAATAGGAAGACATCCTCTCTTCCAGGAGGAAGAAAACCGTAAACCATAGATTTTCCCTTAATCCATCCCTACCAAGATTCCCAGGGCCAATCCCTGATAGGAATGCATGGGCCTTTCTCTCACCTCTCAACAACTTCCCGAGCCTTCAAAACCAATGAGCCTTCCTAATTACAATTTTGCCTATTGGTGAAAGGAGCTGGGATGGAACAACTGGGATGTCAGCCTTATCCCAAGCTAGAGCAGGACCTCCTTGACTCAGTTCCGGGTATTTGCAAACAATCATTATAGAAGTACTATAGTTTGCAAAATTTATGGTGGATCAGAATCACCTGAAGGGCTTCTTAAACTAGACTGCTAGGCTCCACCTCCAAAGTTTCTAATTCAGTATTTTTGGGTGGGGCCAAAATTTTGCATTTCCAACAAGCTCCCTGGCAATGCTGATGCTGCTGGCACAAGGAAACATGTGAAGAACCACCATATTTATACAAAACTTCCCTTCCGTATGGAAGAGAAAGAACACTCCAAAAGGAGGAAGGGCATACTCAACAGCATAGAGGTGTGAAAAGCGTTTCACATGTGATAGCAATGGCATTTTTCTTTCCCTGGAGATTGAATTTTGTGGAAAGTAGGGGAAGAAGAATGGAGTTGAGGAAGTTTGGGGCTGGAGTGAAGAACCCTATCAGTTTAGAATGTGGTGCTGGGATCGCCTTCTATGGGAAACTGTAACCTCTGAGTTGTTAGGAGAATAACACCTAGAATGGGAATTGTTAAAAGATGTATGGAGTCACCTTGAGTCATTCCCCATCTTGGCATAAGCTAAGAATCAAGTTGCTGGTGTATAATAGAGGAGGCCTAAATTTCGAGATGTATTTTTAATTTTATAAACATCAATGACCTTGATGTAACTGACATCCCTGTGGTAAGCAGAAAGGGTGAGAGGGTCTCTGCCTCATCCATTTCCCACTCCTTACCCCTTTCTTCTTCCTTGATGCTTCCTGCCTCCAAAGCATTCTAGAACCTTAATGGGGCTGTATTTATAGTAGATGATAGAATAAATATACTTTTCCCTATTCTATACTCAAAGAATATACTCCCTATTCTATGCCACTGTGCATGAAAAGTTTTGTGGAATGAAATTTTTCTCTTCACATTCTCTTGTCCCCATATTGGGGCACTCATACCCAGTTCTCTTCACTATCTTGCTCCCTTTGTTCTATCCCACTTAGGCATACCCAAGGGCTTCCTGTACCATTTTCCTAACAAGAGAGGTAAGATTCCAAGGTTTGGCCATGGACATAGGGGTATATACTTCCTCAGAGGCCTTTAGGCTGGTCTTTGTGCTCCAACCCAACTTTAACAAGAGAAATCTGATATTAAGACAAATGAGAAATGGTCCAATTAATCAGTGAAAAAAATTCCTGATCAAGGGCAAAAGGTAGGCAAGCTTCCAAAAGCAAAAAGAAAGTATTTCTTACTTCTGTTTGTACAACCAAAGTGTACTGCATAGAGTCTATATTTCTTCCAGGAACCTGAGTTCTAAGGAAGCACAGTCATCGATCACCAACTTAGATAGGGTTCTCCCAGAATCAGACCCTGAAGTAGGATATAAGTGCAAGTAGTTTACTTTGGGAGGCAGTGCTAACAAGCAATGGCAGAGAATTGGGAAGTGAGAAAGGGCAAGGAAGAAAGCCAACACAGAAAAGTTAGCTCCAAAGGGAACTGGGGCTTAGTCCTGCTGGGCATTCTAGGAAGTGATATAGAACACAACTCAGAGTTGTCCCATGTAAGAGCAAGGAAGCTGGGGGCTATATCTACCAACTCCCTCTAGTTGTTAGTTAACAGCTGCTCCCAAGATGTGAACACCCTGTCCCCAGATGGTTCATGCATGCTCCTGCAGTCAAAGAAATCAGAGACTCACAGATGCTAATGGAGGATAGCCAATGAATGTGGGGAGAGCACCCACAACTCCCCTATAGTAATTTGGGGGATTTCTCCTCTTTCATCATTCAGTTGTCCTAAAATTCCTTGTTGTAAAGCAGAAGGCATAACCCTCCCAGACTTCAGACAATACTACAAAACTACAGTAATCAAAACAGTGTGGTATTGGCACAAACACAGACATGTGGATCAATGGAACAGATTAGAGAGCCCAGAAATAAGCCCACACACCTACGGTCAATTAATCTTCGACAAAAGAGGCACGAATATACAATGGGAAAAAGACAGTCTTTTCAGCAAGTGGTGTTGGGAAAATTAGACAGCCACTTGTAAATAAATGAAGTTACAACACAGCCTCACACCATATACAAAAATAAACTCAAAATGCCTTAAGGACTTAAACATAAGGTATGACACCATAAAACTCCTAGAAGAGAACAGAGGCAAAACATTCTCTGACATAAATCGTACCAATGTTTTCTTAGGTCAGTCTCTCAAAGCAATAGAAATAAAAGCAAAAATGTATAAATGGGACCTAATGAAACTTACAAGTTTTTGCACAGCAAAGGAAACCATAAACAAAACGAAAAGACAACCTATGGAATAGGAGAAAATATTTGCAAATGAAGCAACTGGCAAGAGATTAATTTCCAAAATATATGAACAGCTCATACAACTCAATAACAAAAAAAAGATGACCCAATCAAAAAGTGGGCAGAAGAACTAAATAGACATTTTCTCCAAAGAAGACGTACAGATGACCATCAGGCACATGAAAAGATGCTCAACATCACTAATTATTAGGAAATGCATATCAAAACTACAGTGAGGTACCACCTCACACTGGTCAGAATGACCATCATTAAAAAGTCTACAGGGACTTCCCTGGTGGTCCAGTGGTGTGGGTTCAACCCCTGGTCAGGGGGCTAAGATCCCACATGCCTCGTGGCCAAGAAACCAAAAAACATAAAAGAGAAGCAATATTGTAACAAATTCAATAAAGACTTTAGAAATGGTCCACATCAAAAAAATCTTTGAAAAAAAAAAAGTCTACAAATAACAAATGCTGGAGAGAGTGTGAAGAAAAGGGATCCCTCCTACACTGTTGGTGGGAATGTAAATTGGTACAGCCACTGTACCAAAACATAATGGAAAACATTATGGAGTTTCCTCAGAAAAATAAAAATAGAACTACCATATGATCCAGCAATCCCACTCCTGGGCATATACCTGGACAAACTACAATTCAAAAAGATACATGCACCCCCCTATTTCATGGCGGCACTATTCACAATAGCCAAGACATGGAAACAACCTAAATGTCCATCGACAGATAGATGGATAAAGAAGATGTGGTACACATATACAATGGAATACTACTCAACCATAAAAAGAATGAAAGAATGACATTTGCAGCATCATGGGTGGAACTAGAGATTATCATATTAAGTGAAGTAAGTCAGAAAGAGAAAGACAAATGCCACATGATATCATTTATATGTGGAATCTAAAATATGACACAAATGAATTTATCTATGAAACAGAAACAGACTCACAAACATAGAGAACACTTGTGGTTGCCAAGGGGGAGGGGGGCCAGGGAACGATGGAGTAGAAGTTTGGGGTTAGCAGATGCAAACTATTATTTTATTTTACTCTGTACTATTATATACAGGATGGATAAACAACAAGGTCCCAGTATATGGCACAGGGAACTACATTCATTACCCTGTGATGAACCATAATGGAAAAGAATATAAAAAAGAATGTAAATATATGCATAACTGAATCACTTGGCTGTAAGGCAGAAATTAACATAACATTGTAAATCAACTATACTTCAATTAAAAAATAAAATGAAATTCCTTGTTGTCACATAAATTGTACCCACTGGAGGCAAAACAGATATTTGAGTTTCATGATTCAGTTTGTATT
Source organism: Delphinus delphis (assembly GCF_949987515.2). Taxonomy (NCBI): domain Eukaryota; kingdom Metazoa; phylum Chordata; class Mammalia; order Artiodactyla; family Delphinidae; genus Delphinus; species Delphinus delphis. The sequence goes on from NC_082684.1 coordinate 148,141,387, forward strand.
AGTGTCACTGTAACTCTGTTCCATCCCATTATTTGATTGACTATTAACATTTTCCTAGAAAATGTATGTAGGAATAAATTTATCCCCCAAAATCAAATACCACCTATGCAAAGATATCATAAAGCCATGAAAATTAGTTATAAAACAACTCAGAGAAGTATGTTCAACACTTTCCAAATGCATACTGACAGTAGAAAAAAAAAAAATCAAATACTCATATTCGCATTTTTTCTAGACATGGTTACAGACTAGAATCTTCAGTTGATCAGCTTGAAGTACCAAGCAAATCTTTGTCATCAACACAACAATAGTACTTGCTTATGTGTTTTGTAGCAGTGCATATCAAAAGAAGAAATTTTAAAAATAGAATCTCGAGAAACGCAGTTCCCCAATGTAAACACTAACCAAAGTATAACCAAAAAGTTAGTTTGGTATAACTTTACTAGAGAAATTACAGAAAGAAGACAGGACAAAATACAACAATAAAATTGGCAAGGGCCAACTCCCAGACAGCTAATTTAGTGTTCAAGGAAACTGAAATATACATAAGTGAGATTTGTATTTTGTTTATATACTACCAATGAGTTGTTTTAACCAATTTACAAGTGAGGTAGGAGTATTCTGCTATAATGAATTAATTACATGATATCATGTTTTAATGAATATAATCAAATCAATTTGCCTTTGTAGACAAAGAGTGACTTTTGTAATGTAACATGTAGGATGACCAAGTTTAACTCCTAAAATAATGCCTGTTTATCTATAGACTATAATTATAAAACAAGAAAATAAATAAAACTATCTAGCAATCTTGATCAAACAATGCAGGCCACACTTGGTTCAGATATTGCGATAGATTATCCAACTCGCTGGGTAGCAGACTTCATGGGCATTAAATAAAAATAAAAATCAACTATGCAAAGTCAATTGAGTTAATGCCTAGCCTTCATCAAGAACCAACAAGAAAAAATAATAACCAAAAACAAATCTTGGTGAAAATATCATTTGGGGTCTCATCTAGATAGCAAGGTATAGAAGGAAAATACATATTTCAGGTAAAAAAATTGCTATTGTGATATGCCTTTATGTTTAAAAACAGTTGACTTAGCATATTGTAGGAATGACAGAGAGAAAATGGAAAGTTATTAAGGAGTGAAGAAAGTGTCAAATTTGGTTCACATGTCAAATTTAAATTATAAACAATGAGGGATGCTTAACATCCAGTTTAATGATCCCAGATTCTTTATTCTGCAAAAGTATGAGAACTTTTAAAATACAAAGTCTTAGATTCATCATTTTTAAATTTATTCACAGAATTATATTTGAACCAAATTATGCAATTACTATTTAACAGGGTGTGGCCCTAAAGTAGACATTATAATAGAAAAATGCAAAGACATATCAGTCATGGTCATTGACATCAGTAGCTTACAGCCTAAGAGAGAGAGATTGACAAGAGCAAAAAAGTGGATGGATATTCTGACGGAAGTATCTTTTGGGTATGTGGGTCTGGAGAATAGAGCTGTCAAATCATGGGTGGGCAGGGAAGCATATGCCCCAGAAGGCTTTATAAAAAGTGTGACACTTGAGCTAACTGTTCATTGTGGTGTTTATATTTGCCTTTTTGTACCAATCAGTCCAACATTCCTAGAACACAGCCCAGGTTAAGGATGACAGAGTTTAAGAGTCAATTGGATTTCTATATTTCTTTTTCTATATCCTTTTCTTTGGACAGTAACCACTTCAGTGAGCATCCTATTTCTATCATTAGATAACTATAAAATCAAATAAACAATTACGTTGAAGACATTGCCCTAGATGGTAAATGAAAGCAAATCAAAAAGGAAAAAGCGAGGGGGGAGTCAGTGGTGAAGCACAGCCTGTGCAATCCAAGAAGGGAAAGGACCCACAAAATGAACTTTGACATATAAAGAGTTAAATACGAAAATTTAAGATAGTGTTTGACACATAGAAAGGCATCCTTCCTTCTTGGATAATACAGATCAACACCATAAGCATGTCATTTGTCATTTATCATTCAATTTATATTATAGTGCATATGTATATAGAGGTGTATATTTTATAATATATATAGTATATATATTGTATAGCTCTATCTATCTATATATTACAATCTTTATGAAATTATCAACAAGATTTTTGAGGTCAACAAGCTGAATTTAAAGTTCATGTGAAAAAAACAAACAAAACAGAAAGCCAAAAAAGAAAAACCATGAAACACGCAGCTATATGGTCATCAGCAGGCCTGTCCAGATACTGAAATATACACCAAAGCCTCTGTCATTGCAAGACTGTGGTATAGCACGTGAATAGAGAGATGAAGCAGTAGAAAAAAAAAAAAAAACAGAAAGTTCAGGAGAAAATGCCCAAGTACATATAAAATTTTAGTACAGATCTTCCTCAACTTATGATGGGATTATTGATCCTGACAACTCCATGGTAAGTTGAAAATATCTTAAGTCACGTATGCATTTAATACACATCGCCTACTGAACATCATAGCTTAGCCTAGCTACATCAAACTTGCTCTGAGGCTTCCCTGGTGGCGCAGTGGTTGGGAGTCCACCTGCCGATGCAGGGGACACGGGTTCGTGCCCCGGTCCAGGAAGATCCCACATGCCACGGAGCAAAAGAAACTTGCTCTGAACATTTACATTAGCCAACAGTTGAGCAAAATCATTTAACACAAAACCTCTTTTGTAATAAAGTGTTGAATGTCTCATGTAATTTCTTGTATACTGTACTGAAAGTGAATAACAGAATGGTTGTGTGGGTACAGAACGGTTGTAAGTATATTGGTTGTTCACCCTCATGATTATGTGGCTGAATGGGAGCTGCAGCTCGCTACCACTGCCCAGAATCATGAGAGAATACAGCACATTGCTAGCCCAGGAAAAGATCAAAATTCAAAATTGGCAGTGCTGTTTCTACTGAATGTGTATCACTTTTGAATCATCATAAAGTCAAAAAATCTTAAGTTGAGCCATCATAACTCAGGGAGCATTTGCATAGTACACAGGCATACCTCATTTTATAGTGCTTTGCTTTACTGCATTTCACAGATGTTGCATTTTTTACAAATTGGGGTTTTGTGGCAACACTGAGTTGAACAAGTCTATCAGTGCCATTTTTTTTCTAACAGCATTTACTCTCTTCATGTCTCTGTGTCACATTTTGGTAAATTTCAAAATATTTCAAAGTTTTTCATTATTATTGCATTTGTTATGGTGATCTGTGATCAGTAACCTTTGGTGTTACTATCATAATGGTTTTGAGGCACCATGAATTATGCCCATGTAAGGTGGTAAACTTAATAGAGAAATGCTGTGTGTGTTCTGACTGCTCCACTGACCAACATTTCTTCCATCTCTACCTCTCCCCGGGCCTCCCTATTCCCTAAGACACAACTATCTTGAAATTAGGCCATTTAACAACACTACAATGGCCACTAAGTGTTCAGGTGAAAGGAAGAGTCGCATGTCTCTCATTTTAAATCAAAAGTTAGAAATGATTAAGCTTAGTGAAGAAGGCACGTCTAAAGCCAAGACAGGCCAAAAGCTAGGCCTCTTGCGCGGAACAGTTAACCTATGCATTCATGTCATGAATGCATAGGAAAAGTTCTTAAAGGAAATTGAAAGTACTACTTCAGTGAACACACAAACGGTAAGAAAGTAAAACAGCCTTACTGCTGATATGGAGAAAGTTTTGGTGGTCTGGATAGATCAAACCAGCTACAATATTCCCTTAAGCCAAAGACTAATCCAGAGCAAAGCCCTGACTCTCTTCAATTCTATGAAGGCTGAGAAAGATGAGAAAACTGCAGAAGAAAAGTTTGAAGCTAACAAGAGGTTGGTTCATGAGGTTTAAGGAAAGAAGCTCTCTCCACAACACCAAAGCGCAAGGTGAAGCAGCAGGTGCTGATGTAGAAAATGCAGCAAGTTATCCAGAAGATCTAGCTACGATCAATAATGAAGGGGCTACACTAAACAACAGATTTTCAATGTAGATGAAACAGAACAGCCTTATGTTGGAAGAAGATGCCCTCTAGGACTTTCACAGCTGGAGCGGACAAGTCAATGCCTGGCTTCAAAGATTCAAAGGACAGGCTGACTCTCTTATTAGGGGCTTATGCAGGTGGTGACTTGAAACTGAAGCCAATGCTCATTTACCATTCCAAAAATCCTAGGGCTCTTAGGAATTATGCTAAATCTGTTCGGCTTGTGCTCTATAAATGGAACAACAAAGCCTGGCTGACAGCCTATCCGTTTACAACACGGTTTACTGAATATTTTAAGTTGACTGTGAGACCTACTGCTCAGAAAGAAAGATTCCTTTCAAACCACTACTGCTCATTGACAATGTATCTGGTCACCCAAGAGCTCCGATAGAGATGTGTAATGAGATTAATGTTGTTTTCATGCCTGCTAACACAGCATCCATTCTGCAGCCCCTGGATCAAGGAATAATTCTGACTTTCAAGCCTTACTCTTTAAAAATACACTCTGTAAGGCTACCATACATATTCACCGCCATAAATAGTGATTCCTCTAATGAATCTTGGCAAAGTGAATTGAAAACCTTTTGAAAAGAATTCACCATTCTAGATGCCATTAAGATCATTCATAATTCATGGGAAGAGGTCAAAATGTCTACGTGAAAAGGAGTTTGGAAGAAGTTGATTCCAACCCTCATGGATGACTTCAGAGGTTCAAAACTTCATTGGAGGAAATAACTGCAGATGTGGTAGAAAGAGCAAGAGAACCAGAATTAGAAGTGGAGCCTGAAGATGTGACTGAATTGCTGCAATCTCACGAGAAAACTGGAATGGATAAGGAGTGACTTCTTATGGATGAGCAAAGAAAGTGGTTCTTGTGATGGAATCTACTCTTGATGAAGATACTGAGAAAACTGTTGAAAGGACAACAAAGGATTTAGGATATTACATAAACTTAGTTGATAAAGCAGTAACAGGGTTTTAGAAGACTGACTCCAATCTTGAAAGAAGTTCTGCTGTGGGTAAAATGCTATCAAACAGCATTACATGCTGCAGAGAAATCATTCATGAAAGAAAGAGTCAACAGATGTGACAAACTACATTGTTGTCTTATTTTAAGAAATGTCCACAGCCAGCCCAGCCTTCAGCAACCATTACCCTGATCAGTCAGCAGTCAACAACCAGTCAAACCTTCCACCAGCAAAAGGATTACCACTCTCTGAAAGCTCAGATGACAGTTAGCATGTTTTAGCAATGAAGTATTTTTTAATTAAGGTATATACATTTTTTAGACATGACGCTATTACATACTTAATAGACTGCATTATAATGTAAATATAACTTTTATATGCACTGGGAGACCATAAAAACTGTGTGACTTGCTCTATTGCAATATTTACCTTATTGCAGTAGTCTGGAACCAAACCCACAATATCTCCATGGTATGCCTGTATTAAAAAGGTGTCAACTCGGGCTTCCCTGGTGGCACAGTGGTTGAGAGTCCGCCTGCTGATGCAGGGGACACGGGTTCGTGCCCCGGTCCGGGAAGATCCCATATGCCATGGAGCGGCTGGGCCCATGAGCCATGGCCACTGAGCCTGCGCGTCCGGAGCCCGTGCTCCGCAACCCGTGCTCCGCAACGGGAGAGGCCACAACAGTGAGAGGCCCGCGTACCGCAAAAAAAAAAAAAAAAAAAAAAAGGTGTCAACTCAATCCACTAGGTAAAAAAATAGACCTTTAAATAATTAGTACTGGGACACTGGATGGTGATTTGGAAAAAATAATGAATTTGAATTTATTCCTTATACCATACACCAGAATGAACTCCAAATGTATCAAGGATACAAATAAAATACATGAAACCCTAAAACTGCTAGAAGAAACTGGCCAATTCCCTTAGAACCTGGGTATGAGGAAAAGCTTTCTAAGTATGACTGAAAGGCAGATGTAATAAAAGATTGATAAATATGACTAAGTGTAAAATTTTAATACAACAAATATTCACAATAAGCAAAATAAAGACAAATGCAAAACTAGGAGAAAATGTTTGCAATATAATCATAGCTAAAGGAGTAACAATCAATACAAAAACTACTTTAAATGTTGAAGGAAAAAGCCATTAGAAAAATGAACAAAAATTATAATAATAGAGGCAGTTTACAGAAACATATATAAATAACCCTGTGGAAAAAAAGATGCTTGATTTCATTCACAGCAAGAGAAAAACAAATTAAAATTACATTGAAATAGTTCATAACTATTGATTGGCAAAAATATTAAGTTTGACGGCACACATTGTTGGTGAGGCTCTGAAAAAACAGGCATCGCATACGTTACTGGTTAAAAGAAAATCACCATTAAAGTTATAACTACAACTCTGCATTTTCAATGATAAGGTCACATTTATCAATGATAAGTTCCAACATATTTTTATTTGATTATGTGAAAAATGAAACATAGAAAATAAGAAAAAATTTTCTGGCAATCATTTGGATCTAAGAGTTCCAACACCTGATACTGTAGTATTGTGACTTCTTATAATGCCAAGCCCCAGCTCCACCATGCTAAACTGAGAAGTAAAAGACCAGGTTTTGAAATATTACAGTCTTCATAAATCTTCCCACATAATCCTCTACACCACTGAGAGCACTGTACTCCCAGGACAGACAGGCTTCAGTTAGAATGAAGTACTAGAAATGTTCCATTACCCAGAACTGGGCCCAGCAACAGCCTCTTTTGACAGATGACATCAAATTATTCATATAAACCCAGATGTTTTGTGTGCATTTGAGAACACTTATTCCATAGCCTCTCAGAATCTTCCCCCAGGTTTATCAGGTTAAAACTCTCTGGGCATGCCTGTCTCAACTCAACTATGAAAGAGTTAGAGTTAATGCCCCCGCCAGTTAGAAATAGCATGGGGGAATTTACACCACAGCTCTGAGGGGCATCGTGGGGCTCCTGTGAAAATGTTGAAAAAGAGCTCTCCCATGAAAGTTTGTCACCACAGCTTCTGGTGCCTGAGTAAGAGAATCTGTCCAATTTCTTCTCTGTTCTTATTCAATTTTCCTCAAAAATGGCAGGCTAATTTAAATGATAGGAAATAAAAGCCAAGTTAGAACTTAGCTCCTAAAATACACTAAAATGCATTTTAGAGAGGTAAAAGAAGCAAAAAGTACACTGATAAAAATAAAATCTAAAATATAGGTGCATCTCTCTCTGATTTCTGAATGAGAAAAATCTTCTAAACTTAAAAAATGAAGACATGATATAGGAATATTATTAATATACTATCATAGGGCTTCCCTGGTGGCGCAGTGGTTGAGAGTCCGCGGGTTCGTGCCCCGGTCCGGGAAGATCCCACATGCCGCAGAGCGGCTGGGCCCGTGAGCCATGGCCGCTGAATCTGCATGTCCGGAGCCTGTGCTCCGCAGCGGGAGAGGCCACAACAGTGAGAGGCCTGCGTACCGCAAAAAAAAAAAAAAAAAAAAAAAAATATATATATATATATATATACTATCATATACACAATTTATGGATATCAAAGATAAACGATTAAAGAGCAAATATTTAGTTAGAGAAATATTCACCCCAAATATAAGAGATCAATATCCTTACTATGTAAACCACTAAGAAAACATTAAGAGAACATAAAATTCTCAAAAGGGAAAACATAAGTGCCAAATATAAATCTCCTCAAGATGCAACTTCAAAATGCATATAAAGCATGAGCAATGTGCCATTTATCCACTTATCAATTTCAAAAAGTCTCAGGATATTAATAGATAACAGTTACATAGTGCTTATCATGTCCAAGTCACTCATCTAAGTGCTTTACCTATATTAAGTAATTTAATCTTCACAACAACCCTGTTAGGGAAGCAACATTATTTTCAACATTCCCATTTAACGGAGAAAGAAAGTGAGGCACAGGTAAGTGAAATAACTTGTCCGAAGTCACACAATTCATAAATCAGAGAACTGGTATTCAATCCAAGCCAGTCTGTCTCCAGATACCTGCTCTTAACCACTGTGCGGTCCCACCTCAGGTTGACGGAAAGGATGTGGTGATTCAGGCATATTCATTCATTATTGAGTAGAGGCATTTGGGGACAAAATTTCTGAAAGACAACTTTATATGTATATATCAAGAGTCCTAAAGGTAATTTTCAGCTTTTGTGTAATATTTTGACTTCTAGGAATCCATTCTAAAGAAATTATATTTAAAATGGAACAGATTTATGCACAGAGAAGCTCACGCCAGCGTTATTGATAATCACCAATAGAAAAGAGCAAACACATGCCAAATATTACAAGAATGTTTAATTATAGTTTATAGAAACAATGGAATATTTGGCAGCCAATAAAAATGACATTTATTATCAGTTTTCATAATATGGGAAATATTTACGACACACAACGCTAAGCAAAACGAAGGATACAAAATTTTATGTATACTACTATTTATATTTAAAAACACAGAAATTTATTTATTCAAATAAGCAAGCAAAACAAAGTTTCCTGCTGTGATAGAGTTAACTTTCCCGTGGAAAAGGCAAACAATGAACATAATAAGTAAATGAATTACGTAGTGCATTAGAATAAGTACAGGTGAAAAAAGGGAAGAGCAGGATGGTGGGAATTGGGAATTCTGGGTTCATGCATGCAGGTTGCCAAATTAAATAGAGGAAAGCCTCACTGAGACAGTAAAGTTTGAGCGAAGACGTAGGGGAGGTGGAGGATTTAGCCATGTGAATACCTGAGGGAAGAGCATTTCAGGTTGAGAGAATAGGTAGAGTGAAGGCTTGGCACCAGATGCTGTTGGTACCCTACCCATATTCTGGGTGTGGACCTCTGCACACCTAGAGACAGTTTACCGCAACCACCTGTGACTCACTTCCTACAGGTCCCTATTTTCAGCCCTTGGAGCATGCTCAGTCAGGACGTGAGACAATCTGGAAATTAATGGTCCTGAAATCAGGACTCAACCAATGACAGCTAAGGAACTGATGAAAAACTCCCCCCCAGGTCCCCTGCCCTTGGGTAGGCTAACTCAGAGACATGTTGCACATTATCCCCTAGAGCAGTGTTTCTCAATCATCAGTTAGGACATATGAACCATCTGAAGTCCTTGTTAAAATGCAGATTCTGATTCAGTAGGTCTGGGGTGGGGTATGAGATTCTCATTCTGACAAATTCCCAGGTGATGGCAGTGCTGCTGGCTCACGGACCATACCTAAAGCAGTGAGGTCCTAGAATTATTCAGTGGGTCTGGGCCCGCTTGATCACAGCAGTTAATACACCCTCTATTGGCTTCTTTCCCACCCCTGATTCATTTCTTCTCTCACACATAGTGTTAACCTGGCATCACCTTTAGAATAAACTAGTTGCATTCACTTGTCTTAGGGTCTGCTAAGACAAGCCTCTACCATACCCTGAGGCAGAGTGCTCTGGTGAACTAGAGGACACAAAGAATCCAGAGTGGCTGGAGCAGAGTGAGGGGCTCAGTAGCAGGAAAAGGAAAAGAGTTCGTAGCGGTAATGGAAGAAGATGATATTGGACCAAGGTAAGGGTTCTGGCTCTGACTCAGAGTAAAATGATGGGCCATCAGTACAGTTTTCAGCTGAGGATGATATGATAACATGCTCTGCCATTAACAGCCTCACCCAGGCTACTGGCAAGGGTCAAGGGCAGATGCAGGTACAATAGGCTAATTTGGAGGCCACCGCAGTAACCCATGGCAGAGATAACAGAGCTACATGGTAGAGGCAAGGACACGGGAGGTGGCGGACATATGAGGGGAAGTATAAAGTCAAGTAAACAGCTGGATCACGATGCTCTAGAGTTTGGGAAAGAGGTCTGTGGTAGGAGATATAAAAGTGGCTGTGTTCAGCATATACGTGGCTTTTAAAATCACTGGACTGAATGAGATCACTTAGAAACCAAGTGCAAGTAGAAAAAAGAGAGTCCAAGAACTGAGCCCTGGAACACTTTAACCTCAGGAGTACTGGAAGTCCTTACGCTCAAAGTTAACAGTAGCTGTGTCTGTGTGGAGGGCTTCTTGGTGGTGGTGATTTTTCTTACTGTCACTAGCCTGACTTCAGTGTAATGTCTGCGGAACCAGAGATCTGAAGGACATACAGCATCCAATGCTATGTCATTCTATCTCACTGTGGCTCTGCCAGTCAGGAACAACATGAAAAGAATATAGAATTTCAACAACACAAATCAGGCAATAAAGTTGAAAGAGATTTCAAAAGTATTACATATGTGTGTGAATTATCCAATGGCGTAGAAAGAGAATATGTTTTGAGCCAGATGGGAAAACATTAAAATGCATTAACACAATAAAATAACTGCAAAACCTAAGCAAGTCATGAAGACAATTACAGTCTCGATAGGAGTGGACAGAAATGTTACATAACGATAGTCTGAACCCAGGAGAGGACAATGTCCTCTAAGGACAGAAAGTTCTTTATAGCAACTATAAAAAGCATGTCAATTTGTAGGTATGTGACACAGGGAGAATCAAATACTGCATCTAGGCCCAAAATTGCTCACTGATGCGTAACCTTAACTAGCCTTAAACAGGAATGTTTAGAATTTAGCACAGGGATGATAAATCAAACACATAATCAGAAAACAACTATAAGTTCAGGAAACTGGTTTTTGTAAAAATGGAAACAATCTATCTATATTTAGTAAAGTAGTAGAAATACAGTATTTAAGACAATTTAACTTATTAAGCTAACTTAGAAGCCAGACGGTTCTAAATTTAAATACAATTAACTGATTTTGGAATCGTGATCTTATTCAAAGATAATCTAGTCAAGTTTCTAAACCATGCTGGGATGTTTAAGAAAACTTGATATCCATATTATTTGTAAGCTTATTATATCATAAGAATCACTAATCACTTGGGAAGTTTCTGTTTATCAAAGTGCTCAGAATGGAAACCAAATATTTTAATGTATAAATGCAATTTTAAAAGTTTAAAATTGTTTAGTTAACTTCATTTGTAAATGGAATGTAACATTAATTCAAAGCCATCTTGATTTTAACAAGTGATTTTTAAAATGTTACTGCATCTATAAATAGAATAAGAAATACAAGTTGCACTTAAAAGCATAAGGAAAAGCTATATTTTAAAAAATTGTAACTGTAATAAATGAATATTAATTTTAAAACAAAATATATAACTAGAATTTTCTTGCTCAAAAGTTGTTCTCAAAGGCACCAAAAAAGTTTCACTTTTATACTTCCCACTTTTTGGTAAAAGAATGCAGATTCTCTTGCATTTGTCAAATTTCACCCAGTAAACTTACGTGAGTTTTATTTGGAAAGCAATTTAGTAGGATACACACAAAAAAATATGAGTTTAGCAAAACGTTGAATGTACTCCCCTTAAAGACTTTTACAAGTGACAATCTGAGGTGTTAGAAGACCAGACCAGAATGAAGAACTTCCAAAGTTGTTGTTGTTTTACCTCTGAATTTCTATGACTGTGAACTTGGAAAACCGCCAATGACTCAGTTGAAAGGTCCTGGATATGGTAAGAAGAATCACTAAGCTAATGTACCTTCCATGCTTACTTTACTTAGTTCACCTGAAGCAAGTCACTCTGCCTACATGAAGGGAAGAGTTGCCAAGAAACAGAGCCTCTTGTGAAGACTAAATGTGATTTATTTCATATTGTTTGGGCTACGGTAGGACCTAGCATTGGGAGGCGACCTGTCCCGGGGGGTACTTTCTGCACTTCCCAGTTACAACAGTATTTCTAAGTCTGTTGAAAGTCTTCTTGAAAGAAAAATGGCTGCCTCTAGTTTAGCAATCACTGCTTCCAACTACTTTGAGTCCTAGCGCCCCTTTTCAGTATTCACATGATTTTCAAGTTTCTCACTTCAATAGTAGTTGCACTTTTACGCACCACAGTGAAATGGTTAAACGTAAGTACTTTCTAGTCAGAAAGACCTAGGTATTCCACTCTGAGTTTCTCTATAATGTGCCTCGGGCAAGTAGTTTAAACTCTCTATTCCCTGTCTTCCTCAGCTATAAAATTGGGATAATAATAGTATTTTCCTCATTTAGTCATTGTGCAGAAGTAAAAATATATAAAAGGCTTAGCATGATGCTTGTCATTGGGTGAGCAATCAGAAAATGTGCATAATTATTTTGCTATTTTAGCATCTATTGAGTACAGCAAAAGCAGCTTTTAATTCATTTGTACATTGAGATGAGTATATAATTCATTAATTATACAAGCATCTATACACATTTGAAATATAGTAGCAAACTATCTATTTGATAGAGTAACAACTAACCTGATTTCTAACACTAGAGCTTAGTTTGGGATGTAGTGTTCTCTTTAAAAAAAATTGTCCAATTTATATGAGACATTCCCATGACCTCTTCTACAAGTATTCTAACACTATTCATGTAGCATTTGGAGACAAAATGGTTAGGTTTCTAAGTTTCTTTGGGAATGAATACAAGACTGAAGGTAGGTAGAGACAAGTGTCCCTGGAAAGAAAAGGGTTATGGTCTGGAGACAAACATCTCACCTTGGCTTGCAAGTCCCTAGCACGACAATAACTCCCTGTAACCTCAAGTCCCAGATGGCCAGCCTACAAAATTGCCCAAGTATTACTACCTGACCTGCCTTTTAAGACGGAGGAATTTATGACCACTTCTTCATCTTTTCTATCTCTTTCTGGCAGCCGATGACTTCATCTAAGAATGTAAACTCTGCTCTTTGAGTTAACACCTTCCTTCTCTGTGAAACCTCTTTGTGAGTTGCTCGGACCTTTGGAGTCTCGTTCTGAACTGTCTCTGCTTCCCAGCATTATGCACTCATTCGTCTACTTTTGGATTGCTGACATCTTAGAGATGAAACCCTTCTCATCACCTGTAGAAATCAGCTTCCACATTCCCCTCAGAGTGATGGTGCACTCAGGCATTTCTCTGTAAATAAGGTCAGAGCTTGACACCTCCCTGGTAACAGAGGTGCACACACCCCCAGCAATGGGCTTTAAAGTGGTTGGAATAAGCACAATGGAATTTGAAGGGAGCTCCCCATACACGTGTGTCTCTCAATGGGCAATGAAGAGTTCCTAGGAAGTCAATATGTGAATTAGCAGTAAGTGTTTGCTGGGTGACTCTAAGTTCTCATCACCATCACCAGGGAATTATGGCTTATTTGTTTTTATTATATAAATAATATATGCTTATGATTTCAAAAAGAAAAAGAAAAACATAGGGAAATATCTCACAAATAGGGTCATATAACATATGCTGTTCTACATTTTGGATTTTTTTCAGCTTAAAATATCTCAAGCATCTAAATATACCTCATTCTCTATAATGACAGCAGAGTAATCCACTGTCTGGATACGTTATACATTTTTAGCAACTCTCCTTTGATGAATGTTTAAGTTATATACTGCATTTCATATGACAATGGATGTTTAAGTTGTGTATTGTGTTACATATGCTCTGGTGAAAAGCCTTACACATGTGTATCTGAAACATCATTCAGAAAAGAAGAAATGATGAAAGAAAGGGTATGTTTATTTAAAATGCTGGTAGATATTGCTAAATTGTCCTGAAAGTGGTTGCTCCAATTTATATTATTGTTGGGGGCGGGATGGATTTTGAAGTGTTTGTTTCAGACTTCTGGGATACCTTAAGTTATAGGTTATGAGAATGAGATAAATTATTTCTAGCCTGTCTTTCTCACTCTATGGTCTCCCTCCCAACTTTAACATTTTTATGATCTACACAGTGAAGTTGCACTTAACCGTGGAAGGAGGTTCTGAAGTCAGTTTCTAAGGAGGAAATCTTATGTCGTCAAAATTGCCTTTGAAGACATCTTAAATAGCTCACAAAGTACAGTCTGTATAGTTTTGTGTCAACAAATTTGTATACTAACATGTATTCAAAAATGATAAAATGTATAGTAATGTGCAATGCAAATCAAGCAAATATGCAAAATAGAATTTCACATCATTGTATTCTTAAAGATAAATCCATCTTAGTTCAAGGAGGTACGGACACTTCAAAGAAACTCAAGAGTTAAGAATTACTGAGGGAAACAATTAATTCTCTTTCCCATCTTATATTAATCTAGCTACCCGTAGAAAACAGAATTAATGCCAGTGGTTCAAATGAATGTCTTTAAGAAAGGGACAGATGACAGAGCTGTGAGCTGAGTTAAGGAAGCAAAAAAGGGATGGTAAGGTGTCCAGAGACTAGAAACAGTGGGGAATGGTTACTGTGCTGGGGGCTTAAGGGCAAAGGGAGGGTAATAGTATATCCAGTGCCCAGTGTGGGAGGCTATGGTGTCTGAAAGAAGCTGTGAACTGAAGAGATAAAACTACAACCAGAACTGAGACACTGAAACAGAAAGTGAGAAGAGATACCCTGACCTCCTTTCCGTTTGCCAGCTGACCTTCTGCAAACCTGACCAGAACCTCCTGGAAAAGGAGATTGAATACAATAGGCAGGGATCAGCCTCCTGGAGCAGAGAGTAAGCCAGAGAAGTCAATTCAGGGGTAAAAGATCATTGAATGAATTGGCAGGAGGAACCACTAGCAGTATTTAAATCCCTCTCTCTCTCCATCTCTGTCTCTATTTCTCAAATCTCTCTCTGTCCATGGAGTTGAACTAGTTCAATGACACTATGATGACATTCCACTGTATATAATATGGGGTTTTAATAGTGACGTCATTCCTGTTCGATGCTTTTCCTAGCCCACAAAAATGAACACCGAAAGGACATATAGGTTACATATACACAAGAAGCTCAAAAAAGAAAAGGAAAAAAAAATTTAATTACCTAGGTATTACCTAGTATCTGTATCTCAGCTTTTCTCATCTGTGAAACAAGGGGACTGGATTAGAATGGGAGTTCACCATTCTGGCTGGTCTTCAGAAACATAGGAAATCCTATTGACCATACACATTCCCAGATCCTTCTCCAGACCCAATGAATCAGAATCCTCAAGAGTGAGACCCCAGAACCTTTGTATGTAAAATTCACCCAGGTGATGCTGGCATGCATCTAGGCTTGTAAACAACTGTACTCAAGAGCTACAAGACTCCCAGATCCAAAATTCCATGACAATAATATAAAGTTAGAAAGGTGATCAAAAGAATCATTTTTCTTATCACCCAACAGAGAATATTAGAAATTAAGATATATGTATAAACATATATATAAATGATGTTTCTCTAACCTATTCAAAATTTTTAACATTTTCTTTTTTTATTTTTTATATTTTCAGATTTTCATTCTAATGTTGGTAAATAGAAGTTCACTGAGTATTTTTCATTTGTATTTCTTCCTATAAGTTAGGCATTGGTCTCTGATGCAGTCTTATATTAATGGCATCTATGTCATCATTAAGGTAGTAGCTATTTTAATAGTGGCATCCTTTTACTGCAATTCAGCGTGTAGTTTTACAACTGACTACATGAGGAGAACCAGTTTCTAGTAAGTTCTTCAGCACAATTACTGTGTGATCTTGGACAAAACATCTAACCTCCAGACCCTCATTTTCCTCCACTGTTAAATGACAGAAGTGGTATAAGTCATTTAGCATGTTCCTTATAGCCTGAAACACATTAGTCTAAGAAATGTCACATTAAATCTACATGTCTTCCTTTGTTTTCTGCTGTTTCATTTTAAAAGAGAGTCTGGATACAAATAAATGTAAAGATATCCCATGTTCATGGATTGGAAGCATTAATATTGTTTAAAATGTCCATACTACCCAAAGCAATCTACAGATTTAATGCAATCGCTTTCAAACTACCCATGACATTTTTCACAGAATTAGAACAAATAACCCTAAAATTTGTATAAAACCATAAAAGACTTTGAATAGCTAAAGAAAACCTGAGAAATAAAATAAAGCAGGAGGCATCATACTGATTGCAAGCTATAAAATAGACACATAGGTCAATGGAACAAAATAGAGACCCACACACATAGTGTCAATTTATCATTCTTTGACATAGATCTTAGTAATATTTTTTTTGATCTGTCTCCTCAAGCAAGGGAAACAAGAGCAAAAATAAACAAATTGGACCTCATTGAACTTAAGCTTTTGTACAGCAAAGGAAACCATTAACAAAATGAAAAGGCAACCTACTATATGTTCCGACTTATATGTGGAATCTAAAAAATAAAACAAATGAACGAATATAACAAAACATAAACAGACTCACAGATACCGAGAACAAACCAGTAGTTACTGGTAGGGAAAGGGGTAAGGGGAGGGGCAAGATAGGTGAAGGCTATTAAGAGGTACAAACTACTAGGTATAAAATAAGTAAGACACAAGGATGTAATGTACAGCACAGGGAATATAGCCAATATTTTATAATACCTTTATATGAAGTATAATCTATAACAATATTGAACCACTGTGATGTTTACCTGAAAATAATACAATATTGTAAGTCAACTATATTTCAATAAAAATAAATAAGAGAGTCCAATTTTCAAAAAATTGGATACCTTGTGCTAAAGGGAGTGTGATAAATAAACAATTGTCTAATAGTTATTTACACTTCAAACCTGAGTTATCATTTTCCCAATGCAATAGGGAAGCCCAAGAGGTTGGACAAAGTTTCCAAGCATCACTCATGTTTATTCAATCTTGTAATCAGATGTTTTCTTATCAACCTGATTTGATTTACCTTGACATGGAAATGACTTCCTTCCCCACAACTGCTCTTCTTTCTAAATAATTTATATTCACACTGAACAATGCCAGAAAAATCAAAGCCACCAACAGAATCAAATTACAGTAATAAATGGATACACTGATAACTAGTAATACTACTCAGCACTTCTATAATATTTCTCAGTCTGGAAGACATATAGATTCATTTCTTTTCCATAAGAAAAGGAAATCCTTCTAATACCCCATTGACTATTAAAGTTTTGAGCAGAAAAGTGAGTTACCTAAGCAACAGACCATAAGAATCAAGGACCCATGTAACAATTCAGGGTGGTAACAAGCAAAATGTATGACAAAGTTCATCAGTGATATACAAAAACTGCTTTTGCTTAATAATTGGTTTTAATAATAATCTACCCATGTTATCTGATAACATACTTGACTGTGACTATGGTTAAATTAATGGAGCCAGATCAAAGCTTTACTGTTTTTGGTTTTTATTTCTGTAGTGTCTATAAAAGGCATCAATGAAAACCATTTGCTACCTGCCCAGTTATATATATGCACATTCACTCAGGCAAACACACACTTGTATTTCTTCCAAAATATTTGCACAGAAATAATGCTCTGATTCTTTACATGTCTGTCAGTCCTGCTAACTCCACCTCAAAAATGTAGGAACTTCAAATTGTTTAAAGATGGTTTCATTCAAACCTAACCTTATGTGAGCTTGGTTACTAAAACACTGTGATTTCAGGATATGTGGACAAGTTCTGCTATCCAAAAACTAGATATCCCACCTGTTTGCCAAAGCCTAAAATGACTTTATCAGCAGGAAAACTTGTCACTGTATAACAGAATAGAAAAGGCAAAAATGCAAATATCTTCAAGAGATACAGCTTATTAACTGAAAATCAATTACAATAAATATCGGAGTCATTCTACAAATCAATGTTGGGAAGGGCAGGGGATGATGAAGGAGAGAGCGGTGACTACAGGGCACTTAATAATCAGAAGACATAGCACTGCCAGCCCAGAAAACTGCGGGGGAGGGGCTGGGGTGGGGGGTAAGAAGATGATGATGGAAGCCCCATTCACTTCGACACAATTTTGCCCAGATATTTTTCAACATGCACAGAAGTGTGTTTGCTCACTCACTGCTGTCACTAACAATAATTTCTAACCCAATTCACCTCACTGTCTGAGATCATTTATAAGGTCTCTCAAACCCAGGCATTCTGATTGCAAATACCTTCATATTGTTCACAAGAGGCTGTATAGTAATTAAGAGCAAGTATCTGCACACTGGCTCTGATTAAGGTGACTCAGCTACGTAAATGACTACTAAACTTAATGGCCTAAGTAAGTCTCTATTACCTCCTCGGTAAAATGAGGGCATTAATAGTCATGACCGCAGGTCTTAGTTTGGGTTTCCCCAGAAGTAGAGATTGGGACAAGAACATGAGGATAAGTAGTTTCTTTGGGAGGTGGTCCCTGGAAGCAGGAAGGAGAAGCAGTGAGAATGAGGCCGAGAGGGAGGACAAAGCCAGTCTAAGGGTGCATCACTGGGGCTGCTGCAGACAACAGCAGGCCCTCCAGAGCTGTGGTCTCCTGAAGGGTAGAAGGCTGCAGCATTTAGCTAATAACCACCCAACCTCCCTGCTTGAGGATTGCTGATGGGAATCCCTGAACACCAGGGAGACTCCAAAGCAGAAATTCAAAAGAATGAAGGCACCTGCCTGAGGTGGGAGGCTGTCAGTGAAAGATGAGGCCGAGCGCCCATGCTGTGGGACATGAGGGCTGCAGCTGAAATCAGAGGAGGGCTCAGGTGAGTGACCTGGAGTTCCAGAGACACCTGCTGCACTCCCATTGGTTTGTGGAGACTTAAGTTGAAAAACACATGCAAAGTACTCACTTCTGTTACATAGTTTGAAATGAATAAATGTTACTTGTTATCTTTAATGTGATGACTCCTTTCATCTTCAGCTTATTAGTAGTACTAATTAACAGCTACAAGTTAAATACTAATTAATTAATAAATAGTAATTGTCATTAGTCATCCAGTGATTTAATTATATTTTCTGTCTTCACTTCTAATTATAATTACAATGTCCTTCACAGTACACATTCAGGTAAATGCTAATAAATATTTTTATAATAAATAATTGAATAATAATATTTGACTATAAGCCACAATGCCTCTTACTACAGTTAGCTCAAGAAATAATTTGGTTGTTTTTTTAATTGATGTATAGTTGATTTGCATTGCGTTACTTTCTGCTGTACAGCAAAGTGATGCAGTTATACATATGCATGTATTCTTTTTTATATTCTTTTCCAGAATGCTTTATCATAGGATATTGAATATAGTTCCCTGTGCTAAACAGTAGGACCTTGTCGTTTACCCACTTTAAATATACTAGTTTGCATCTGCTAACCCCAAAAGAAATAATTTTGAATTGACCTGAATTCGATGGTAACCCTATCAAGGAGAGAATCCAGATCTTTGCGTCTTAGGTTTTCTCCCTTCCCGTGGTCCTAATTCTGAGCTCATCACACTTCTAGCACTCAATAAATGCTGTTGGACTTACTTGGTTCTCTTTGTTGAAACTGCCCTGAGGCAGTTTCAAGTTAACAAGTTAGAGTTCAGGCAGTTGCTTGTTTTTGCGTCCCATGGAAACATCGATAACTATAGTTATTAATACTGTGTCCAGCGCCTTGTGCCAAGCTGCCTATGCCCAGTCTTCCAAGCATTCAAACCACAAAAATAATCACATAACTGGTCACTTCCCAAAGTTCTAGATGGTTTAGTTCAGTTAAGAAACATATGGGAAAGTAATTGTAGCATTGGACTTCTGGCTCGAATTTCTCAGAAATAGTTTAAGATCAAAGGAAGAAGTCTTTACGATTTTTAGGTAGGTTGGCTCCCTACTGAGTACTTACTGGTTTGGCGGAAAACCTATCTTTTCTTTTAAATTTAGTTTAATTTTTATTTATTAATTTTTTTAAATAGGTGACCAACTGTGGAATCGGGTAATGATATCTTTTCTTTTTTTCATTTTTTCTGGCTGCGTTGGGTCTTCTTGCTGCGTGCGGGCTTTCTCTAGTTGCAGTGAGCGGGGGCTACTCTTCATTGTGGTACACAGGCTTCTCGTTGTGGTACCTTCTCTTATTGTGGAGCATGGGCTCTAGGCATGCAGGCTTCAGTAGTTGTGGCTCACAGGCTCAGTAGTTGTGGCTCGTGGGCTCTAGAGTGCAGGCTCAGTAGTTGTGGCGCACGGGCTTAGTTGCTCTGTGGCATGTGGCATCTTCCTGGACCAGGGATTGAACCCGTGTCCCCTGCACTGGCAGGGGGATTCTTAACCACTGCACCACCAGGGAAGTCCCTTTAATTTTATTTTTATCACATGGAGATACTATTATTATTTACATTTTGTCAGGGAGGAAACTCAGCCACAGAGAAATTAAACAACTTGCCTAAGATTGAACAACTTGTAGGCTGACTCCAGAGCCCATGCTTTTAACCACTCTGTTAGGCCCCCTCATTGCTGGTCACTGATAGATACTGTGACAGATGCCAGGGCACACAGCACAGCCTCTGAAGCCCAGGAGCTCACCACCTATGAGGGGGGCGGCAAGCAAACAGGCACTTTCAGCACAATGAGCTCACTGTTTGTCTGGACCTTGTCCTAAAAGTACTGCAAAGATGGTTTTTTTAAATAGATTTTCAGGTTTGTATGTATCTCTGGATACACAGAGGTGACAGATTGTGAGGGCAACAGGGAGAACCAGAGTAAAGAGACAGGAAGACTAGTTAGGAAATTCTAGCAATAGTCCAGGCAAGAGATGATGGTTGCTAGAATTAGGGGAGACACAAGGAGATAGAGAGAATGTGCCGTGGTTGAGAGACAATTAGAAGGTAAAATGGTCAGAGCTTATTAAATGACTGAATTCAAATTCGAAACCTTTGGCAGAAGCTTCCAGTGAGCCAAGTCTTAAGTCCTGTGCTCAAGCCAGGGCTGCCAGGGGAAGGGAGAAGGAACTTCCAGCCACCTGCAGCGTCTGCAGCAGGACACAGGGCACTACTTCCCTCCAAGGGCTCACACACTCAGGAACATCAATAAGAAAGGAATTCAGATGGTTGGCAGCCCAAAATGAGACAAATGTCCATAAAGTGTGACAAGGAAGCGTCCAAGAAGGATGACTTCCTGACCTGAGCAAACAGGGACATGTGGTGCTATTTACTGAGATAGGAAATCCAGGAGGAGAAACCGGATTAGGAGACAGGAAGAAAAGAGTCGGATGCTAGGCATGATGAGTTTGAGACCTACAGATATGCCATTTGAATGAAGTCCTACAATTCATTACAGCCGATCCCTTTCAATGGCTTTCCATGGTAATCAGGGGAAAAAAGTCCCAACTGCTCCACAAGACTCAGAAAAATCTGGCCTCTGGATATTGCACCAGATTGGTTTCATACCAGTCTCTGCCTTGCCTGATTAACTCCAGCCACACCAGGCTTTCTTTAAGTTTCTCAAATACATCATACCACTTTCTGCCTTAAGATCCTGGTCCAATCCACTTCCTCTGCCTGGAATGTTTTTTTTCTTTCCCTTAGCCTACTTCAAGGTATTCATTCTTCAGACTTCAGATCAAATGTCATTTCCTCAGGGGAGTCTTCTCTAAACTTCAAATGATAATATGCCCTCTTAACACTTTGTACTTACTTCTCCAGCAGTTAGCCAAGTTCAAAATGATGGATTTGTGTATTTTTGAAATTTAAATTCATCACAACCACTTAACAAAGACGAAGACCAAATAAGATTTGTCAGTACTGTATCCCAGATGCCCAGCCAGGCAATTATATACGTAGTGAGGAATAAGTGAACCAGTCGGTGAATTAATGACTGAAAGAATAAATGTATAATATACATTTGGGGAAGGGACAGTTAGCTCAAAGACATTGATTTGGGACCATCAACGCAAAAAAATGATAACAAGCCAGTGGAGCGTATGAAATCATTCAAGAAAGAGTAAAAGGAAAAAAGCACTTAGTATCTATTATTAACTATTAACTGTTAAGCATTTCTTAATGTTATTCATGAATCATACTGCATTGAAATTAACTAAAGATTTGATCAAGGAATTTATATTTTAGTCCAAGTGCTCCCAAGTGATCCTCATGCATTCTAAAACCTGAGAACCACTAACTTTAAGAATCAGCAGAGAAATACCCTTGACATAGCCCCAGAAGTTTGTGTTACAGACCAGGTGTTCGAAAGTCCAGAAGGAAGAAGCATAAATGTACACAAGTAGCTAAGAGCATGCTGTTGTGCACAGAGCACCATAGTAGGATTCAAAAGTCCTGGAGTTGATATCTGGCCCCATCGCTTGCCAGTTTTACAACCTACAGAACTACTAGTAATTACCTTAAGGTAACAGAGACTTGAAGAGGTTGGCTCTCTCACTGGTGTTTTATGAGAATTAAATACATGTGATAGTTAATTCTAAAAAACATGAAAATTGCTTTATGTGTTTAGAAAATGCAAAGGGAATGTTGATCAACTTGGGAATTTTCCTACTGATTTTCCTCACATAGTAAAACACCACCCTGTTAACACTGAGTGAATTCACACCCTCTGTTTCTGTTCATGCCCACGTGAGTGTGTGTGTGTCTTCAACTGTAATCACTAAAGAACAAAATAGAAAACGAAAGCCATGGGCTTTCCACAAGACATCATTAAGCATCAGAGAATGTGTTAAAGAAAGGGGAAGCTTATCCTACATTTCTGGGAAATAATATCATATTCAGTCTGTCATTTCTTGTTGCCACTATTACATGCAGCCAACAATTTCTTTTATCACACATTTCACAGAAATGGTACCTGGATAATCACGTTGCCTGTAATAATATCATGTAAAATGGAAGACTGGTCTGATAGCTCGAGTACTGGCTTATGATTTGGGAGAACAGCTTGTAACTGTAGCTCTGCTTACAAATCCGTGCTGTCAGGTAAATCAACGTTTTGCCACCTCAGGTTTCCATCTTATAAAGTTGAATAGCAATGCTTAATTTCTAAAATCCCAAACTAGGCAGCAGTGAGTAAGCACACAGAATCTGGAAAATAAATGCCTAATTCTAAATCCTGGTTCTGCTACTCAGTTTTTTTTTTTTCTCCTCTTAGAAGAATTACAGTGTCTCTGTTTCTCATCTATAAAACGGAGATGATAATAGTACCTAGCTCACAGGATTATTGTGAGGATTATATAACTTAATATAGTATAAAATATTTAGAATAGTGTCTGGCACATAACAAAGCACTCAATAAGTGTCACCTGTTATTAAGCTACCTACCTTATGGGGTTCCTAAGAAAATTAATGTGTGTGTTTGTGTGTGCCAGGGCTACATTTAAAAATACCCACACACACATCAAGTTTCATACTTTGAAACGAGTACTATCCTTTCTAAAGTAGTAATCATGGTTGAACTGGAGAAGAAGTAAGGGATAAGTTGGGGGCAGTGAAGATGATTGGGGGGAGTAGAGAGAGATACATTTATTCTAAATACAGTGACATTGCTCAAAGTATCTTTGGGATCTTTGGGGACTGCCTACAGAGTCATATCACAGTCGCTGGAATCTGCTGAATGTTAGTCATTTTTATCCTCTAAGGGTTTCTTTTATTTTTGGAAGTAGCAGAGACCCAGCAGGAACCAAGTTTGATGAAAGAGGTGGTTGACAAGATTCCATAACATTCTTTCCTTTTAAAATGAAGAAGAAGAGAATGCACACCATAGGTTGGAATAAACCAGGGTGAAGAAGTCCATTAATGCATTTAGTTCCTTCTGGTCTTGTAGTCTATGGAGGCAACCTAAGCTAATACCTTATCATGCGGAACAGTTCTGTTTGCGGTCAGGGTATCCCGGCAATCTGAGGCTCAGCATCAAGTCATTCTGCCTGCAAATTGGGCTCAGTCCTTGGATGCCAGTGGAACAATCAAACTTTTTTTTTTTTTAACCTATATTAGAGACTCATTCCTGACCATGGACCTAAGTTCAGGCAACTAGGTCGCTAGGTCGCTCTCTGGATGACGTATTTCGTATATCAATCCCGCTGGGATTTGCTTTCCTCTTTTTTTTTTTTTTTTGCGGTACGCGGGCCTCTCACTGCTGTGGCCTCTCCCATTGCGGAGCACAGGCTCCGGACGCGCAGGCTCAGCGGCCATGGCTCACGGGCTCAGCCGCTCCACGGCATGTGGGATCCTCCCGGACCGGGGCACGAACCCGCGTCGCCTGCATTGGCAGGCACACTCTCAACCACTACGCCACCAGGGAAGCCCTGCTTTCCTCTTAATAATTCCCATTCTGGGATGTTCAGATCCTTTCCTGGTCCCTAACCAGGTAACAAAGGTCCAATAAAAAACAAGACTTCCTGGAGAAAATTGTTGCCCACCTCATGTCCCCAGTTCTCTTTGTTTCTGGCTGTTCTGTACCTCCCCAACTGATAAGCACAGTTAGACTCTCGATGCCTCGGTAGCCATCTGTAGCCTGAGGTATACTTCCCAAGCAGCAGATTTTCTTCTGCTGCACTGAACTTTCTCTCCTCACTTCCTCCTTGGATTTATCTCAGAGTCTGAATCACCCCCGTGGGTATATCTATTTCAGGTCCCAGCTCCTCCAATTCTAATCTAATCAATAACAATTGATTAGGCTATACTTTGCTGTGTCTTACACCAGACTAGAGAGTTTCTTTATTTTATTCCACACCACATAGAAAATTCTCACATGATTCACAATTTCTATAGAACATATCTATTTGAACCTGCAGAAAGTGTATGAACAATGACATTAGCCAAAACAAACAAACATAAACCTATCCATCTGAGATTTTGACGTAATACCTTTTCTTGAATCTCTGGAATTTGGAAATCGCACTGCAGGCTTTGAAGTGATACTCTTATTACAATCTGGAAATCACCATCTTTCATCGTCAGTTAATATTTCCCTTGAAAAATGTGTTTTTAGTTTCCCTACAAAGACAAGTGTTCCAGGTATATAGCTAGGAGCCATTAATAATTATAGTAAACAAAATCTTTGAACCCTGCATTTTCATTATTCCTGTTAATAGCCGGCTTTCGTGTATCCTTGTGAATTTCTTCCCTACCTCCTGTAAAATGCTTTCATTTCTCAAAAACTACTATTATCGGCACTTCCTCACTCTTAATAAAGTCTTTTAATGTGACAAGTGTCACCCTTCCAGATTTGTAAACTTCTTAAAAATGTGATAATATATCATCCCAAACTATTATCACTCACTTTATGTTAACAGAGATCAATACTCCAGAAGCTAACACAAAACTGGCTGACCTGAAAAGCACAACTTGGGCTCCCCTGGTGGCGCAGTGGTTGAGAGTCCGCCTGCCGATGCAGGGGACGGGTTCGTGCCCCAGTCCGGGAGGACCCCACATGCCGCGGAGCGGCTGGGCCCGTGAGCCATGGCCGCTGAGCCTGCGCGTCTGGAGCCTGTGCTCCACAACGGGAGAGGCCACAGCAGTGAGAGGCCCGCGTACCGCAAAAAAAAAAAAAAAAAAAAAAAAAAAAATATATATATATATATATATATATATATATATATATATATATATATAAGCTACGTCCTTTCATGACGAGACTTGCCCACACCTGCAATGGGATGTCATGGAAAGAGCATCAGATGCTGAATTCTATCATACGTACATCAATTTCCATCAATACTCTTATTAGCTGTATAGACTTTGACCTGCTTTTGCCTCATTAAGACTCAGTCATCTCATTTACAAAGTGGGGCTAATACTACCCAACAAGGATTAAATATGTACTTAAAATTTCTAGAGGTGAATAGGATAGGAAGGTGTTAAATATATGTTGGTTCTGTCCCTATCTCTTAGCTCCATCTTACTCTAGCATATACTCTTAAGACCTCTGGGTCCTCTTGGAACATACCACTATGACCTCTCTCCCCACACAACTGATTTATAAACACATTTGTATTCTGAGTCCCAGTCCTGTCTCCTAGAAGAATTACTCCCTTGGGTATTTTGGGCTTTCTGTCTAGCAAGAAGTAGAGATGCCAGCTGTGTCTAATGCCTGTAAGGGCCCTTGGCCACTTCACTCTTCACAGGTTTCCTTTCTAGATCATAATCTATTTCAAAAACCAAGACAATCACTTTATATCACAGGTAATTCTAGAGTATTTAGAAGCAAACACTACTAAACCAAAAGTGTATTGCTATGCACAGCGTTTTAATAGAACATTTTACAAATGGGTTGCCTTCTGCTATTACCAGTACTGCTATACTTGCCTTGAAGAAGGATGTTTCAATTTCAAGGAATACGTATATTGTTCTCTATATTTTAATGTGTATAAATTACCAAAACCTTTTCATAAGTGTAATAACCTACTGCTTTGGAGAATTAGAAAATCATTCTTCATTTTAAGAAAATTATTCCCACGTTTTCTTAGACTGATTCTATCTCTTCTAATTTGAAAAGAAGAGATGAAACGACACTACATGGGAAGGTATAACATTTGCTGCACAGTGCTTAGCAGCACTCTTAAATTGTGCTATGATGCTCACCTGCGTCAGGCAGCATGTTAAAAAGGCAGACCCCATCGCTCCCGACCTAGACTCTCCGCAGGGGAGGCCCAGAGGCCATCAAACATTTACGAAGCACCTCGTGATAGACAAACTTGGGCCAACAAACCTCCAAAACTTAGTTGAACTATTTATTCTTCAACATTAAACCTGGAATTTAAGTAAATTCAACTAAGTTTCTAGAGATGTATAAGTTACACCCTCATAGAAAGAAAGATGTGATTAACGGAGCCAAAGGAGTGAAAAGTCCTGCTTGCACTCTCCATCACATTTTCCCTATTGCACTATATTAAAATATATCTAGTAAAATTGTCTTTTGGATGGAAAGAAAGAAAACTAAAGTTTATTTGAATTCTAAGAGTTCTCCACTTTGTATGGAACTAGATAGCCAAGCAACTTAGAAAGGAGTCTGGCATTTAGACTAGATGAGATAAATAAATATGTGTGGACTAGATAAATTTGCCAGATACTGGGGCAGGCTCTGGCATGACAGTAGCAACAGAAAGAGAAATTCACTCATGGACTTTATAATCTGTCTAGGAGCAGCCTCCTTCAGAACCTACAGACAGCCTGGAAATGGCATTTCAAAACAAAACAAAATTTTTGTTCTCTGCTAGAAAAATCTGCAAACTGACTTTAGAGTCAGGTAAAATGTACTCAGACTTCAGAACATCATCCTTCAAGCAGTTGTTGTACACTATTTATTGGGCTCTACAAGCCTTGATTTATAAGATGAACCATGGATTTGAAGTAGAAAAACTGGGAATGAACTATTTCATAACAAAACCCTAGTGCCTTTCCTATTAGTCCTGTTTTCTCATGAAAATCCTTTAGCTGGAATAAGGCTCACGGCTAATGCCACCTCCATTTTCATCATGTTTCTCCACCTTCAAACATGAACAAAACAATCTTTGAGGTGAGTAAGCATATAGCTGCTCTAAATAAACAAATTAGCCATCTATTCAATTCTGGATTCACCCCCTTACTAACTGTATGACACTGAACAAGTTATGGAAGTTTTCAGCATCTCAGTTTCCTCACCTGTAAAATGAGATAATAATGGAATCAAATTCATAGTGATGCTGTAGGGAGCAAAGGGATAAAAAGCAGATAAACTGCCTGGAATGTGCCTGGGATATAGTAGTGCTCAATAGTAAGTTTTTATCTCTAATCATACTTCTGAACTCACAGGAGATAAAGTCATAGTCTTAGCAATTAAAGGTCACAGTTTGGATTTGGATTTGGGTTTGACTTCAAAGCTTGTGCTTTTTGTTTAGTATCCTGCTTCCCTTGATTCAGGCATTCATCCAAGGTATTAATTCAGTGCCATCTCTGTATAAAGCACTGGTCTAGGCACAGTGCAAATGAAGGGATGAAAAGACAAGACCTCTGGCCTTCAGATTACAGTTTAGAAGAGAACATGAGGAATGCACATAAATTGTCATTATATAAGGTGGAAGCCAGAGCCATAAGAGATAGATACAGGGGAATTCTGAGGAGATAATAATTAATTCCAGTTGATGGGTGGTGAAGGGGTAGAGGTAGGGGATCAGATGTTCATCCCCATGGTGTGGGTTTCAGGCCAGCTACACAAGCAGGCTCCAGCAACAAAAGAATATGGCCTCATGGGGGTTCTGGCTACACACAGTCTAAAATCTCTTTCCCCACTGGCCTGCTGTTCAAGGTGAAGATTCTCAGAAACACTGGTACCAAACATCCATGTACACTGGGGTCTTTAAAAAGATCCCTCTTGGGGCTTCCCTGGTGGCGCAGTGGTTGAGAGTCTGCCTGCCAATGCAGGGGACACGGGTTTGAGCCCTGGTCTGGGAGGATCCCACATGCCGCGGAGCAGCTAGGCCCGTGAGCCACAACTACTGAGCCTGCGCGTCTGGAGCCTGTGCTCCTCAACAAGAAAGGCCGCGATAGTGAGAGGCCCACGCACCGCGATGAAGAGTGGCCCCCGCTTGCCACAACTAGAGAAAGAACTCGCACAGAAACGAAGACCCAACACAGCAAAAATTAATTAATAAAAAATAAGGAATGATATTTTTTTAAAAAATCCCTCTTTACCAGGACCCTGAAGACAAAAGTTGAAATAAATGATTCGAATTTATGAGCTAACATTTCCATCAAGCAATGACAGGAGAACCGCATTCCACATCGTTTACAGCAAGAGCTCTAAGGTCCAATCTTGCCAGGTTAGTAATGGAGAAAAGGCAGCACTGCTACCTAATGGTGACTGAGTGGTTATGGAGAGAAAAATCTGTTGGCATCTACCCAACGCCCAGTAAAGCAGATGGCTATGGACATGAAACCCATCACGACGACCGGCAACTCATTGGGATGCTCTGAGCCGGGAAGGGGCCTGAAAAATGCCCTTCTTTGGCTGCCCTTCCTCATGAAGCATATTGGCAGCGCAGGAGGGGGACAACTGCCTGACTGCTGCCAAAGGGAGAAGAGATGGCCTTTAAAATCTAGGCTACCGCAACCTCCTGCGTAGTCAATCTGGCGCCTTTCAAGCAACCAGAGAGCATCTTAAAGACGGGTGTATGATTTCCTTTAGGATAAATGATATCCAACAGATTCCATTCAAAGCTGGCTCATAGGATAACAAGCCAAGCTCCAAGACTTAGAGGGGTCTGAGTCCTCTGTTGTCAGGCCTGGTGTGTCAGGTATGTGATACCGATTGTTTTACCTTCTTAGGATTCTGAAGTAGGTGGTGTGTGGATAACCAAGTGTATTTATGTCTTCTGAGGATAAATGCCATTGAATGACTAGGATTGTTAGCTATGTAAATGGTCATTATCAGTAACAATCTACCTTGCAGAAGTTTGCTAATTTGGGATATTTTTTAAGTTAATGAAGATCCACTTTTTTCTGAAACGTATAGTTTCATTGTATTTATAATATTGCCTAACATTTCAGATACCTTAACCAGTTAGCATTAAAACATTCATGTATTGCATCACAACAAACAGATACACAAACATATACACACACACTGCTTATTCTTAATATGCCTTTAAAGTAGACCTCTCTGAATCCATAGTAAGTAAAATACACTGTCAAAAAGCTGACCTGTATTTCAAGAAACAATGAACTGAGTTTCAGTAATAAGAATATCTAATATTAAAAGTCACTCTGAAATAAGATAGACATTATTCCAATACGAATTACATTTACATAAAAATTTTGACTACTTGGCCTTTTCAAATCAATTTTAAAGATAGTTGAGAACTTTTCCCTGAAAAAAATAACAACCAAAAAACACAGCTAATGTATCCAAGATGCCCTTGACTTATATTGTTCTTTAAACAAATTCCATAAGATATGTTGTTTTATATGGACAGAATTTTAGAGCAGAGAACCCTTATAGTTATTTCACTTGTTTTAGGGCCTGAAACAGTTTAACCATAAAGGTATCTGATTATTCAATGATCCACCCATGTCAACCAGAAAATGGCCAGTTTGGAGTAGTATCTGATCACAATTTTGCTTAAGAAAAAGAAGCCATAATCAGCTACCAGCTGAAGAAATTATTACATTATTTCATAATAGCAATTAACACTTGATCATATAAATATATACCTTTATGGAGTATTATGTACAGTCAGTATTTTAAAGATGACAATGCCATAATCAAGGAAACCATTAACAATATGTAATTCATTAAAACTGAGATTATATCAAACTATCCCAAAGATATAAAGAGATAAGCATGCAAATAACATAAATGGTAAGGGACTGAGGTAAGTGCAGATGAAGTTTTGTTGATAAATAAAAAGTCAAAAAATTTTTATTTACATGCAGCTACTTTTCCAAAGTATACGATCCAAAATTGTTCCCCCAGGAGGTCAAGTAAAACTATTAGGTAAGGTACTGCTTTCATTTCCATAATGGGCAAGAGACTTCTACTCCACTCTTTAGGAGGAAGCTACTCAACTCTATCTCCTTTATCCTCCAAAAGAGTGACTTGTGACCGCTCAGGTACAGCCTGAGGGTTTTGGCTCTAGTACCCTCCCTCCGCTGCATCGGTAGGTAGTGAGGGAGGTTGTGGTCCTCCATGGTATGGGCTGGGGTTGGCTGTGCAGAACTAGCTCTTCCTGCTGGCAGGCTCCAAAGTATAGATTTGATGGGAAAAGGAGTGGGAAATCTGGGAGTCCATCCTTCCTAATTCTTTAAGATTAATTTTATCTTTCTCCCAATCCCTGTAAAACCTAACAGGACCAAAAAGTAGACCCCAGGCTGCTCTTTGATTTCACTCATCCTTCCTTTGATAACTGATGCAATAAAGTTGGGAATATGAAATGGGGTTTTTGCTTAATCCTAGCACAGAAATGTTGAGCCACAGAGTATAGGGCTTATGACCTATTTGAAAACACTTTGATTTTAAATCATCAAGCCCAACTTGTTGGGGGAGTTGAGTAAAATAAAATCCTTCTCAGAATAAACATGCAAATTCCTTGAAAGTAAATTCCTTCCCCCAAGAGTAAACATAGAACATGCTCTAAAGAACACCACCCAATGGTAAAACACAATGAGCTCATAATGTAGCATTTAAACATAAATACCTCCAGCCAGGATCTTCTCTTCCAATTCTGCCATTTGCTTCTTATAGGCTTTCCAAGCTGCTTCTTTGAAGGAGGGACGAATCTTCTTTGGCTTTATGATTTCCAGGGGCTTTTCAGGGATGTTTTGGTTTTCATCTTCTTTTATTTTCATTTCAGCTGATGTTTCCTTTAAGGGTTCCAATCCCCCTTCACTAGCCACATCATCTTCCTGCCCATCGTAACCCTCATCTTGTGGGGTTTCATAAGGTGTTTCATATGAAGGGTGATCATATTCCTGAATTTGTTCATCTGATTCAGTAATACTAGTCCTGTTTTCTAGCTTAGCAAGGACTTGTTCCATCACCTCAACATAATCTGTTTCATTATCAGCCGCTGGTTCACTATAGTCCTCCTCACGCTCTGCTTTGTAGTAATAAGGCTCTGTGTAGACATCAGAGTCAAGCGTGGTACTTGACTCATTTGCAGTTGACTGGGATAATGTTCGAAATCTCCCAATTAAGGAAGAGCCGCTGTCCTCATACCCACTGAGACTCTGTGTGCTTTTGTTCCATACCACTTCCAAGGCTGATTTAGCCCTCTGTAGTGTGGATCCAAACTTTGGGAAGCTGAAAGCCTTATCAGTAAGGTCAATGCTTAATCGACTATGCCAAGATTTGGGTGGGGCATCCTCTGAATCATCACTTTGCAATTCACTTTGACTTCGATACATCATGGACAACTGGCTTTGGTTTTGGTACAGCTCATTAGAGTTAGCTTCCTGATAAGAATTATATTGGCCAACCCACTGTCCTTGTGGTTCATTATCCAACCCAGGGCATGGAGATGAGCTGTCATCTTGGGTTAAATCATAGCTCTCAGAGTCCTCGTGAAGGACGCTGTGGCACCTTCCCAAGTCTTCTAGGTCTTTATGGTAAACATCTAGTTGTTGATCAGATAGACTGTTTGTGTCATAGTCAAAAACTTCCTGGGTGGATGAATCTAAACCTAAATCAGCTCCTTGCTCTACTTGATTCCATTCCTTCCATGGAGAAAGATCTTCATGTAAAGAGAGCTGAGAATCACTGTAGTGACTTTGGTCTCCAGATGCACACACCATGCTATTACTCACTCCACTGTCCACAGTTTCTGCGTTCTCAATTTCACTCTGTACTTGGACACCCTGAGAAGCCCCATTCAAACACTGATCCTGAGGGCTGTCATACAAGGTAGGCGTGCCGTCCTGTTTCCTCTGCCAAAGTTCCCGGTCTGAAGACGACAGGAGGGAGCTTCCATTAGTTCTAGTGAAAAACTGATTTTCTGAAAAATCCTCCGAATAAGATTGACACAATCTGGAAAAGTCTGACTCAGAACGACTAAGTTTAGTGGTGAAAAAATCACTCTGTGAGTGCCAGAGAGGTGTTGCGTCTGCATAATAGGTTGTGGTTTGCTTTGCCAAGTTATCCGATTCTGGCAAATACAAGGAAATTTTATCATATTCTGATTTATTTGCAATTCTGCTGCTACTAGAAGTTTTATTCTTGGCTCTAGCATTGTGTGATTTTGAACTTGACTTGGAAGCACTTCCTTTTGTTGGAAACTCTGACTTGGAAAGCACAGCATAACTGTTTCTATTGAGGTCAGATTCCAGCTCTCTGTCACTGTCATCAGGTGACTGCCAACTGTTCTTCTTGATTTTGGGCTCTGGAGTAGACAGCTTTATATCCATGCTCTCATATGTCTGGGAGGATGGTATCCCTCTCTCTTTTCTTTCTTTGATGTCATGAGTAAGAATATCTGTCGAGATTCCGATGCCTGTTCCTTTGAGTTTATATGATTTTTTTAAGACGGAATCCCTTTGCTGAGGGGTTTCAAAATACACAAGGATGGGTCGAGGCTTTGCATTGGGGCAATCCCTTTGGTGTCCTATCCTCTGAGCAAATTCAACTTTAATAGCATTTGGTGCATCTGAAAAACCCATTTTATCTATGAGAATTTGGTACACTACACTTTCAATGTATTCAAATCTTTCTTCGGGCACATTTAAGAATCTCAGGCTTGCCTTGCTACCCATGTGACCTAAATGTTTAATATAATCATGGATGTCTCTGGTTTCCCTCCGAGACTGGACAAACCCTGTACGGAGCTGCTCAATTTCACTTTGTACAACCTCCACGCTGCTGGAGATCTCATCGATAGAATGCTTGAGGGCATTGACATGCCCTCGGAGTTCAGAAAGTTCTGTTTCAATCTGACTTATTCCCTGAAGTTCCTTAAAGATCATTTCCATGACATCCTGTGTTTGGCTAATGCAGCCAGAGGAACTGAATCCGGCCTCCAGGGCACTGGTCTTTGGGTTTCGGGCAGTTCTGTCCAAAGATTTGCTTCTGATTCCCCAGGTTTTCTTCACTGTGCTCAACTCTGAATCTGAGGAGACACACTCTTGACTCTTTTTCCATTTCCTCAGTTTGCGTAAAGCTCCTAGTTTTAAGCTATGCAGAGTGCGTTCCCCATCGGAGCTCCCTTCTGAGGGTGCCAGGCTGCTTGAACTCTTCCTGTTGCGTCTAACTGGCATCGTGTGTGTTGACTGTGCCTGGTTTTCTGTACTGCTCCTTAGTTCACTGAGTGATTCTGAGTAGGAACTCTCGATGGAAGATAACTCCTGAAGGATATCCTCATTCTCACCACTGGTTATATGAATATTTTCCTGGAGGCCATTGGCAATGGCTACTCGGTAACTGAACGTTGGGGAGAGGGAAAATTCTTTGTTAGCCTTGTCTTCTTTAGTGGATAAGTTGCGAGCGGATGAACACTTTGCAATCTTCTTTACAGTGCTTTTCAAGGTGTTAGAAAATTTAGGGGGTTTGGTCTGGCCAGCAATAAGAATGTCTTGATCCTTTTTCAGCTGACGATTCTCTTTTTTTTTGGTTGTATTTCCCAATTTCTTTGCAAACATTCCTTTGCAAAGCTTATGGATGTAAGGTAAAATCAGGCTCTTGAAAAGATTAGCCACCATGGAGAGCAATTAGTGCCAGCTTTTCTGCCCCAAAGAAGTGAATAAGGTATCAGGATGGAAATCTGTAAATCCAAGGCCAGCATCACTGTTCAGATGTTCTGTGAATCACTGAAAATAGCAGGAAGAGCTGCTGTGTCTCTGCCACAATGTCAGTGTCCTGGGAAAACCAGAAGCCAAGCTCCATTTATGAAAGACATTCATTCACTCTTGGAGGAGGGGTTTCGTGAATCGCTTTCATTTCCACATAACTTCATGCAGTACCTAAAAGAAAGGAACGTTAAAATGAATATCAGAATTCAATCCTAGATTTACCCCATTTCCAACATTTTTCAAAGCTATTCAAGATACACAATGTGTGAAAAATTGCAGAGGGGACAGGGAAATATCTGAATTTCAACACAGTTACTTTTAAAACAATTAGTTAAAGCAAATCAGAACCAATAACTATGTTTAAATTATAATTTTCTTTTCCTAAATCACTTATGGGTGGACACAATTAAAATACTAGTAAAGGTAATAATAATTATTTAGAAAATGTTGTGTAAGGTGACAGGCAATTTAAAAAGCTATATTACCTGCATGGTCTTATCGTTTCCACTTTATATCTTTTCTTACAATTACATTTACTTCTACAAACATAAGCACTTCAGTTTAAATGTATTCCCCCCACCTCAAACATTTAAAATTCATCAAATTAATATTACCCATGTAGGTAAGATTTTTTTTATTCAGATAATCTTGTTATTCTAGGTATTCAATGATTGATAATTTCTTAAATGATGACTAAAGTAATTCAAGTAAGAAAACATTTCATATGATGACATAAATACCAAGAGAAAATACATCTTGTATAGGCATCAAATTTGTCAATGGAGTATCATGAATTGAAAAAAAAACAGTTATATCAAATTTAGGCATTGTAGTAACAATAACAACACAATAGGAAAATATATTTGAAAATAAGGATAACACATCTCAGTTCTGAGAGGATGTGGCTTGAGAAAGCAAAGCCACCTTAGGCAACCAGTGCAGGCTTGTGGCAGGTGGCAGGAAACCCAACCCCAGGGTTAGGACCATGACTGAAGATAGAACACCAAATCACATAAACAAAATTGTACCACAAATGAAACATGTCTAAAGATAATCAAACACTGGTAGAATATAATTCATCCTATGATTTGGTATTTTATAATGCAAATGACCACACAAGTAAATCATATTTGTGATAGCTAGTTTTTTGAATTACGTGAAGAAGAGGAAGACAGTTTACATTAATTTTGCTGCTTTACCAGCACTGTGCCTTGTATGTGGTAGGTATTCACACACAATTTTGTTGAACTGAACTTACTATTTTATCACTGAAATATATCACAGAATAATAGCAATGACCAAAAGCCTTTGTTGCTATCAAACTATGGATTTGGGTAGATAAATAATCTATTTAATTCTTTAAAGAATACATCACAAACTGCACATTGTTTTAGGAGCCTGATGTCTCTCTATCAGCTCCCTCCACTTGGAAATCTGCCAATTTCACTTTACTAGGGTCCTGCAGGGACTTGAGGAATACATTATCTGGCCAGGAGCCAAGCTTCATAAGAGATAGGGCACTGCAATAAGAAAGGGAAGCAAAAAAGATGGAGGAGAGAAACAGACAGACTCTAAACCCATGTCTTCCAGGTTTCATAAGCTGTTAGAATCTAATTCTGCTTGTCTGAAACAATTTGGTATTCATTCAGAATTACATGCCATGTTTTCTACTAATAAAAATTGCAAGAAATTAATTCCTGAATTAAATTCAAAAAATATTTATTGTATTCCTATGTGACCTCTCCTTGTGGGGAAAAAAAAGACTTTAGAAAGTTAAGTAATGGAGATATATGTATACATAGAGCTGATTCACTTTGTTGTACAGCAGAAACTAACACAACATTGTAAAGCAATTA
This sequence comes from Delphinus delphis, assembly GCF_949987515.2. NCBI lineage: Eukaryota > Metazoa > Chordata > Mammalia > Artiodactyla > Delphinidae > Delphinus > Delphinus delphis. Next base: position 148,177,231 of record NC_082684.1, read on the forward strand.
TACTCCAATAAAGATGTTAAAAAAAAATAAAGGAAAGTTAAGTAGCAGTAGGGTAGATAAATTATTTTAAAACCAACTTTGACAAAATAAATTGTTCCACTAATCACTCAATCTAAGATCCTGGGTCTCTCAAACCTGGAAACAAATATCTGCTTTTTATTTAAATGAACGCAGCAATTTTGTCAATGCCTCTAAAGTTTTCATGAAATTGTGTCTAGACTTCTTGACCTGCATTACTAGTTCAGAGCTATTGTTCTAGACTATAACGGTTGGAAAATTTTTGAACAGGAAAATTCAATCTACATTGAAGCCCTGCTTCAAAACACAAACCCGTGGACATGTCGGCATAGCTGCACGGACGAACTCACTTGCTCTGTATTCCAACCATACAGAACAGCTTGTTATTCACTACAGGCTCTACGCTATTTCACACCTCAGTAACTCTTCTATTCTCTCTACCTAGAATATCATTCATGTCTAGCTCTTCCTATCTGTAAAAATTGTGTTTCAACTTCAAAATCATTTGTCCAGTGAAGACTTCACTGACCACCCACACTGAGCTTTTCTCTCTCTTTGCCACACTCTCCCACAATCCAGTGCATGAGCAATTCGAATTCTTCTGTATTATAATCTCATTTCTGTCTCCATCCACTGGACTATGTCCTCTTTAAGGGTAAGACTATGACTTGCCCAATTTTAAACATCCTGAACCCAGCAGACATAATAAACATTCAATAAGTGGTTATTGAAGAATTGGTTCAAAAGGTACAATGTTTCAGTTATGCAAGATGAATAAGCCCTGGAGATCTACTGTACATCGCAGTGCTGTTAGTTAATAATACTGTATACTTAAAATTTTGCTAAAAGGGTAGATCTTATGTTGTGTTCATATCACAAAATAATAATAATTATAAAGAAGAAAAGGCAGGAGGAAACTTTGGGTGATGATAGATATGTTTACAGCATAGATTGTGGTAATGATGGATATGTTCATAGCATAAATTTTGGTGATGACTTCACAGATGCATACTTACCTCCAAATTAACCCACATTTCAGCTACTTATTAATGTCTTCACCTGGTTGTCTAAAATTAAACTCCATACAACACCTAGTCATTTTCCCAAATTAGTCTCAACTAATATCATATCATCATAGTTATTAATTTACCCAAGACATATACCCAGGAATCATTCTAGATTCAATATGATCCATCCCATATCCATACCTGATGTATGTCCCCTTATCCCACTAGTGATGCCTTAGTTCTGAACTCCACAATTTCTCATCTGGACTACTACAGTTGTATCCTATATGGTCTTCCTAGCTTTAATTTGGCCCTTCTCTCAAATCCTCCTCTCTAAAATTAATATATTTAAAAGATATAGGGCTTCCCTGGTGGCGCAGTGGTTGAGAGTCTGCCTGCCGATGCAGGGGACACGAGTTCGTGCCCCAGTCCAGGAAGATCCCACATGCCGCGGAGCGGCTGGGCCCGTGAGCCATGGCCACTGGGCCTGTGCATCCGGAGCCTGTGCTCCGCAACAGGAGAGGCCACAACAGTGAGAGGCCCGCGTACCGCAAAAAAAAAAAAAAAAAAAAAAAAAGATACAATTCCTTCTACGTAAGACATTACCTTTCTCAGCAGTTTCATTTCCTGTCACTCCCCCAAGCACATCTGCCCAAGGCACTGAAGTAGTAACAGTTCCCTGATTACCGTATTGTTGCCTCACCAATATGTCCATGCTGTTCCTTCTGCCACCATCCCTTTCCCCTTCCCTCTATCCCCACATGCCTCACTCATGAATATCTCTATATATTTATCTATGTATCTTAGATCCAGCAGGGATCAGCATCATCTTGTTGCACCTCTTCAGAGCCCAGCACTTCCTCCTCTGTGCTCCCACAATACCTTGAATGTACCTTTGTTATGGTAACTTACAATACAGTAATTATTTATGTGAAATATTTTATTTATATGTCTATCTCCAAATCTGACTGTGATTTGAAGGGCAGAGGCTATGTCCTGTTTAACTTTAAATATCTATGTTACTTGATATGTAATCGACTCATAATATTTGCTGGACAAATGAATAAATAGATGAACAAATGAATGAATGGAGAAACAACAAGCCGATGAATTACTAGATAAACAATAAAGATACAAAGAAGGCTGAACTAGCTGAACTGGGCCTTAAATGATCCAGAGAAAGAAAATCAGTATAAGCAGAAGGCAAGTATCCCAAACATTCATGTCGTGTCCAAAGATGGAGAAGCACCCACCTTGGAGAGAGATGGGGACTAAAGGGAGATGGGTCTGGATGGGCAAAACCTAAACAGAATGTGGAAAGGTTTGAAACTTAGGTTTAGAAGTGCTATTTGATGAGAAGGCACTAACGGTTATCGGTTTTCAGCACGGCCTCTGGATTCCAATTACCTGCATTGGAATTCCAGTTCTCAGACATATTACAATAGTTGTATGAGCTTGAGAAAGTCACTTCTATACTGCCTTCACTTGTACATTTATTAAATTGTGACAGAAATAGTACCTCCTCATGGGATATCTGTGATGAGTTAACACATGTGAAGTTCTTAGAACAGTATTTAAAACAGAGCAAAGCCCAGTACATATTAGTTGTCATGAGAACGAAGAAGGCTGTCGAAAAGATGCAAGAAGTAATGACGGAAGATTCATAGTGTGGTATCTCTTGTGAAAACTAAGATAGATAGAAGTAGGAGGAAACTTAGGAATCCTGCTAGGTTGGAGGATGAGATGAAAAAATATAGCATATATTTTAAAGAAGAAACTGGAGGGGAAATGGAGAATGCTTTATACCTCTATGGTCCAGTGACAATTTTCCAATATTGAAATCTCACCTTCCTAGTCACTGGGTTCTCTCTCTCTCTATCTCTGTCTCCATCTTCTCTCTCTCTCTCTCTCTCTCTCTCTCTCTCTCTCTCTCTCTCTTACAAAGCCACAGCTGCCTTGCTAAGGTTACTGAGTCTCAGATATCAGGTGGGGTACTTCCTCTGGACAAGTGGCCAGGGTAGAGAAGGAAGCTAACATTTAATGAACACCTGTTATGTTCCAGAAGCTTAAACTATCCCAATTAATCCTCACAGAAACCTGTTGAAGAAGACATTATTATATGTCCATTTTACAGATGAAGAAACAAGAGGTTCAAAGAGATTAAAAGATACAGCTAAAGTTACACAGCTAGTAAATGGCACCACGTTATCCTCCTTCCCAATAGCTTCCACCAGAGCTTTATGAAAGATAACTAAAGCAAAAAGATATCTGGGGACTTCCCTGGTGATATAGTGGTTAAGAATCCGCCTGCCAGTGCAAGAGAGGTGGATATGAGCTCTGGTCCGGGAAGATCCCACGTGCTGTGGATCAACTAAGCCCGTGCACCACAACTATTGAGCCTGCACTCTGGAGCCCACGAGCCATGACTACTGAAGCCCGTGCACCTAAAGCCCATGCTCCGCCATAAAGAGAAGCCACCGCAATGAAAAGCCCGCACACCGCAATGAAGAGTAGCCCCCGCTCGCCACAACTAGAGAAAGCCTGCGTGCAGCAACAAAGACCCAACGCAGCCGAAAATAAGTAAATAAATTAAATCTACGTTTAAAAAAAAAAAAGGATATCTTGGTCCTTAGTCCTGGGGTCTATGAAGCTATCAGTTGCATGTAAAGTGAATGTTGCCAGTGGTAATTGACACAAGTCCTAACACCCGCCACATACAAATCCACATACCTACTCTCCTCTCTAAAGTTCTTTTTTTTAAAAAAATGGGAGCAGCCCAGATCAGGACAAAATCAGCATGAGTATGAGGTATGTGGGAGGCAAAGGGATTGAGAAGGGATGGGGAGACCAACATATCATCACATGATTCTTCACTTGAATTCAAAATCTCATATTTACCCTCCAGTTGTATTACCTTTCATTATACAGCCACACATTCTTTTCAGTAACGAAGTTTGGGGGTAAGATTTAAAGTTTTGGGAAGGAGGATTTTGAAAAAGATTAAAACACTAGACTATTATGAGGTGCCTTAGTAATAATATTTAATTATTACTTACTGTGTGCCAAGCACTGTGTATATAATTTTCTAAAATTTACCTCATTTCACTTCATTCCCATAATAATTGTGTGAAATTAGTATTATTATTTTCCAGAAAATGAAGCTGAGGTTTAGAGTTTTGAGGAAACTTGCCTTAATATATGCAGCTAACAAGCAACACAGCCTTGACTCCAGGCCCCAGATTTGGACTCCAAGTGTATCAATTCCAAACTGCCTATTAGGCAGTTTGGGGAGTAAAATATTTTTTGCCTGTATGTTAACAAATCCATTTTGTAAAAGAGCTATTTAGTATGACTATAACAGTAGGCATCCTTGTGGGCTAAAAGAGCTAATGAACATTTGAACAGTCAGCAATTTATTGCTAAATCATTACCAAAACTAAGTTAAAGTATTTTCAGATAAATAAACAATTTTAAGTTCCTTATCAAATCCAGTGAAGTAGGTGAACTGGGTATACAAATGTTAACTTGCAAGGGAGGAAGAAGACAAAGAAGCACGATGTGATACAGCCCTACTAGGTTGCCTCCCCAAGTCCTGCCCTCTCTACTTCAGCATGATGCTTCCTTCACAGGCCCTGAGCTGAATTCCCACCTCTGGTGTAGGAACCTCAGGCTTGCCACCTGCGTTTCTGACCTTCTATTTATTACTATCTGCTTAATCCCTGCTACCAGCCCAGTAGGGAAGTCTCACTCTTAACTGCTCCTTTGTTGGCAATGACTTTGTGTTAAGCATCCAGGACCCTGTTAGGAGGATAATTGATCTCCCACCAGAAGAGAGCAAGAAAGCCTCTGTTTCTCATTATAGCACCTCAGCAGCAAATACCCTCTACTCTCTGACTGCTGGTTTAAGAGACATTTTTCCAAAAATAAATCAGAGAAATATATGAACATGGTTCACCAAATATCTGTTCAACAGGAAATCCTTGGTGCTTTGGAAAACAGCTGACTGGAAGAAATTTCCCATCAGATGGGAATGAAGAGGTGCCGCTGCAGAGACAGAGCAAACCTAACCACACAGGGCAGCAGCTCATCAGAGCCAGAAGGCCCAAGGGAAAACAGCACTGGCCAGCGTGCTGACCGCAAACTTCATGAGCAGGATCCTTAAAGCACAACAATGTAACAAACCTGGGTAGCTGGAAATGGAAGGGAAAGCTAGTCACACCAATAGCCACGAGGAGCTGATGAGAGGGACCAGCAGAGGAGCTGGGACAAGGCAGGAGATAAGAAAATAAAAAGATCAAGTTTTCAAAAGCATCTCCTAGAATGTCTTTATTGGATCAATGCAGATTTATAACTGTTTTATATATCTTTTTATATGAAGGAGTAAAAGAATTCTATATCTAATGTAACTGATGGTCACAGGGATGACTATGACAATGAAAACTGCTGAAACACAGTAACACCTGAAATGATGTCCTTGTGAACACTTCATTTTTTGCCTTATGTTAAGGCACAAACAATAAACCAATACATATGAAAATATTTTCAACAAAAATGAGCAAACTTAAGAGGTTTATCCTAAGCTAACAAATCATTTTTTTAATAAATAGAAAGCCCCATTTCCCCAAGAATGAGGGCCAAATGATTCATGCCCTCTTTTTTCTAGCTAATAAGATATTTCATGAATTTGTTCATCAAACAACAGCCCATCTACATTTTTACTCACCTCCATTGCTGCTACTTTGGTTTAGGAGTGCACAATGACATCTAGTACTAATAATTCTATAATTCTGTAATTCTTATTTTAATTCTTTGGAACCTACGAAGTACTTTTGTATGTATCAACTCCTGATCTTCTCGGTAACCTTATGAGGATATTATCCACAGTTTATGGTTAGGGGTGGTGAGTCTCATAGATGCTAAAGTAGTTGCCTGGGTCTCCTGACTCCAAAACTTGGTTCCTTCACTATAATAATGTACCTTCTCCTTACTCTAGATATTTAATATTGCAATAGCTTACTAGCCTCCTAAAGTAATATCCTCTGCCACTCCAAACCATCCCATGAACTGATTTCCATCTAATCTTCCTTAAATATAGTTTTCCTCTTATTCTCCTGCTACAGACTATTGTATACCCTCTATTCTAGGCCTCGTCACGGTTCCGTGGATACACTAAGCTTATTCCTCCATTGTCACTTTTATTCCTGTTCTTCACCCTGCCTAGAATGTCCTCCAACTAATCTGGCCTCAATCATTTAAAAGCCAGATCAAGACTAATCTTTTATGCAATAGTTTCTTTAACTACTTAGTCATCTTTTCTTTTTCATATATCCCATATAGTCTAAACCATGATATTCAGTCTTTCATCATTCTTCTAAACTATTTACCAAATAGCTCTTGTACATGTTTTTCCATTTGTTTAATGCTTATTATATGCTTTACTCTGTCTTGAGTCCTTTGTAGAGATTACTACATTAATGTTTGTTTATAATATCTGCAGTAGGTATTGTAATTGATCCCCACTTTGCAGATGAAGAAACTGAGAACCTGAGTAGCTGGCCCAAAGACACACAGCTACGAAGTGATGCAGCTAGAAACGCAACCCAAACTGACTGGCTTCAGAGTCCTTTCTCATAAACACCAGGCTCTACTGCTATGCCTATAAGAGCCAACCTTAGAGAAAAAAGTGGTCACCTATGGAACATGTTTGAAGAAGAACACCTGCCTCAAGAAGAAGCTATAATTAGAGCTTTATCACCTTTGTTTAAGATTTGGTCTTTCATGAAATGCAAATCTCACCAAGGGGCTCCAAGGTTTTAAGGCATATATCACTTTGTATCTTGGTATAAAAGGTTTATGAGACCATTCCTCAAGAGCAGGAGGGAGAGCAGAGAGAACACAGAAAAGCATGGGGTTGGGGAGAGTCTCCCACCAAAGGAGACAAGTAGTAGGATAGGCCAGATATGAGAGACTTGAGGAGCCTTGAAGTCTTGCCCGCTTACCGTCTTGGCCATGGCCTGGCCCTATTCCAGCTAGAGAACACATGTCTGGAGAATAAGAACTAGGACTTTTTCAGTCTTTGCAACTTCTGCTCACAGACATGTACAGAGAGCAGAGCACAGGTACACTGGCTACAGATGAGCAACTTAGAATGATGCCATTTCAGAGACAAGTTGTTTTAGTTTACTTGGTTTTTATCCTCACAACTCACCATTACCCCTTTTATTTCCCCCCAACTAAAGCAGACATGGAAACTCAATGAATATAACTGATCAAAGCAGAGGCCCTTTGGTTGAATTAAAGAAGCCGTGCTGGAGTCTTACTTTACCTGCTGTGTCCACACTAGCTACAGCCCATACAGACCCTCTACAGGTTCCTAGGGTTTGGAGAGTACAGTTCAAACAGCACTAATCCTCAAATGTGCACAACGTGAAATGAAAACCCAGAAAGGTCAAAACACTTGCCTAGGTTCCAACAGCAGAGCTGGGACAAAAATGCAGGTCTCCCGCCCCAACTTCACTGTTTTTCTCCCTGTGCTGTGTTGCCCTCCTCTAAAGCAATCACATCCATAGGGCTGGCATCTTCCTACCATGGCAACATTCTGTGATGTAGTAATCTAACTCTATCCTTAAATGATTTGACCTTGACCTTGATTCTCTGTAGTCAACATCTGTAATTTTCTGGAGCTAGAAAGTCTTTTGATATTAAAAGAGGCTTCTGTAAGAAAATCTTATGAGCAATTTTGACATGTATTGGAATTCTTACTTGACACTTAAGCCGTATAAAGGAAGGCCATTTAGGAAAAACACCATTCTGCAGCAAAAGTTGCCACTAATTCTAATGTTTCCCATGTCTCTGTCCCACCAGGTTGGTTGGACACATTACCAGCCTAGCATCCTGTGCCAGGGCAGGGCCTCAGATCCCTGTGAGAGCACATTACACACCCCCATCTAAGCTTCCTAAGCACTTTTTGCTATCTTCATCACTCTGTCTTCAATATTTTTCAACGATTAATCCTTAAAAAAATCCTCACAAGGTAAAATATTACTCTCATTCTAAAAACAAGAAAACTGAGACTCGAAGACCCTAATGACTTACTCAGTGATGGGGCTAGAATATGAACAATACAGGTGTGGTTCCCAAACCATACACAGCACACTGTTCAAGCAGGTTGACGTCAGTTCTATCAGGGAGCACTTCTGTCCTCGGTGAATAGAAGGCGTATTCCATTTGGTGCCCAGCTGAGCTCCAACATACACTATTCATTATGTCAAGGGTGGGGCATGGGATGGAGGCTTAAGCCAGACGGCCTACGGTGAATCCCGGCTACGCTTCAAGCTAGCCGTACACAGTAAGCAAATTGTTTAACCTCTGTGTCCCTCGGCGGACTCATCTGACACATGAGAAAATAACAGTACCAACTCCCTCATGTTGCTGTAAAGATTAAGTAAGAGAGAATTAGAAGAGTGCCTAGAACCACAGAAGTACTCAGAAACGTTAGTTATTATTTGTTTTTACAAATAACAATAAGATCCCAATCTGAGCAGACCTTTCCTCTACCCCCATTTCCTTCCTGACTGTAGGACAGCCAAGAAAGGCCCATTGTAACAAGCCCCTCTTTTAGAGTTTTCATTTAGAGTGCAAATTGCCCAATGTTTTTTCAAGGTAGAGTAAGAATCATACTAATTCTGAAGGCCTGTGAGGAAGATAAAAATGCGTAGTGTTATATACAGTTAAAAGTTATTCCTTTTAAAATGTTACATACTCTACAGGAGTGGATGAGAAACTTGTAACAATGATTTTATTGTATTTTATTGATTCTAAGACATGCATATTTTAACATTTCTGAAACTGGGATTGAGACCACAGATATTTCATATTCCTCACATATAAACCAGGAATTATATTATCTATGTCCTAGGGGTGTTTGCAAGATGTGTAAGATTACGTGATAATGAGAGTGAACACATCTGTCACATTTCTTGGTAAGGCATAGCGTTTGGTTTCATTAATATCCACTTTCTTCTTTATCACTCTGTCCCTTACTTCAGCAAAATGTTATTTAAGCAAAAACTCATGAAGGCAGCCAGAGTGTCTTCAGTTCCTTACTTGGCAAGTTGGATTCTAGGTCCAGGTCAATACCACCCTGCAGAAGTCCTCTGATGGCCCAGGCAGGAGTTAATGTGTCCCTCTGTCTGTATCATGAGCCCACTTGGACACCACAGATACATTCTCTGAACCACACACACACCTGTACTACACTGCATTACATGTATTATAGCAATAGCATGAGGTAATATAAGTTCTCATTTTTGCATCTGTCTTCCCTAATGGAATGTACCAGGGTGCCTGATATTTAATAGTCGTTTAATTAATTTTCAATGGGAAAAAAAAAGCAATGAAGAAATGTACCAATATTTTATGAACTGTCACTAATCTGTTCAACCATAAACAGAACTCGACCTAAATGTTAGTAGGGTGTCAGGGGAGAGGATTTATCCTGTTCTTAATACAAATTTAATACCCTCTTGGATGAAGTAATTATCACACATTCTGCAAAAGTAAGGTTCAAATTTATAAGATATTATTGAATTTCTACAAGAGTTGCCTATACCATAAAATATTTCAGCCAAAAATATGCCTTATGTTAAAATTACACTGAATATATCTCTAACAAGAAATTATGATTATTGCTGGCAAATTGGTACACTGATCAGGTGTCCACATGCCTAATTAATGAAATCTAAGGAGCTCTTCACCTTGGGTGTCTCAATAAAAATCTGTTCACAAAGTATTCTTCATAGATGATTAGGCACTGCTAGCTCATTTTGCTCATTTTTATGGTTTTTGATCTGTCCAAAAAATTCACTGTAATAGCAAGAGCATATCCTTAAAAGCAATACAATGGGTTAGTAGTCAGTGACAATTTCAGACTGATTTCTAACTAACCAGGAGGTGCATGGAAATGTATTCTATAGCCTTAATTATCAGGAAATACAAATTAAAAACCAAAATGATATAGCATTTCATACAGATGAAAATGGATAAAATTTTCAAAGCTGGGTTACATACCACATTCTGGAGAGTATGTAGAGCAACTACAATTTTTATGCATTAAACAGGACAATGTTAAAGAATATAACCACTTTAAAAACTTTAGCAGTTTTCTTATAGAATTAAACCTACACTTACACTACGGCCCAGCAACTGCATTCCTGTGTATTTACCCAAGAGAAATTAAGACATATTTTCTCAAACAAACGTATAAGAATTTCTATGCAGCCTTATTAATAATAGCCAAAAGGTGGGAAAATATCCATTAGGAGGAGAAAGGGTACACAAATTACAGTATTTTAAAATAGTAGGACTTCCCTGGTCGTGCAGTGTTTAAGAGTTCTGTCTGCCAGTGCAGGGGCATGGCTTCGAGCCCTGGTCCGGGAAGATGCTACATGCCACGGAGCAACTAAGCCCATGCGTCACAACTACTGAGCCTGCGCTCTAGAGCCCGCGAGCCACAACTATTGAAGCCCATGTGCCTAGAGCCTGTGCTCTGCAACAAGAGAAGCCACTGCCATGAGAAGACCATGCACCGCAACCAAGAGGACACCCCGCTCGCTGCAACTAGAGAAAGCCCGCGCACAGCGATGAAGACCCAACACAGCCGATAAATAAAGAAATAAAATTTTAAAAAATAAAATAGTGGAGCACTTATCAGCAATAAAACCAGAATGAAACACTATTACACGTGAATCTCAAAACGTGTTGAGCAAAGAAGCCAGACAGAAAAGAGTAAATACTCTCCGATTCCTTTTATATTAAGGTTAAAGCAAGACTAATCTATGACAACAGAAACTGAAAATTTGTTGCCTATGAAGGGCGGGGATTGACTTCAAAGAGACATGAGAAAACTTTTGGGGGTGATACAAATGCTCTCTATCTTAATTGGGATAGTAGGTGTGTTCATTTTTTAAAATTCTCCACGTTATAAACTTGAAATCTATGTATTTTACTGTTTCTAAATCTCATTCCAGTAAAAAATTATATAAATAAATAAAAATAAATTAAAATATAGCATGTACTTTGATAATGGAAGTAGCACTTGAGAATCAATTTTCTGGAAAGGTGGAAACTGGTTTAATTGAATTTGGTATGAAAATTAGGACTGTTTTGGTTGCCCCAGTTAGACCATGCAGTACTGAAAAATCAGTTGGGCTGTGCACTCAAAGACATAAAAGTCTAAACAGAAAGACATCCTGTTTAGGGAATAAAAGGTTCTTTTGACATCCAGTCTCATCACAAAGGCCAGACTTCAATTCTCATACCTGCTTGGAAATCTAGCTGACACAGAAATGCCTCCATGACTAAGAACAGATCTAAGTTATCCAGAGATTTAACGTCACCCAGTTGGAACAACTACGATAAGTATTCAGAGAGAGATTTATTTCAGCGCTGAATGTTCACTGAACATCCTATGATACAAGGATGTCTTCCTTCCAAAAGTCATATCTCCTCCTGTGCTCTTGATTGAATCATCTCTCACCACCTCTAGAATCATGCTCCAGCAACTATCTCTTCCCTTGCTTGTATTTTTTTTTTTACATCTTTATTGGAGTATAATTGCTTTACAATGGTGTGTTAGTTTCTGCTTTATAACAAAGTGAATCCGTTATACATATACAAATGTTCCCATATCTCTTCCCTCTTGCGTCTCCCTCCCTCCACCCTCCCTATCCCATCCCTCTAGGTGGTCACAAAGCACCGAGCTGATCTCCCTGTCCTATGCGGCTGCTTCCCACTAGCTATCTTTTTTACATTTGGTAGTGTATATATGCCCATGCCACTCTCTCGCTTTGTCACAGCTTACCCTTCCCCCTCCCCATACCCTCAAGTCCATTCCCTTGCTTGTATCTTAAACCTCTTTCTCTCTACTGGGTCTATCCAACCTAAGCAATAAGCACGTTTATATTCTACCCTATTGTAAACAGAAAACAAAAGGCAGCTTTCCTTCAATGTTGTTACCTCCTCAGGCTACTGTACCTTTCATCTACCTCACAGGAGTCCTGCTGTTTACTTCCTCATGAGTTGGTCATCTTCAGCCTCTTGCTGTCCAGTTCTGGCCCCAGAACTCTATTAAAATTTCTCTTTAATTGGGCGTATTGGTACAAAACCTTAATCTTCCCTAACCTCTCTGCTGCATCTGAAACCAGTAACCACTCAGCCTTTCTTTCTACCTCCACGACAATACAGCCTCTCTCTGGATACAGTTATTTTGACCAGAGTGGTTACATGATGGAAACTGGGCCAATTAGCTTTTCTATCTTGGGAACTGGGAGTTGGAACCTGGAGATTTTGTCAGATCTTTTCAGGCATTTCAACAAGGAAGTGATATAACGTTGTGACCTGACCAATCAACCTTTGATCTTTGGAAAAACTGAGCAGTGAAAACATACTTTCAGAACAACAACAACAAAAAGCATGCAGACAGGTCATCAAAAGCAGAGATAAAAGACCACAGGGCCACAGAAGGAGCAGATCCTGTGTTTCTGATTGCTCTTTAGGCCTGTGTCTGAGGCCATTATGAGTCTTGTCTAAGGGATTGTGAGACACTAGCGTAAATAAGTGTGTGTTCTTCTTTACAAAGAGGCCCTAACAAGGTCCTTCGCTGGTCTCTCTTCCTCTTTTCAGACTTCTTTTATTCCCCTCTCTTCTAACTACCAAATTAGTATGTCTGCATCTAGCTTCTGTTCTTTGCATTAATTCCTGTTTGTTGGTTGATCAGTTTGGTCTGAATGACTATTAACATCTCAAATTCAATATTTAAATTCAATAGTCAACATATTCAAATTCATCTTCATCCATAAACTACAAAGTTCTCTAAATTTTTTTGTACAGTACTAATTAGCAAAACCAACATTCTCTTAGGTGTACAGACTAGAACTCCAGGTTCACCTTTGCTTCCTCTATTTATTTGCCCCAAACTTCTAACTGGTTCTAAATCTTCTGGTCCTAAACTTGACTATTTCTCTCATTATCCACACCTCCTTTCCATTCCAGGAGCTACTGCCTGAGTTCAGGCCCTCATCCATGTTCATTTGATGTCTTTGCCTTTCTTTATAAAATAAAAATCCACAAAAAATTAAACATTTTTATGGAGGTACTAAAATTTCTCCTCACTGTACTCTAAAGAACACTGTACTCTAAAGAATATATTAAAGAAGGGTAAGCTGGGACAAAGTGAGAGAGCAGCATGGACTTATATATACTCCCAAATGTAAAATAGACAGCTAGTGGGGAAGCAGCCGCATAGCACAGGGAGATCAGCTCAGTGCTTTGTGACCACCTAGAGGGGTGGGATAGGGAGGGTGGGAGGGAGACGCAAGAGAGAGGAGATATGGGGATATATGTATATATATAGTTGATTCACTTTGTTATACAGCAGAAACTAACACACCATTGTAAAGCAACTATACTCCAATAAAGATGTTAAAAAAAGTATATATTAAAGAACATATATTCACTTAATCCTCACCACAGACTTTTACACTTAACTACTGATATGACTTCCTAGCTGTTCTTCTCACCTCGCTGATTGTACATAACTCTAGATGTGTCCTTATTCTGTAGTAAAAGTGAGAATTTTAAATTCTAATGAATGTCATACAGCCTGCCAACAGAGCAAAAATTAGATGCTTACATAATTAGCATCCTCCCTCCCTTCCCCTTTGAGAGTATTAGATTCAGTGCAATTCTCCTCATTCAATGGAACTTCATTTGATTCTAACTTTTGGGTGAAAGTCAATTACTTATGCTTCAGAGCATGTAAGCAAAATGGGTGTGGCAATTATAAGTGAATTAAAATTGGTGTTTCATTATAAAGAGGGGCAATTTCATCCTTTTCCTCTATCACAGGGTATATTTAAAGTAAATCTATAAATAAATTATTTCAAACTGCCTAATAGCAAGACATCTTTTAACTTCTCCAGCAAAAATAGAGCACATTCTATATAATGATAAGCAATACATGCCCCCAATAAAGAATTCAACATAACAAGTTCACTTCTTTAAAAATTTCTTATATTTTTTATTATGGAATACTAAATTATACATGGAAAGTCTCTTCAGTTTAAAACTAAAACATGCTTAGCATTGGCCAGCTCTTACTTCAAAGAACATCTGGGAATAAGTAATCACCAGAGAAGCAGTTGTTAACTTGATCTATGACAAGTCTAGGTGCTGGTATAATTGAGATAAGAAAATAGGAAGAAATTAAGAAGGCAATACAAAAATTTTTATATCTCAAATAACCACAGACGTACAATATACAATGTCTATCGAAATTCAAGTTTTCAAAAGCCCCTGTTCACAAATGAAGGTAAGCCTTTCCTCCCTCCCATAAAATTACACTAAGATTCAGTCTCTGGTTGTACCTGTGTTTACCTGGCCCCCTGACTCAGCCCAGACCCTTTCCTTAGGACTTGATGACAGCTAAAAACAAGAGACTCAGAGCAATGATGTAGGAAATTAGAGAGATGATCTCTGACAACAAGGAACCACAATCTGCTAACTTTTAATACATTTAAAAATATAATCTAAAAATAATTTTTAAAAAATTAGTAGTGAGAAAGCCTTCTGAGTAAACTGCTGTGTCACAGAAAAAATGAAGAACACAGAAGGGGTTTCCCAGAGCACATACACTTTCTGTATGTCCTTGATATTAAAATCAAAGTAATCTCGACTATAATATTTGCATTCCAACCTCCCATCCAAGTCTACCCTCAGGATTAAAGGAAAGGTATGGTAGAGCTGTGGTATGCCACACAAACACCCTCTCCAGGACAAAGTCACTCATTCACCCAAATGCCAAAGGCACGTAGCTGAGTCACTTTCCGAGAATGGCAGAGGCCAAAGGGTTATTGCCCCTCCTCTGGGTCAGCCCACATGCAATGACTAATTGACATGGGCACCCAAATGCCTAGCCCTCTCGCTTTAACACAGAGGCCGTCCTAGGATCAGAAGTTCCTGTAGGACTGGCTGAGGCCTCTGTTGCAAATGCATTGTGGCTCAGCTTCTCCCAAAAGAAGCTCTGCACATATATCTCTGTTTCATAGTCTGTTTCCCAGAAAACCTGACTTTAAAAAGTTGGTATGGGGCTTCCCTGGTGGTGCAGTGGTTGAGAGTCTGCCTGCCGATGCAGGGGACACAGGTTCGTGCCCCAGTCTGGGAAGATCCCACATGCCGTGGAGCGGCTGGGCCCGTGAGCCATGGCCGCTGAGCCTGCGCATCCAGAGCCTGTGCTCCGCAATGGGAGAGGCCACAACAGTGAGAGGCCCACGTACTGCGAAAAAAAAAAAGTTGGTATGAAGGGAGTATGGAGGAAGTAGCTCTAAAATGAGATATTTTACCTGAATCCTCTCTGTTGGACTGGCAATGAGGGCCCAGTCACTGATGCCAGGTAGAAAACTGATAGCCAATGGTGTACTGTGCAGCAGGACAGTTGTTAAATATTCACTAGTGGTAGACTAGGGTGTGATACCAATGGAAGGAGATGAACTTGTATGTACAACATCTTAAAGTATTTTAGAGGTTGAGGAGAGGAAGTGATTAGCACTGTGAAATAGAATAGCTGTTGCTGGGGCCTCTTAATGCAGTAGAGAAAGACACTGAAAGGCTTAGAGTGATAAGTCAACAATTTAAGGCTAAATGTAAAGACAGCAGACATCCATGTCACCAGATAAAGAAATTCTCACCTCCTGCAGCAGATGCAGAAAAAAGCTGAGCATCAGACCCAGGAATTAATCATAAGAGTGGCAGAGATCCAGAGAATGTTTAATTCTCAATTTAGGCAAGTTGGCTGTGCCAAGGTTGGGGCCTTAATTGGGAAAAAATGGGACTATGAGTCATTTGCTGGGGACATCTGGGTTGATTCACTTGAAACTTTTTAATCCTCAGATTCCCCTGGATCCTCTGAGACTGCAAAAGTGGCCTCTTCCCCCTGTTAGTGGCTAGTGCTCCACCCTTGCTTAAAGACTTGCGAGAAAATCTGTGCGCTCTCCATCAAGATCTACCAAAAACACTCCCATGGACCTCCAGACAGATAACTAGGGAAAAGTCATAACACAATCCAGCTGAATAAAACTGGACTCTGTTAAGGGAGCAAAAAGACAATATGTTGAAGAAATTGAAGGACCTCACCAACATATACACACCAATAGGAACATATAGGAACTGACAGAGTACTTATGAACTGGATTCTGTGAGTACTAGATCCATGTGGAAGCGTATAAAGTTAGATAGGGAAGAATTTACTGCTATTGAAGCAATCTTCTATGATATTGAATTTAACACCTGGCAAAGATCATGGGAGACAGTATTAACACAACTTTACAGTGATTCTTGGAGGCTTGGAAAATGTTATGGTCTATACCAAGTAGAAATAGTATAGCACACAGTAGAAAAAGGGTTTGTAAGTCTCAAAGAAGTGGGTGTACTAGAGTAGATATACTATATAAAGCCAAGGAACTGACCAGCCAAAAAATTTTCCATGGACAAACACATCATTTTTCAATGAGATAAGTAATGCAGTGGTGAGTTTCCCAATGGCATCATTGAGTATCTCAGTGATGATTATCTTCTATAGGCCAGAGATGTTACAGAACTAGGCTCAAATGACAATAGCAATAATAGGATCCCCAAACAATTTAGGTGAGGTAGTAGCACTGAACTATCAAAAACAAAGTGGGTGAAACTATCATAATAAACTGCAATTGTGGGGTGGCAGCCATGAGGCAACTCAGAGAGAACTATGGAGATGATTAAGAGAATGCAGTTCCTAGAGGCAAGATAGATGCACACCCCTCCACAGATACTGTTTAATTTACATAAGAAAAAAATTATGGATATGTGATTAGAGAATTGAGGACAGCTTCCCCAGTAAGAAGATAAATCTCTTGCCTAGTTTCTGGACCAGAGCCAATACTCAAATCCAGAACCCAGTGACTGAAGGAGAGGCCAGGTCTCCATGAGGTGTGGACCCCACTACTATGACAAATGAATATGGTAATGATTCCCATAGACCTCCAACAAAGGGCCCTACTTGTATAGCCACACACTGGGGAAAAGAGAATATCCAGACACTTTGAGGACTGTGAGACACAGTCTGAGTTGGCATCGATACTAAGCGAACTGAACCCTCTTTCAGAGTAGGAGCATATGAGAGCAGGTACTAAATGTACTTAGCTCAGCTATGAATCTCAGTGTGTCCACTGGATCCCTGGACTCACCCAGTGATAATTCCTTCAGTCTTAATGCATAAATGGAATGAACACATATGGTAGCTGGCAGAACCTCCGCATTGACTCCTGGGCCTGTGGGATTAGATCTATCATAGTGGGGAAGGCGAGTAAATAAAAAACATTATCACATCTTAGGGAATGCAAAGTTTAGTATTACCCTTAAAGATTTAAGTGATGGCTGTCTCCATCCTATCTATACTAAACTCATCTCATTTAGTTCACTAGATTTGCCCCTACAAAACCCAGATAGATCCTAGTGGATGACAGTGAACTACCACAAATTCAAAAAGTAATCATCCCAGTTGCAGCTGGTGTGCAGATGTGGTATCTTTACTAGAGTAGATTAACATAGCCTCTGATACATGGTATATGGTCATTGAACCAGCAAATTTATTCTTTTCTATCCTTAAAAGGAAAATGGTTCAGATGCAGTTCAAATTCAGGTGGGGCACACAAGCATGCACAATCCTGTCCCTAGGCTGTGTTTTCCCATCATGAACCACCATGTACCGCCATTTTCTCACCATGTACCAGGACCTAGATCATCTGCGTATTCTGAACGTTACATTGGTCCACTACATTGATGATATCCTGTTAATTGGATCTAGTGAGCAAAACGTAACAAGAAGTTGAACAAGAAGGCCTTGATAAAACACATGAGTTCCAAAGATAGATTAACCTTATCATGGCTCAAACCAGTGTAGTTTTCAGAAGTAGTCTAGAGGATACCCTGCTATTCCTTCCAAAGGAAAAAATAAATCAATGCCTCTCACATCCAAAATGTGGTAGTCTCTTCTGGTTCTGGAAGTAATATAATCCATACTTGAAAATACTACTCTGACTCATATGCTATATGAAGACTGACATAGTTCAGACCCTATGAAAAGAGACATCCATGGTGAAAAACTTACCTTGTGGAATTTATGATGAACCCCAACAGGATAATGTGGACCCCTGGATTCTGGAGAAAGGTCATGACCTCTGCAGAGGAGACCTATATACTATTTTTTAAAACTTCTCAATCTGCAACTGGGTCCCAATATGTATGGAGCACTTGAGCATGTGGCATCACTTGACCATGCTGCCAGAACTACCTAACATGAGCTGAGTTCTGTCTCACTCACCAAATCATAAGATTGGGTGAACCCAATAGCAATCCACTGAAAAATGGAAATGGTATGTCTGGGATTATCAGACAGGACCAGGGTCACAGGGCACAAGTAAGCTGCATGACATAGACTTTGGACATTCACTACTATTCACCAGTGTCTCTCCCTCAGTGTGTGGGTATATGTATGTGTGAGTGTGCGAGTGTGTTTACTTCCCTGTTGGAGGATATCCCTTGTTAGTGGCTAAGGGAAGAAGAAAAAAATATCTGAACTTAGTGCATGGACAGGTTGTCTAGTATGTGGGTATCTCAGTATGTGGATAGTACACGAAAATGGACTACTGCTACACTATCCCACTCAACATGGCACTGAAAGACAGCAGTGAGGGAAAATCCTCCCAACAGGTAGAATTTGGGGTAGGTTACCTGATCATCCACTTTGTTGGAAAGAGAAGTGGTCCATGGTAAGAATATACGTGGACTCGTGAGCAGTGGTGAATTGCTTGCCTGATTTCACAGGACCCTGCAAGAAGAAAAATTGGAAGATCAGGTTCAAAGAAACCTACAGAAGAGGCATGTGGGTGGATTTGAGGGGAAGAGCTCAAAGTGTGAAATTTTTTGAGTTGCATGTTATGGCCACCAGAGAGTATTCACCATGGAAGTAGCAATAAATAAGCAAGTAAACAATGATTTGACCAAATGTGGTTGAGATAGAGATTATGCATGGACTCAACAGCATGGGCTCCTACTCACCAAGGCTGAGCTTGGTACTACTGCTGATGAATGCCCAACGCTCCAGCAAGAGAGATCAATGCTGAGTACCTGATACAACGTCTTTCAAGAATATCGACTAGTGACCTGGTAGCGATTGATTACATTGAACTTCTACTCTGGAAAGGGCAGTGCTGCACTCACTGGAATCAACACAATTCCAGATATAAATTTGCCTTTCTCACCCACATAATTTCATCTTCGACCAAGGGGACTACTTTACAGTAGTGGTTGTGCAGCAGTGTGCTCCTTACCATGGATTCCACTAGTTCTATGACATACCACATCAAAACCCAGAAACTTCCAGCCTAATAATTTTAATAATAATAGCCTTTGAAAACACATTTGAAGTACCAGCTTAAGAATGACACCCTCATGGAGTGGGTACCATACTACAGAATGCAGTATATATTCTAAATCCATGACCATCACACGGTATTGTGCCCCCAGTAGATAGAATACATGGGGCTGGAAACCAAGAAGTGGCCCTGCTTATTATCACTCTCAGTGTCCCAGTTGGAATATTTGTACTTCCCATTCCTACAACTTAGGTTTCTCTGATTATAGAGCATCTGACTCCAAGAGTGGGACTGCTTCTATTAGGACACACAGTGAAAGAACTATGAAGTTTTAAAATATGGTTTCCATTCGGTCTCTTTAAACTTATGGCAGGAGGAATTGACTCTGATCATTAGGAGAATGTAGGGCCAAAATTACATTATGTAAACAAGGAGGAACACATCTGGCATCCAGAAAAGCCACTGAGGAAACTCTTAACAATCGCCTGCCAGATTTGATGGTAAATGGATAAGAATGGCAAGATGACTGAGGTCTCAGATCATTCAGGGATGATAATCTGGGTCACCCCAGGAGGTAAGCCAGCTAGACCAGCAGAAGTGCTAGCCATTGGTAGGAGACACCTAAAATGTGAGGTGTAGGAGGAAGATGATGGGTTGTGGTCTTCAGGGCAGTTGCGATTACTAGGGCTCTAGCTCATTCTAATAACTTTGTTCATGTAAGTTTCCCCGGGATAATAGACCAGCAAGCTATCCCAGATGGTTAACTTGAGATATGAAGCAAGAGTGTCTGAGAGGCACACAGGGCAGACTATAATGGATGCTAGAGTGTGATACCTTCAGGACCAAGGTACACATCCCCTGAGTCAACCCCTGGAATGGCCCTCAGCTGAAGGGAGTCTTGGTTCCTGGATTGGCACAGACACCAGTTCACAGGTTTCCACATTGTCCCTAAATATGCCCTAGTTTTGATCTTCAGATTATGTGACTCCAGGTCTATAAAATATATTTTCTTTATTGTCACAATATATCGTAAGTAGCAGAGACAGCTCATGGGTAACAAATATTAATAATAGTAGTTGTCATTTAATATTTGCTTGCTCTGTTCCAGGCACTACGCTGAGTATTTTAAAAGTTATCTCATTAAATCATGGAAACAATCCTCTAAAAAATGTACTATACTATTCCTGCTATAGAGAGGAGGAAACCATGGCTTGCCGTAATTCAGTACCTTGCCTAACACCACAATTCTAGAAAGTGGTAGTGCCTACATCTGAATACAGAATATGAAATTCCAAAGCCTTCACATTATATAACTTTTTTATATAGATAATTGGCAAAATATAAAAAGTAATACTTACGTCAGGGAGAACATAATTTGAATTTAAACTGCCTGATTATCCATTTAAATATACTACTGAACATACTAAATATAGATGTAGTAAATATTCTACTGAAAAGGCATTGTATTGATATATTGTACAGAAGTTAAGAAATTAATTCGTGATGGGTCTTTATTAGAAATTGCATCTCTAAGATAGATTCTTCATGTCCTAGCTGAGTCCAAATATGGAACACTATTCTAAATGAAAGGTTTCCTAGCATCTGATAGAGCTCTCAGCCAGATGGTCTGAGCCTTGGAACTGAGGGGCCCAGAAATGCCTAGCCCTAAATATACAAAGTTGTGAAGTGTACATTTTCGGTTCCCAACAACCTAGCCTCATCTTTGTTCACCTTTTCTGCCCCACTCTCTCGAGACCTCAAGTAGGCAATTACCCAGGTCTTAGCTGATCTACCACAACTTTTGGGAAAGAATCTGATGACTATAGATGTTACTAACTGATGCAACCTAACTTATGTACTTTTCTTGGATGCTTGGAAGAATTTTAGACTCACAATTAAAGCATCAGTATCCTGGGGGTAGAAAGATAAGGATTGTATTGTTTTTTGTTTCCATTTTTCCAAACAAAAGAACTTCATGGCCCTGAAATCTTACCAAATAAATAAAAAGTCCTTTGTTACTTCTAACACACCTAGTTTATTCTTCTTTAAACTATTTTTTTCATTGTCTACATGTTCACCTTAAATCATTTACACAATAAAAAGAAAACTATAAAGAAAACTTACAATTTCTGCAAGAGGGTATGAGGTAAGAAAGATATGTACATATATCATTACTGAAAAGTTTTAAAAATAAAAGACTCAAATTTTATTACATAACACTTAGGTATGCCTCCAATAAACCCCTTATAAACAAATATGAATATCCCAATAGAAGCTAGGGTTCTGTCACCAATTTCATGGCCAGCAGACGGCAAAGCAGTCCCCTGTCCTCCTGCTCTGCAATTAAACTTCCTAATTTTTTGTTGCGTTCTCCTGAAAGCTCTATCATTTTTTATTTATTCTTTATTCATGGTCTCGCTTTCATAGATGATTCTGTGGATACATGAAATAATTATCTACATGTTTGTAATAATTTAAAACATTCCAAATAACTAAGGAAATGAGACACAAAACAGGCATGTTTTAATAGAGAGATGGACAAAAAAAATTTAGGAAAAGAAAAGAATGGAAGGAAGAAGGAAGGGAGGAAGGGAGGCGGAAAGGAAGGAGAATTGGGTTAAGGTGAGGAGGCAGAGATACTCAGAGTTGTCATGGCTTGTTTACCTTCTGGACAAGCTGGTCTGTTCTCCCTTTACGTGTTCTTCCCCAATTAAGTAATCCCTACGTCATTACCCTGCTAGGGATAGTGCTCATAATCAGAAAGAATCGTGAATATGGTCTTAGACATTTTAGCCCAATTCTTTCCCTGATTTCCGTATCATGACAGTTCCAGAGATCTCCACCAAACTGGAGATGCAGGGGTATTACAGTATTACACGTCTATACCTAGGACAGCTCCTTTTAAAAACAGAGGACAGAGTGACCATGCTGTCATTGTTGTCAAAAAAAGGTCCAGTTATGCATCAATATAAGCAAGTTAATACTTAAAAAGCAAGTAAATCAATGGATTGATACTTGCTTTACAAAGATATTTAGCACAATTTTCCAGAAGACAAAAAGCTAGTTCTCTAGAGAATTTAACGTTGATATTAGCTTGCAGATACTTTGAAAACCTATATGGTGCATAAATTAAGGAATATCTGAACACATAGTCAGAAATAATCCTCCCTCTAGTTTGTATTTGGGTTGTGTTTGTATTCAACAGTTAAAAAAAGAAAGAAAAAGAAAACAGGTTTTATATTGCATAATAAACAAAGCACAAATCCTGTTTGCCAAAGAAGAAATCTATAAATTTAATGGCAAAATACGTGAAACATGAGGAATTACAGTTTTAATTTAAGACTATTGCCCTGCCCTGCTATCTTTAGGAATTGTATGGACTAATGATTAATTAATTATTTATTTTTGTATTTTTATCCTTGAATTTCTTATCAGGCTATTATTTCAGGCAGGAACCAGAAAGATTACCTAATATTTTTTAACAATTAAGCAGTAGTTGTTAATCAGAATTTGTTGACAGTTTTCCAAGACTGTAATTGAGGTTGCATAACCTTGCCTTCATTGATAAATGCAAACTGAACCATAGTGTTCAGGTGAGAAATATCTGATCACAATTTTGAGGGAAGTTACTTATTCACCAGATTCCAAACTACTGAACAATATGCTGACATTAAGAAACAGCTCAGTTTATCGTCTAATGTTCTACTCACACCAAGCATGGTACCTGCCTGTGTCTTCTCTCCATAATAAGGCTTCAAGCCTCTTCTTTGAAGGACAATTCTTTTTAACCCCAGTACTTGCATGGTGTTTTACACAGAATAGACTACTAGTGAAGATGAAAAAGTAAAAGATATATTCAAGAGGAATCTATTGAGAAATTTAGATTTGAAGTCAAAATTTTTAAAAATACTAACAATGTGAAGATATCAGCCCTTTATTCATTCACCCAACAAATATTTATTGAACACTAGCTATGTGTTGTGACCTGCACTAAGTTGGGGTGCACAATGGTGGGGAAAACACCAACAGTCTCTGACCTCTGTAAGATCAGAATAAACAGGGAGAATTAATTAAGCAAGCAATAAACAATAGTATTTTCTTTCCAACCCACTTCCACCCAAAAAGTGACTCCTTGATGCCTACTCCATGAAATTCAGACCTCCCCACAGCCCCAGTCCTCACCATATATTCTCTGCCAACATATCTCTTAACCTTTTGCTTGAATAGAATGTACTTTCATTTCCTCATCAGACCGTTACTGTTGCAATGGGGAGTCTTACAATTCATTCCTTCCACCTGTAATTCATACTTAGCCTGCATTCACATTCGCAACTTTGGCAGCCTACCCTTAATTCGCTCTTTGTATAATAATTTGGGTTTAAGTTTCCCTCTCCCAATAGATGTAAGAGCTTTTGATGGCAGGTCCTCTACTTACCATTTTCACATTCCTTCTGTAGAGCCTACCAAACTGCCCAAAGCCTTCTTAAATAGCAGCAAAACCAGCTTGCTGTCCTCCCCTCATTACTTTGTTATTTCCTCTTGACCCACAACATTCACTCTGCCTGGAATATTCTCTCTGATCAATAATCATAACCTATATCATCCCCTCTTTTTGAGAGGAGATACCAAGAAAAACTCTTTTAGCCATTATCTTTTATTGTTAATAATCTCAAACGCAGGAAATTGCTGTATCGTATCACATCAGAACCATTTTCACTTACTAGGTCTTTCTTTCCTCTGCAAATAATATATGTAAGCATTCTACCAGTTTTGCAGTGAGGATAAAAATGGCACAAGCCTTGCACTCAAGGAGCTCACAGTCCTGTGAAGAATAGAAAAGAAAAGCACTTGAAATTCAGACCTGACTAGATGGTGAGGGAGAGAGGGTTCAGAAAAGCCAAGTCGTCCGTCCTCTGCACAGGTCACTACACATTAAAACCACACAGACACATCTTGTCTGAAACTCACCTTGCTTCATTTCTGCAAAAGCTGCTCACAGCTCTGTAATTAACCCAGAAGGAATCCCCTAGACTATAAATGTTGTATAGCTTGTCTAATTAGGACAAAGGCAGCCGCTCAAGAGGCAGGATATACATCTCTCAATCAGGAAGATACAAGAGCTGTCCCTCAGGCGGCCTAAGGCATATAGCAAGAAGAGAAAATGTAAACACAGTCACCTTGGTGTGCTGGGATTTCTGAAATGTGCATTTTGTGGACATATTTCGAACCCAAGCTTGACTTTCTCCTGTTGTCTGTGACACTCCTGCCCCATCTTTTTCCAGAGCCACCTGCTGAGGCCTCAGGACACACAGACTAATTTCAGTAGTAATCTAAGTAAAGTGTAATTAAGATAAACCTGCTGGTACTCAGAAATATGAAAAGTGTACTGTCTCTCAGGCATGGAGTTAATGTTCTAGTTTCCCTTCACGAGAATGCTGGCTTTCAATTGCTTTTCTGGGAAAAGAGATGGATTTTGCATAACAGTAATTTCTTTTCTCTCTCTCTTTATGACCAATTTTTTTCCTCAAAAGATAATGTGTTGAGATCTAAGTCTCTGATCTTGGGACATAATAGTTCCCTCGGTGTTAATAATCAATCTACAAAGGGGTTAACTTACATTCCAAAGGTCATTTCAACTACCTCCCAAACCAAATAACTAGGATCCTAGTTATCCAGACAGCCAACTCTCGTCACTGTGCTATTTAACTAAATAGAAAATGACAAACTCAACAATTTCAAATAATTAAAATGTATTAAATAAAGGCCAATTATGATAAGCATAAATTAACATCTTATAATATAGAAAGTGCTAAGGGGAAGGCTTGAGAATCTTCCATGCCATCACAATGAATATATACCATTTTGTACATTTATCATTTTGTACAATATTGCAAACATAAGATATCTTAATGTTTAAATAGTATTATCACCTATAAGTATCTATTATATCTATCCTGGTTCTAAAGAAACTGCAACGAATTAGTTAATTGTTCGCTAGCGTTTGAACTCTCGATGAAAAAGGGGTCACAGTATCTCTCCATTAGATTACAGATTGCTTGGTTTTATCACTCATTAATATTCACAGACATACAGTAACACATCTTTTGCAAGAAAATATGAACAGTCTTTCTTTTTTGGTCCATTTTCAACTGATATTAAGCACTACAGTAAATCATCTGTCCTCAAGCCATTTTAGATAACTGAACTAAGAGCTGGAGTTCACAAAGAAAAGGGAGACAATATGTGGATTAACTGAGAAATAATTTTAAAATAGGCAACCCGAACTTTTAAGTACTTTGACAAGTACTCTCTTGGTACTCCTATAGCTTTTTTAAAACCATATCTAGAGTCTTATAATTCTAATTACATTTGACATTTGAAACTTGTGTCACATCTTGTAGACCTTTAAAAATTTCTGCTCTCTAAGAGACAACTTTTCCATTTTCACGGAAGAAAGCTTTATATTCCA
Source organism: Delphinus delphis (assembly GCF_949987515.2). Classification (NCBI taxonomy): domain Eukaryota; kingdom Metazoa; phylum Chordata; class Mammalia; order Artiodactyla; family Delphinidae; genus Delphinus; species Delphinus delphis. The sequence continues at coordinate 148,203,192 of NC_082684.1, forward strand.
AACACAAAAATCAGTAAATATTAGCTTGTGGGTAGGGCCGGAAGGGCAGACAACTAGAAGTGACTATGAGAGAAATTAATCCAGGCTTATAGTGTCAAGGGTCTTAAGAGGAAGGTAATATAAAAGCCAGTAACTCTCAAGGAAAACTTACAAAGCCAGCCTCAAGTTTTCTCTCCATAGATTCTAGAGTTGGCCACACTTTGCCGCTCCTAACTGACATTCCTTCCTGTCACCATCATTATGGAGAAATTTAGAGATTTCAAGATCAATCAAGGAATTCAGTGCAGGTTTTACTCAGACTCTTCATTCACTCTTTCGGGGGAAATTTTTCTCCAGTATGAAATGTCACAAGTAAAAACAGCTGTGTGTAATCAGCCATACTGCCTCCCATCTTGGAATAAACAGATACTCTAAGAATTCCTTCTAGAAAACTGAAAAAGACCACTGGGAATTCCCTGGACTTTTTTATATAATTGTGTCTATTGCTGAATCCATTGGGAGCTGGATGCCATAAAGCAGAAGCCAGGATGGTAAAGACCAATACTGTGGACACAAGTTGGGTGTACCACAGGACTAAACAGGAGAGAGGTAGACCGCATCCTAGATTATTAGCTGAAGTTAAAAGGGGAAGATTAAGATCAAAGGAAATGAAGGGGGATATGAGGCATAGAGCCAATGAGGAAAGTACTGTTACTAGAAACACCAAACTGAAAAAGTAGTACTTAATCTCTGAACCCCTGATCAAGAACAGGAAGACACAACACAGGGAGTTGACCTGGACTTATACTGGGACAAGGTTCTGACCTAGATAAAGTCAGGCAGGCAACTCCCCTGTTTTTAACTGTTTGTATTCCACCTCTCTTGAAGCTACACTTCTGCCTTTCAGTGTTTATGCTCATGAGCTGCACGGGTACTAGATCCTGACATTTACCTTAGAGTTACTGAGTGTCTCCTAAACTCACACCTCTAAACAGTGAGAATAAATCAGGGTCACTGGTCATAGGCTAATCTCTCTTCTTGTTCTCAGGACTATTTTACAGTGGTAGACTCTTCATGAAACCCATACCTTCTGTAATATAGAAAATAACTAGTATTTGCTGCCTCTTGATACCATGGAAAACACACATAAGAATGTGAGAATCTCAGGGCCTTTGATTTCAAAAAAAATGTGGGTGTCCAAAGCTATTCCAATTTGTTCTAAATGTAACTGCTGAAGAAATTACTATCTTAAGTCACAGCAGAGGTTTGAATATTCCCTTCTGACTTTACTTTTTTGCTGTTATTTCCTACTTTGTATACCAGCCTCTCTCCTTCCCTTACTAGTCTTTTTCTCTAATAACTGATATTACAGAATTCAAATTAAATATAAAAGCAAACAAATTTACTGAGCACCCCCCTTTTATATACAAGTTAGTGAGCAAGATGAACATAATTACAATTAAGAGTAGCCAGTATTCCTTGGACATTTAATCTATATTATTTATTTAATCTTCATGAAAACTCTATGAAGCAATCCTCTTTATGGTGCCATTATTTTCTAGTTGAAAAGTTAAGATGCAGAAATTTTAAGTAACTTGCCAAAGTTTACAGATACTTGATGTGTTTATAGCCTTGCTAGGAATTTTTTTTTTTTCAAGTTACATGCAACAAAATAGGTTTAAACTATAGGTCAAGACCAAAGGTGAAATCTCGTGAGAAAGTATATGATGCATTAGTAAATGAATGATGCAAATAATTTAGTACTATGGAATTGTATAAAATTTCAGTATGTGGAAATTCTGAGTAATCTGTTTAATTGGGGCAGAGACTGGGTCAGGGATCAGAAGGTAAAGCTGAAAAAGGCAATCTGGGATGTGCTTGGGAAACGTGTCTTTTTTCCACACTAAGGAGTCGAGGCTTCATTTCATATACAATGTGGTGTCCTTGAAAGTTTCTGAGCAGGGAGTGAGCGACATGTGCCATGGTCAAGGCATTTTTTAGGACAATGAATCTGGCAGTAGTATGCAGAACAGATGCTCACAGGAGAGGCTTATCACAGACAGAACTGGAAGATTAGAGCAGTATTCTGGTCATAAAGCGATAAGAACTTGAAGGTGGTGACAATAGGGGAAGGAACGAATACATGCCTGGAAATGATATACAGAAGAGAAAAGAAGATTTGATGAGTAATTGAATATGGGTCATGAGGAAGTATAAGGCAGTGACAATGACTTGAGATTTGAGCCTGAGAGACTGAGGAAAAAATCAGGAAAAGGAGCTGTTTGGGGGAAAGCAGAGGAGGTGAATCTCTTGACTTTGGTGGGACACCTTAGTGTAATTCCTCTCAATGAGGTAGTACAGGCCACTAAATAAATTCAGCTCACCGAGACAGAGAGTAGACAGAGAGGATCAAGAGAACACTCCAACTCAAGGCTAAGTGGAGGAAGACAGCTATTGATGTTCTGTGTTTATTGTAACCTGTTGTATTTATTCATCAAGCTTTATATGTCTCATTATTTACTATTTGAAAAAAACGTTCTTCACCTACCGTCCAGGAATATTGTGACACTTGATTAGGTATTTAACATGGTCTCCTAATCCTATGGATTGCTTTCTAAGAAGTAACTAGAATTGAATTTTAATTTTTACATATATGAAATTAATTTACATATTTTGCCTCCTGCCAATCAACCTTTTTGGAAATTAAGAAGGAAATATAAATTCTCCTGTTTTCCCTTCAGCCATGAGAGAGCACCACAACCCCCTTCTTTCTAGCATGTTCTCATGAGTATGCCCATCCAGAAGGGAAGACAGCTGGAAAGAGAGAGAGTCAATCTATTCAAATGTTTAAGTAGAGTATGTACACTCACTTTATTTTTAAAACCTCTCAACAAAACTGTTCTATGAACAACTCAAAGTCGTTCTAAGTACCCAAATACCATTTGTTTCTTGTACAAAATGGCAGCATTTCAACGTCTATCAAAGCTGCAGCAAATATTTTATGACTCACAAATACAGGGCCTTATACAAAATACGCAGTTACATGGAATATGAATAAGACAATACTTATCATTGCCTAATTGTTTGAAGGAAAACAAGCTGTCGGACTTCTTAAAAGTCCTAAAAGGATTCGTACCACTTTTTCAGCTTCTCAGGCAGGTAGATGATATTTATAAGCCTCTAGCCTCAGGAGAAGCAAATTAGAATCAAGTAATTCTGCAGCTACATTTCAAATGGAGTCAAACCTACAGAGTTTGCATTACATAGCTTCTGTACAATTTCTAAGTCTGAGAACTGAGTCTTCAGGAGCATCAAATAAGTCTTCCATTACAGATGAGGAAACCAAAGCTAGGAAATGACAGCCCGAGTTTACCCAGCCAGCTGGAGGCTGAAATTGGATTTGACCAATACCAGTATTTTCTCCTAGATAGCAAAAAGCAATGGACTCTCGTTAGAATGTGTGCATTAATTCTCTATCTTTATCTGATTAGCAATTTTTACTAAGTAGTTCTGGTAAACAAAGCAGTTGTTTAGGTTTTCTCAGTTATGTGCCACTTCACAATGACATGATGCAAATCACGTTTGCTCTTCTCCCAGTTTTTCTAGGATCAGGTCAACAGTGTCCTGTCTTAGAAACACGCCTCAGTGATAGTGCCTAAGTCATCAATTCTTCCTACCTGTCAGTACGATAAAAATAGTCATCCCTTTCTGACAGCTTTTCTTTTTCTTTTTCTTTTTTTTCCCCTTAGGTATAATAAGCCTGGAAAAGATACTAGAGTAGGTTATTTCAAACTTCTACAATACATAAAACAAAATATTTCCATGCAAAACACTTTTTGTCTACCAACAAGACATGTTGCACTCAGATTTTCAAGAGCCAGAATGCTCAGGAAAAAAAAAAAGGTGTTTTATGTAGGAATTGGGCCAATGGAGATTGTCTATTGGGAATAGAGACAGACCAAAGATGAGCTTGTAAAAGTCTAAGGGAAACAAGAAACTATTTTAGAGAGAAACCCATCTTCTCTGATTACTTTTTTTTAATACTTTGAGAATCCTGACAATTTTGACAAAAAAATTGACCAAAGACTCAACAATTTTTAATGTTGAGTTTATTTCTTACTAACCAGCATTTATATCCACCAAATATTTTAATTCTCTATATAGAAGAAATAATACAAAATATTCTCCCATATCAACATTACAGTAATTTGTATATGCTGAGGCTAAACTATACAATATAACTAGGATATGCAAAAGATAGGAAACATATATACCCCTAGTATCATTTTCACAAGAGAAAGAGAAATGACTGTGTGTCTTCATTTCTACTTCTCCTCTGGAGGACTTTTGATATTGAGGCTAGAACACCACCTGTCCTCCTAACTCTGCCTTAAAAGACAAGTTGAGCAAGCACTGCTGTGGCATCATTATCTCCATAGAGATTACGGAACTGGGAGCTCAGTCTTCTGCCTGCTCAAAAGCTACAGACTGAGAGGGCTATTAATAAACCCACCCCCCTTTTTTTAAGCTAGAAGGGAATTGGAGCTTAGCCATCCAAGCACAGAAAATTTAAGATCCAGAAGGATTTGTAACAATAGCAATAATAACAACAGATACAAATGCCTTGATTTTACAATTATTGTCTGAATGATGTTTTAAATTGTATGGTATCAAACAAGTTGATATTAGGTATAAACCATAATATCATTAGAAAGTGACTTTCTATCTGTAAAAGTGTGTTTTAGAAATAAATTTGGCATGTATTCTTCAATCCTCAAAATTTCTGGCTGAAAATTTTTTTCTGGTGGGAAGATGATTCTCACGTTTCAAAGATTCTGGAGAAAGTTTTTCCATAGTGAAGAGAATGGGTTGGAAAGAAGGAATAACAGGTGATGGTATTAAAAGTGTAAGACAATGTACAGGTGGCAGAATGCCTCAGAAAACTCACAGTAGGTGTACGAATTGCATTAACCGAGTAGGTCAATAGAAATGAAAGTGCATGGAGTACTGGGAAAAAGATATTTTCATACCAAAAATGTACTGATATTCAAAATCACAGATTTGCCCTAAATCAGCTAAGACGCAAAGGCTACTCTCTTCTCCACTGACCCTTACACACACACACACACACACACACTTCATATAATCTGTCTTTGAAAAGGGAATCACCACAGTTGTCATCTGTTTACAATGTTCCATGGGCTTTGAAGCAAGTAGGTCCGTGCATCACACACTTACTTTATTGCTTCAAAGACTAGCCACCACAGAAAGGGGTTAGATGGCCTAGAAAGGGAAACACTTTACTTTGTTAATAATAGGCACATGGAAAGTGGATTCTCTGGGCTTATCTAACACGTTTACCTCATATTTCATGGGGGCATGGATTTACTGAATCACTTGCTAATGACAATTTCTGGAAGAAGTTACCAAGTCTCTATAATCTAACAACTAATAATCAGATGCTAGGAAATAAACCATATCTGCTTATCCATTTTCAAATCCAAGTCCACAATTCTATTAAAATTACTTTCTCAAAAGAGTTCCATTGTAGTATGAAAAGGTAACTTTGTAAAGGAAAAGTTCAAATATTCTTTTAAATTATCTTAGTTTATTCATTAGTTTGAAAAAATAATCATTTAATGGACTCAGTAAAATTACTGTTGTATTGTTGCTATAGTGTTTCATCTACAGATATTATAATGCTCCCCATATTATAAGATGTCAACACAGAAGAAATACACAATTTTTTCCACACCTTACTAATGAACATAAATTCAACTTTTTGTCCATCTTCCAGATCACTCTTCTGGCCCAGGAATTGCTGGTAGTTGCTTACCATGTTTTGATATTGTTATTATAGTAACGTGTGGAATTTCAAAACAACTGATTTCCTCATTTTGCTATATGGCCCAAGTCAGTGCTCCAGACAGCTACGATTTGGCAAAAATGAGATTTTAGTTTTAAAAGAGCAGGGTGGTGATTTACTTTACAATATGCATACATTATAATTTAAATCCCATTTATTTCTATTCCATTTGTACTTTTAAATCATAATAAAGTAGGACCAATAATTAAAAATCAGTGTCCTAGAGCTTTGGCAGGAACCCTCTGTATTAACAAAACACTTAAAAATCTATAAAATACTTTGATATATAAAAAAAGTAGCAAACTTGATCATTCTCATTTCTCTCTTCTAGTAAAGCTCATTGAATTTAAATACACTTATGTATAATGTACTACCGATTTCACCTACTTCTTTGAAAATACTGTATTGAAGTGTAAAAGATGTGAAGATTATTTTTAAAGCACTCCATTTATTATTAATTCAAAATGAGATAAACTTACATTCTTAGTTTTTTAAAGAAATGCAGAGTATTTTCGAAAACTCATTTTATGTGTGGTACCCACCCACCTCTTTCCTTTTTTCCTTGAAAATCCTAATGAGGAAAAGTGACTTTTGAGCTTTGTCATCTCAGCCTAGGTACTAAAAGCAGCCAACATTACTACTGTTGCCATATCTGTCTTTCTCTCTATTATACAAGTACATCGATGATGTAATTGCAGAAGTTAGGGTTTACTCAAGCTGTTGGAGTGAGGGATTTTTTTTAGATTGCCTCCTTCAGCAGGATAGAGCAATTGTAAAACAGAACCAAGTACACAATTTAAGCAGTTCATCTCTGGAAAGCAAATCTGCAGTATCTTCATCTTGAAGGACTGATCAACAGCTCGAAATGCAAAACCATTGGTCAAGCTCAATTTGCTCCAGACTGGATGCTGAGCTGGAAAAACACCTGGGTGACAACAATGCTAGTCTATGACACCTTGGCTTTTAACCCCTTCCAAGAAGTCCTCAACTTTTCTGTTTAGCTCTAATTTTTCCCCCAAATCCCAAGGGATTAGAAAATGTCCTCGCCTTTTATTGCAGTCTTGTTTTTTCCTAAGCAGATCTTCTCCCGAAAGTTGAGCACAAACTAAGCAATCATTTATCATTCTGCATTTAAAATAAAACAGTACCTGAGAAGTCTATGATCCTCAGCAGAACCAACCATATTACAAACACAGGAGAGCTGAGCGTTTAAAAATCATCTACTACACTAGAACCCCCCTGGTTGTTCTTCAAAGTGCAGATAAAAAGAATCGACCAGAAATGACAGACACAAAAATCACATGCAGATGAGGCAGCGCATACCGGGAAAAGAGAACATACCTGAGGGATTCTCCTTTAAAAAAAAATGCACACACCAGCTGGGCTGTTCCTCCCCTTCTTCTGGAGCGCCTGTGTTTTCCTTTCAGGAACACCACTTGCAATGCCGTTTCTAGTCTCCTTTCCTTTTTTTCGGCCACAAATAGTTGAAGCGGAGGCTGCGTCCTAGCGATCCGACTCAAGTGCAGTCAGGCATGCCTGTGGGCTGCAACGGTGTCTGTTCTTGTCAATTCTCTCGTGCTCCCCGGGCAGCCTGCAAAGCAATTTTACAACTTAGCTGCTGGCGCCAAACTGCCTTTCACTCTCCTCATTGCCAAATTCCTTCAGCAGCTCGTTTCTCATCTCTGTCTCTAGGAAAGCCAGAGGGGTTGTCTCCCGTGCGCCGACGAGCGCCCGGGTTCATCAACAATTGAGGGGCAGGAGCAGCAAGGCTGAGTGCGTGCTGGGAACTTCCCAAGCGCTGCCTCGGCCGCTGCTTTGGGGAATGCAGCACAGCCACCGTGCTGCCCCAGCCTCCTCTACCCAGAGCGCCTCGGCTCCCTCTGCCGCTGCCGCTGCCGCTGCACAGAGCAGCTCCTCCGAGCTGAGCCACAGCCCTTGCTCGCAGGAGATGCACTGTGGCCGCTGCCAGGTGTGGCCGTCACCACCGCACTGACAACTAACTGTGCGGGGCGCAGCTTCATATCTGGGGAAGACGCCTGTAATGCTGGCGCTTCCTCAGCCTAATTTTCCCTGTATCGCTGAGTGATGACCTAGGAGACAATCGTATGGCCAGTTCTGCTAGCCTCGTTTGCAGCCTCTTTTATAACAGAGATAATGTAATAATTACTGGTTTAGATGAGGTTAGCTGTGCTCGGAATCATGAAAAGTACAGTGCGCAGAGTGTAATTCCCAATTAGCCACCAAAAGACAACTAACAGAACACCCTATTTAGAGAGAGGAGATGCTGAGATCTCATCCCAGGTGGTCTTCTTCTTTTTAATGTGTGGAAAACCATTTGAATTAAATCCTCAAAAATCTGAATTAAAGACACATACACAAAGTGGGAAATGGTAGATAACTTAGAATGATCCAAAGGTTTTGTTTCTCACTTAGAAAGACTGCCTTCCCGTTTGATATGAGCATTTTACAGATCTGGCTAGGAACTGAATGGCCTTGCTTTCTTTTTTAGTTTTGCAGAGCAGAGGAGGTAGGGGGAGTAATAGCTCCCACTTTCCATCAATAAAGCATTTTCTATCCTCTAACCCTCCTGTTGAAACAAACACAAAAAAGTACTGGATCTTAAAATAAAGCCCTAGAGAAGCTCAAGTCCTGGAATAATCTGTAGGTTTGAAGCTGCATCTGGTCTGCTGGCTTACTTCTATTTACTTTTCTCAGCTTTTTAGAAAACAGGAGGATGTTTCCAGGACGAAAGAACAGTCGACTATCAGCCGAGATCAACCAGTATAAGAAACACAGATGTGTGTGTCATTTTTCAATACATTTAAGGATGGATATTCCTTGACCAACTTTACAATTGACTCTACTTTGCCGAAATATTTACTCTACAATAGCTGCCAGCGAAATGAATGGTTAACCTTGGTATCACAGTTTTGGCTAAACCTGTGGCCAAACACACTCCATTGACTATATATGACAACCAAATAATAGCTCTATGACTGTTTTAAAAAATTGTCCCCAAATTTAACACAATGTATGTATCAGGTGCTGGTAACCAAGTGCTTTCCCACTCCCAGCTCTCAGCCCCACCTTTAGCTCACAGCAGCACAGCTTCCTCAACCTGCTGCTTAAGTGACTATTAATAGACTTGAGCAGCTGCTCAAGGTCTAATGAGCTGCATCGGGGGGCAAACACTGGGGCAGTGTGATCCCCACCTTCAGCAGCCACCAGCGTGGCTGCCAGGACAAAACTCAGCTGCCCCAGGGTTTTAAGCACTCAACAGTAGGAAAGGAAAACTCTTAGACCTGAAAGTAGATTGTAAGGCAAACCATGACTTTTTTATACAGAAAAATTCAGGCTAGTCAAGACACAGTTTTTGAGCGTGCCCTTCAATACACAGAGGAAAGAAACACCTATTCAGAGTCTTCTTTTCTTCTTTTTCTAGTGTGCAATACCCAGAACAAAGTGCTGAGGCTATGCCCAGCTGAGAGCCCCCAGTACCCAGCATAGTACAATATATGTAAGTCCTCAGTAAACTGGGGTATAATGTCAGTGTTTTAAATGTTTAAACCTACAGAAGGAAATACAAGAGGATCCTAACCCTGAATGGTCTCCAGAATGTGTTATGCAGTGTAAAGAAAAGAGGTGTGAAAAATATTGCTCTAATTCAAATACACTCGTAGAGGAAATAACAACAGGGTTACTGATCATCAGTCTGTTTTTAAGACGAATGCTCCAAAGCCAGTGTGTGTGTTCTGATAAATGTACTGCTTAAGTCTAATCATCAGCATTCTGGTTACATATTTCAAAATGGAAATTGTTTACATCTCTGAAAGTGGCAGGAATCATGTGTCTGAGGGATACCAGCTGCTAATAAAATAGGTCACTACTGGAAAGAGTGACAGAGCTTGATGACTTAATTGACCTGCAAGGACACCACAGTTCCTAATAGAATTTCCTAGGTGCTTGTTGGGTAGTTTTCACCTGCTGAGTATCTGATTTGAATAATGTGTAATCACAATGATATAAATGCAGCACTGAGTTAGAGTCCTGCACATGCTTATCAATAAAACACAGTCATTTCTGCAAAGAGCTTTTCAAATTCTTGGATTAGTGACATTAAACAACACAGGAGAGTAAACGATTGATTTCCATATATATACTTACAACTTCACATATACACACCCCAAAACTTATTCACAGATTGATTAAGACAATAAGATCATGTTTTCCTCTAAGTCTTTCAGCTGTAATTTCAGGAGGAATAAAACGTCGAGGGTACTATTCAACTCCCACGTCCCAGGACATAAGCTGGGCCAGATCATTTGCCTCATTTATGTCTCAGGTGGGAGAAAAGCAAGCTGTCTGGATCAATCGTCATTTTTTATTGATAGTAAAGCTTGACGAAGCCAAAAGGATGAAGTAAAAGGGCCATTCTTGTATAATTTTGTTATTGCCAGTGCACCTGGCTTTAAGCAACAAAGGAATTCTTGAAAAAGCATAAATCAAACTTGTGTGCACTGAATTGTATTTTCAGCTTTCTAGAAAACCTCGCTCTTTATTTCAGGGAACTGGGAACCAATCACTAGACCTCACTATTTTTAAAAAACTGTGACCAGTCGTTGGCTCTCTGTATCCATTCAAATGAACTGGTAAAATTGATTAACTGTCAAGATGATTGAGGACAAAAACATGATTACATCTAAAATAGCAAGCTGTTGTTTCTAGCTCTGTGTAACTGAATAATACACAGGGGAACAAATATTTTGGAATAAGCCACCCAGTGCAATTTGGAAATACTTGCAAAATGTTGATTTCATGATAGCAAAGCACACACTAAGTTCTGCTTTTAATGGTTTCCATTTAATTATGGATCACTTAAAAATTGTACCTTAGAGCAGAAGTAACTGTGTAACTTCAGAGACTAGGTCACACAAGGTACTGCAGATTTCCTTTGCCCACTCTTTCTTGCTCACTCTGGGAGAAGCTAGCTGCATGTCATGAGGACACTCAAGCAGCCCAGGAGAAAGCCAACATGGTCAGGAACTAAGGTCTCCTGCCAACAGCCAGATAGGAACTGAGACTTCCTGCCAACTGTCACGTGCACGAGCTATTATGAAAGCTGAACTTCTATAGCCACATTCAAGCTTTGACCTGACTACAGCCCCTTCTGACATGCTGAATGAAACCACCAAAGGAACCCCTAAGGCAGAAATACCCAGCAGCTAAGTTATTCCTGAAATTCTGACCCACAGAAACTGTAATATAATAAACATTCATTGTTTAGAAGAAACAAGGAAAGGAAGGAAGGACGGAGGGAAAGAAGGAGGGAAGGAAGGAAGGAAGGAAGGAAAGAAGGGAGGAAGGGAGGGAGGGAGGAAGGAAGGAAAGGAAAAAGAAAGATAGAAACAGAGAAAGAAAGAAGGAAAGAAAAAGAAAGAAAGAAAGGAAGAAAGAGAAAGAAAGAAAGAAAGAGAGGGAGGAAGGGAGGAAGGGGGAGGGAGGAAGGAAGAAAGAGAAAGAAAAAAAATGTACCTTTGAAATTTCCAAATGAGGAAATTAATTGACATGTAGATATAAGTACACTTAAGTGTTTTAAGGTATAAAAATTTTAGGTTCAACAAATTCGATAACAAGATGAGCATATACCATACTTTCCTAGTCAGTATTGGTAGTTTTCTTCTCTGGGCCTTCTTAGCACTTTTATAAACCTCTATTATAGCATTAATTGATCATAAAGTAGTTAACTATTAATTTACTCATCTGCTTGCTGTTCCATGCTAGAAGGTTCCTTGAGGACAGAGATCATGGTCACTTATGTTTCTATCATCAATGCCCAGATGACGGCCAGGCTCATGAAAGGTAGGTTGAGTGAGTAACACTGTGCTTAGTTAGTAGAGCACAGAGTTAATGAGGCTAAGGACATGAGTTGCGTCCCTGTGTAGCCAATTAGCTTTGTTCTATTTCTTGGTCCAAGTGGCACCCTTAGTTCACACCAGCTGTCTCATGTATATGTGCCAGATCAAACCTTCTAACTACATACTTCAACAGTGGGGAGTCCGTAACACAATAATAATATCTAAGGTTTAAAGCCCTTACAAAGTGTTTTTCCATGCATTTTCTCATTTGATACTTATCTTTAAAAACCTGCAAGACATAGTAGTCCTGTTATTGGCCCCATATTCACATGATGAAGCAGACTCAGAAAGGCTACATGACTTACCTGATTGCACAGAACTAGTAAGTGATGGAGACTAGGTAACAAATCAGCCATTCAACTCCTATTTTAAGACTGGTTCCAAGGCAAGGAGCTGACAGGTATCTATTTAAACTAACACCATAATAGACGGCAAATGTTGTAAGTTGTTTTTTTTTTAAATAAATAAAGTGAATGAAATTATTCACGCAGATGATCTTTTAGAATATTTCTGCTTGGATAATTGTCATTAGACCTTGGGTAATGATCGTTCACTACTGGATGCTATCTGGCATGATAGCATCTATACTCTCATTCTGATGTGCTGGTTTTTATTTTCCTTATGTAAAATTAGTTGTCAGCACTGTACTCAAGCAAATCACCAGATGAAGGTATCTTTGAAGTGGTTCTAATTTGCTGAAAAAACACAGCATATGGATGAATAGAAAGTTTCCCATTTCCTTATTCCTTTGATTTTAGTTGATTCAGGGAACTATGATTTAGTGATGCAGCACAACATCTAAAAGTTCTGACTCTGGAATCACAGTTCCTGGTTTCTAATCTGAGCCCTAACATGTACTTACCTTTCTGACTTTGGTCAAGTTTCTTAACTTCTCTAAGCTTTAGTTACTTCATCTGTAAAATTGTATAAAAATAATCCCTATTCATTCTCTTGCTGATGAATCAAGGGAGATCGTCCTTGTAAAGCAGTTTGGTACATACATGACTTGTAGTCATGATTCAATAAATATTAGCTAGTAATAATTAATGTTATCAAACGTCTTACCAGATATCACTGTCCTCATTTTCTGCTGTTACTAGCCTGCCTTACATTCATCATGGTGAAGTTTTCAAAGAAGTAAATTATTTTTAAATTATAATAAGAATTTTTTTTAAAATCACAGTTTTAGAATAACAAAGGGCCTATTTTTGATTCATAGCTCTGCTGCTTTCTTCCTGTATGGTCTTATACTACTTTTGTAACCTCTCTGAGCTTCAGTTTCCTGTGTTTGTATGTACTATGTGTTCAGTATATGTATTCCCTTTTTCTTTTTCAACTTTTTTTAGTTGAACTTTTCTGCGACTTTTCTGGGACTTTTCTGGGACTAATGAACCAGGTGGTTAGAATCAGAAACTCAGAGAAAGTTAAAACGGAGATGAACGTAGCAGTTAATTTGTACTTTTCCCTTCTCATTTTATTAATATATATGAGAACAATTGGCACACTTAACTTTCCCAAGAAAGAATGAATACTGCCTAATAAGCTACATACATATTTCACAGATAAGCACAAGATAATGTCACACTACCTTTTCTATTCTTTATTGATTTCCATATGCAAATTTTAACTTGGTTTGACAAAGATAAAAATTATCATTTTAATGGTTTATATTTGCTTGCTAAACATTTTATGTCCACTAGAAATTTTTACACGCTTGATAATAAAGTTCATATATAAATTGAGCTACCGTGTTCAATATTAGAGGGAACAAATGTCTCACATAAAATATTTATGTATATAGTGATAAATAAATGATTCTTGGGTTTTCTTTTCTTATCTTTCCCTCTAGTGCAAAGGTTAAGGAGTACAATTTTAAATCATACTACTTCCCAGTATTTCAGGAGTTATTCAACATATGCTAATGACTCCAAGGACAGTGGAAATGACCCCAATAGAAGCTTCATATGACTGGATTAGAATCATTACCAACCAAAAACTGCATAGATTCAAAATTTGTGAAGATATATCCTTTTTCTAACCGAATTTGGTACTAAACCATATTTGGTATTAAAGAGATTTTATTTGCCCAGTTTCTGGTTATAAGCAATGGTCATGGCTTACATTAAAAGTCCTTTCCACCTAGCTTAAACAACTGTGTACGACATAGACAAACCATGAGTCAGTACAAGAGCATATTTCTCTGAAATAGTCTAAAATACTTTTATCAAAAATAGATATACTTCAAATATTTTGTTTAATAAAATCGGACATCATAGCCCTCCTCTTCGTGCCATTTCATATTCTGCTCAGTTTCCTTGTTGTTATCTCCAGAGAGCACATTCATATACTCAGCAAAGCCTGGAAGGAAAAGAGCAAAAACAAAACCCTGCTTGCTGGTTTGGAGCCAGGGAAAAAGGCTCTCTTATCAGAAGGTCTGACTCTATGTCAACTGTGAACTTCATGAAGTTTGGAATCAGAGCTTTTCACTTTCCCCGTCTGCCCTTTTTTGTTTCTCCTTCAGCATCTCTTTCTTTTACTTTGGAGTGTTACTGAGAAAAAGGCTCTCTAACCAATGCCGTGTTCGAAATTAATAAATTATATCACTTGGGAGGAACAAGAAGTTAAGACAATGAACCCACAGTCTTTCAAGAATAATTCTGAAAGTACAATTGGTACATAGTACAATTGGTAATTTTAGTGTTTAGGACACCTATAAAATGAGGGGAAATAAAGAGCAGCTACCCATTTGTGTTTGTTGTGAGAGTTAAATGCATGAAAAATGTAAAAAGCTTGACAGTTTATCAGCCATTGTTGTTACCGATATAATCATTGTCTTTCTTATGGGTTCTGGAGAAGGAGAAGTTACACCTCTGGAAGTGGTAGGAGGAAGCAATACCTTGTAGTATCAGAGAAGGATCAGATGGGAGATAATAAACAGTCTTCCTCATGTAGATGGATTTTTTCCAGTTTCCAAACATATACCCTGAGAAAAAGGTATTTTTAAAGAAGACCAGAAAGATCTTCTGCTAAAAATGTCACCCTATTACAATACCTGAAATTCTCGCATCTAGTGGAGAATTTTTTAGATTGATAAGTGATCTTATATTAAGTTAAAAATAGTGTTACCTGCAAATACTTTCTCCTTTTTTTTTTTAATGTCTTTATTGGAGAATGGTTGCTTTATAATGCTGTGTTACTTTCCGCTGTATGACAAACTGAATCAGCCATATATATACATACATCACCATATCCCCTCCCTCTTACATCTCCCTCCCACCCTCCCTGTTCCACCCCTCTAGGTGGACACAAAGCACTAAGCTGATCTCCCTGTGCTATGCAACTGCTCCCCACTAGCTAACTATTTTACATTTGGTAGTGTATAAATGTCAATGTAACTCTCTCACTTCGTCCCAGGTTACCCTTCCCCCTCCCAGTGTCCTCAAGTTGATTCTCTACATCTGCGTGTTTATTCCTGTCCTGCCCCTAGGTTCTTCAGAAACTTTTTTTTTTTTAGATTCCATATATATGTGTTAGCATATGATATTTGTTATTCTCTTTCTGACTTACTTCACTGTATGACAGACTCTAGGTCTGTGCACCTCACTACAAAAATTTCAATTTCATTTCTTTTTATGGCTGAGTAATATTCCATTGTATATTTGTGCCACCTTTTCTTTATCCATTCATCTGTTGATGGACACTTAGGTTGCTTCCAGGTCCTGGCTATTCTAAATAGAGCTGCAATGAACATTGTGGTACATGACTTTTTTGGAATTATGGTTTTCTCAGGGTATATGCCCAGTAGTGGGATTGCTGGGTCATACTGTAGTATTATTTATAGATTTTTTTAAAAACCTCTTTATTGGAGTGTAATTGCTTTAAAATGGTGTGTTAGTTTCTGCTTTATAACAAAGTAAATTAGCTATACATTTACATATGTTCCCATATCTCTTCCCTCTTGCATCTCCCTCCCTCCCACCCTCCCTATCCCACCCCTCCAGGCGGTCACAAAGCACTGAGCTGATCTCCCTGTGCTATGCGACTGCTTCCCACTAGCTATCTACCTTACGTTTGGTAGTGTATATATGTCCATGTCTCTCGCTTTGTCACAGCTTACCCTTCCCCCTCCCCATATGCTCAAGTCCATTCTCTAGGAGGTCTGTGTCTTTATTCCGGTGTTACCCCTAGGTTCTTCAAGACATTTTTTTTTCTTAAATTCCATATATATGTATTAGCATATGGTATTTGTCTTTCTCTTTCTGACTTACTTCACTCTGTATGACAGACTCTAGGTCTATCCACCTCATTACAAATAGCTCAATTTCGTTTCTTTTTTATGGCTGAGTAATATTCCATTGTATATATGTGCCACATCTTTATCCATTCATCCAATATGCTCTTTGGAGAAATGTCTATTGAGGTCTTCTGCCCATTTTTGGATTGGGTTGTTTGTTTCTTTGATATTGAGCTGCATGAGCTGCTTGTAAATTTTGGAGATTAATCCTTTGTCAGTTGCTTCATTTGCAAATATTTTCTCCCATTCTGAGGGTTGTCTTTTCACCTTGTTTATGGTTTCCTTTGCTGTGCAAAGGCTTTGAAGTTTCATTAGGTCCCATTTGTTTATTTTTGTTTTTATTGCCATTTCTCTAGGACGTGGGTCAAAAAGGATCTTGCTGTGATTTATGTCATAGAGTGTTCTGCCTACGTTTTCCTCTAAAAGTTTTATAGTGTCTGGCCTTACATTTAGATCTTTAATCCATTTTGAGTTGATCTTTGTGTATGGTGTTAGGGAGTGTTCTAATTTCATTCTTTTACATGCAGCTGTCCAGTTTTCCCAGCACCACTTATAGAAGAGGCTGTCTTTTCTCCACTGTATACTCTTGCCTCCTTTATCAAAAATAAGGTAACCATAGGTGCGTGGGTTTATCTCTGGGCTTTCTATCCTGTTCCATTGATCTATATTTCTGTTTCTGTGCCAGTACCATGCTGTCTTGATTACTGTAGCTTTGTAGTATAGTCTAAAGTCAGGGAGCCTGATTCCTCCAGCTCCGTTTTTCTTTCTCAAGATTGCTTTGGCTATTCAGAGTCTTCTGTGTTTCCATAGACACTGTGAAATTTTTTGCTCTAGTTCTGTGAAAAATGCCATTGGTAGTTTCATAGGTATTTCATTGAATCTGTAGATTGCTTTGGGTAGTATAGTCATTTACACAATGTTGATTCTTCCAATCCAAGAACATGGTATATCTCTCCAGCTGTCTGTATGATCTTTAATTTCTTTCATCAGTGTCTTATAGTTTGCTGCATACAGGACTTTTGTCTCCTTAGGTAGCTTTATTCCTAGATATTTCATTATTTTTGTTGCAGTGGTAAATTGGAGTGTTTCCTTAATTTCTCTTTCAAATTTTTCATCATTACTGTATAGGAATGCAAGAGATTCCTGTGCATTAATTTTGTATCCTGCTACTTTACCAAATTCATTGATTAGCTCTAGTAGTTTTCTGGTAGCATCTTTAGGAGTCTCTATGTATAGTATCATGTCATCTGCAAACAGTGACAGTTATACTACTTCTTTTCCAATTTGGATTCCTTTAATTTTTTTTTTTCTTCTATGATTGCCATGGCTAAAACTTCCAAAACTATACTGAATAACAGTAGTGAGAGTGGGCAACATTTTCTTGTTCCTGATCTTAGTGGAAATGGTTTCTGTTTTGCACCATTGAAAACAATGTTGGCTGTCGGTGTGTCATACATGGGCTTTATTATGTTGAGCTAAGTTCCCTCTATGCCTACTTTCTGGAAGGGTTTTATCATAAATGGGTGTTGAATTTTGTTGAAAACTTTTTCTGCATCTACTGAGAAGATCATATAGTTTTTATCCTTCAATTTGTTAATATGGTGTATCACATTGATTGATTTGCATATATTGAAGAATCCTTGCATTCCTGGGGTAAACCTCACTTGATCATGGTGTATGATCCTTTTAACGTGCTCTTGGATTCTGTTTGCTAGTATTTTGTTGAAGATTTTTTCCTCTATCTTCATCAGTGATATTGGCCTATAGTTTTCATTCTTTGTGACATCTTTTTCTGGTTTTGGTATCAAGGTGATGGTGGCCTCGTAGAAGGAGTTTGGGAGTGTTCCTCCCTCTGCTATATTTTGGAAGAGTTTGAGAAGGATAGGTGTTAGCTCTTCTCTAAGTGTTTTATAGAATTCGCCTGTGCAGCCATCTGGTCCTGGGCTTTTGCTTGTTGGAAGACTTTTAATCACAGTTTCAATTTCAGTGCTTGTGATTGGTCTGTTCATATTTTCTATTTCTTCCTGGTTCAGTCTCAGAAAGTTGTGCTTTTCAAGAATTTGTCCACTTCTTCCAGGTTGTCCATTTTATTGGCATAGAGTTGCTTGTAGTAATCCTCATAAGCTTCCGTATTTCTGAAGTGTT
This sequence comes from Delphinus delphis, assembly GCF_949987515.2. Taxonomy (NCBI): domain Eukaryota; kingdom Metazoa; phylum Chordata; class Mammalia; order Artiodactyla; family Delphinidae; genus Delphinus; species Delphinus delphis. The sequence goes on from NC_082684.1 coordinate 148,221,391, forward strand.
AGTTGTTACTTCTCCTTTTTTATTTCTAATTCTATTGATCTGAGTCTTCTCCCTTTTGTCCTTGTAGAATCTGGCTAATGGTTTATCAATTTTGTTTATCTTCTCAAAGAACAAGCTTTTAGTTTTATTGATCTTTGCTATTGTTTCCTTCATTTATTTTTCATGTATTTCTGATCTGATCTTTATGATTTCTATCCTTTTGCTAACTTTGGTGTTTTTTTGTTCTTCTTTCTTTAATTGCTTTAGGTGTAAGGTTAGGTTGTTTATTTGAAATGTTTCTTGTTTCTTGAGATAGGATTGTATTGCTGTAAACTTCCCTCTTAGAACTGCTTTTGCTGCATCCCATAGGTTTTGGGTTGTCGTGTTTTCATTATCCTTTGTTTCTAGGTATTTTTCAATTTCCTCTTGATTTTTTCAGTGATCTCTTGGTTATTAAGTAGTGTATTGTTTATTCTCCATGTGTTTGCATTTTTTACAGATTTTTTCTGTAATTGATATCTAGTCTCATAGTGTTGTGTTCAGAAAAGATACATGATACAATTTCAATTTCCTCAAATTTTTCAAGGCTTTGTGACCCAAGATATGATCTATCCTGGAGAATGTTCCATGAGCACTTGAGAAGAAAGTGTATTCTGTTTTTTTTTTGGATGGCATGTCCTATAAATGTCAATTAAGTCCATCTTGTTTAATGTATCATTTAAAGCTTGTGTTTCCTTATTTATTTTACATTTTCGATGATCCGTCCATTGGTGAAAGTGCGGTGTTAAAGTCCCCTGCTATTATTGTGTTACTGTCGATTTCCTCTTTCATGGGTGTTACCATTTGCCTAATGTATTGAATTCCTCCTATATTGGGTGCATAAATATTTACAATTGTTATATCTTCTTCTTGGATTGATCCCTTGATCATTATGTTGTGTCCTTCTTTGTCTCTTATAAGAGTCTTTATTTTAAACTCTAGCTTGTCTGATATGAGAATTGATACTCCAGTTTTCTTTTGATTTCCACTGCATGGAATATCTTTTTCCATCCCCTTACTTTCAGTCTGTATGTGTCTCTAGGTCTGAGGTGGGTCTCTTGTAGACAGCATATATATGGGTCTTGTTTTTGTATCCATTCAGCCAGTCTATGTCTGTTTGCTGAAGCATCTAATCCATTCACATTTAAGGTAATTATCGATGTGTATGTTCCTATTACCATTTTCTTAATTGTTTTTGGGTTTTTTTGGTAGGTTTTTTCCTTCTCTTGTGTTTCCTGCCTAAAGAAGTTCCTTTAGCATTTGCTGTAAAGATGGTTTGGTGGTGCTCTCTTAACTTTTGCTTGTCTATAAAGCTTTTAATTTCTCCATCAAATCTGAATGAGATCCTTGCTGGATACAGTAATCTTGGTTGTAGGTTTTTCCCTTTCATCACTTTAAATATGTCCTGCCACACTCTTCTGGCTTGCAGTTTCTCTGAAAGATCAGCTGTTAACCTTACAGGGATTCTTTTGTATGTTATGTGTTGCTTTTCCCTTGCTACTTTTAATATTTCTTTGTATTTAATTTTTGATAGTTTGATTAATATGTGTCTTGGCGTGTTTCTCCTTGGATTTATCCTGTATGGGACTCTCTGTGCTTCCTGGACTTGATTGACTATTTCCTTTCCCTTAGTAGGGAAGTTTTCAACTATAATCTCTTCAAATATTTTCTCAGTCCCTTTCTTTTTCAGTTCTTTTTCTGGGACCTCTATAATTCAAATGTTGGTGTGTTTAATGTTGCCCCAGAGGTCTCTGAGTCTGTCCTCAATTCTTTTCTTTCTTTTTTCTGCTCTGTGGCAGTTATGTCCACTATTTTATCTTCCAGGTCACTTATCCGTTCTTCTGCTTTAGTTATTCTTCTATTGATTCCTTCTAGAGAATTTTTAATTTCATTTATTGTGTTGTTCATCATTGTTTGATTGCTCTTTAGTTCTTCTAAGGTCCTTGTTAAACATTTCTTGTATTTTCTCCATTCTATTTTCAAGATTTTGGATCATCTTTACTATCATTATTCTGAATTCTTTTTCAGGTAGACTGCCTATTTCCTCTTCATTTGTTTGGTCCAGCGGGTTTTTTACCTTGCTCCTTCATCTGCTGTGTTTTTCTGTCTTCTCATTTTGCTTAGCTTACTGTGTTTGGCGTTTCCATTTTGCAGGCTGCAGGTTTGCAGTTCCCTTTTTTTTTTTGGAGTCTGCCCCCAGTAGCTAAGGTTGTTTCAGTGGGGTGTGTAGCCTTCCTGGTGGAGGGGACTAGTGCCTGTATTCTGGTGGATGAGGCTCGATCTTGTATTTCTGGTGGGCAGGACCACATCCGGTGGTCTGTTTTGGGGTGCCTGTGAACTTATTATGATTTTAGGCAGCATCTCTGCTAGTGGGTGGTGGTGTTTTCTTGTCTTGCTAGTTGTTTGGCATGGGGTATCTAGCACTGGATCTTGCTGGTCATTGAGTGGAGCTGGGTTTTTAGCATTGATACAGAGATCTCTGGGAGAGCTCTCACCGTTTGATATTACATGGGGCCGGGAGGCCTCTGGTGGACCAATATCATGAACTTGGCTCTCCCACCTCAGAGGCTCAGGCCTGACACCTGGCTGGATCACCAAGACCCTGTCAGCCACACAGCTTAGAAGAAAAGGGAGGGAAAAAAAAGGAAATAAAATAAAGTTGTTAAATAAAAAATTAAAAATATTATTAAAAGTAAAAAACACAAAAGGAAAAATAGAGAGCAACCAAACCAATATAAACAAATTCACCAATGACAACAAGCGCTAAAAACTATACTAAAGAAAAAAAAAATGGACAGAGAGAATCCTAGGACACATGGTAAAAGCAAACCTATACAGACAAAATCACACAAAGAGACATATACATACACACTCACAAAAAGAAAAAGGTAAAAATATATATATATATATATATATATATATAAAGGAAGAGAGCAACCAAATCAGTAAACAAATCTACCAGTGATAATAAGCTCTAAATACTAAACTAAGATAAACATAAAACCAGAAACAAATTAGATGCAGAAAGCAAACCCCAAGTCTACAGTTGCTCCCACAGTCCATCGCCTCAATTTTGGGATGATTGTTGTCTATTCAGGTATTCCACAGATGCAGGGTACATCAAGTTGATTGTGGAGATTTAATCCGCTGCTCCTGAGGCTGCTGGGAGAGATTTCCCTTTCTCCTCTTTGTTCGCACAGCTCTCAGGGTTCAGCTTTGGATTTGATCCCACCTCTGCATGTAGGTCACACTCTGGCGTCTGTTCCCTGCCCAGACAGGACAGGGTTCAAGTAGCCACTGATTAGGGGGCTCTGGCTCACTCAGGCCAGGTGGAGGGAGGGGTATGGAATGAGAGGTGAGCCAGCGGCGGCAGAGACCAACAGGACGTCACACCAGCCTGAAGCTCGGCATGTGTTCTCCCAGGGAAGTTGTCCCTGGGTCACAGGGCCCTGGCAGTGGCAGGCTGCACAGGCTCCCAGGAGGGGAGGTGTGGACAGTGACCTGCGCTTGCATACAGGCTTCTTGGTGGCTGCAGCAGCAGCCTTAGCGTCTCATGCCCGTCTCTGGTGTCCGCACTGATAGCCACGGCTCACGCCCATCTCTGGATCTCGTTTAGGCAGTGCTCTGAAGCCCCTCTCCTCACACACCCTGAAACAATGCTCTCTTGCCTCTTAGGCAGTTCCAGATATTTTCCCAGACTCCCGCCCAGCTAGCTGTGGCACACTAGCCCCGTTCAGGCTGTGTTCATGCAGCCAACCCCAGTCCTCTCCCTGGGATCCAACTGAAGCCAGAGCCTCAGCTCCCAGCCCCCGCCCATCCTGGCGAGTGAGCAGACAAGACTCTCAGTCTGGTGAGTGCTGGTCAGCACCAATTCTCTGTGCAGATCTCTCTGCTTTGCCCTCTGCACCCCTGTTGCTCTACACCGCTGTTGCTGCGCTCTCCTCTGTGTCTCCGAAGCTTCCCCTCGCCCAAACCCCATCTTCACTAGTGAAGGGGCTTTCTAGTGTGGGGAAACTTTTCCTCCTTCACAGCTCCCTCCCAGAGGTGCAGGTCCCGTCCCTATTCTTTTGTCTGTTTTTTCTTTTTTCCTTTGCCCTACCCAGGTAGGTGGGGAGTTTCTTGCCTTTTGGGAAGTCTGAGGTCTTCTACCAGTGTTCAGTAGGTGTTCTGTAGGGGTTGTTCCACATGTAGATGTATCTTTGTTGTATTTGTGGGGAGGAAGGTGATCTCCACGTCTTACTCCTCTGCCATCTTGAAGGTCTACTCTCCCATTTTGTATGTTGACTTTTCACTCTGTTGACTGTTTCCTTTGATATGCAGAAGATTTTTAAGTTTGATTTACTATCACTGTCTATTTTTGGTTTTGTTGACTGTGCTTATACTGTCATATCCAAGAAATCACTGACAAATTCAAAGTCTTGTAGCTTTCCCCTATATTTTCTTCTAGAATTTATATAATTTTAGTTCTCATGTCTAGGTCTTTAATCAATTTTGAGTTAAAATTTGTATAAAGTGTAAGGTTAGGTCCAGCTTCATTCTTTTGCATGTGGATATCTAGTTTTCCCAATACCATTTGTTGAAGAGACTATAGTTTCTCCATTGTGTGGTTTTGGCATTGTTGTCAAAGATTACTAGACCATATATGCAAGAATTTATTTCTCGGCTCTCTTCTATTCCATCGGCCCGTATGTCTTTCTCTGATAAGGGTTTAATATCCAGAATATGCAAAGAACTCCTACAACTCAGCAACAAAAATTAACCCAATTTAAAAATGGGCAAATGACTTGAATAGACATTTCTCCAGAGAAGGTATACAAATGGCCAACAAGCATATGAAAATAGGCTCAATATCACTAATCATTAGAGAAAGTCAAAATAAAACCACAATGAGATATCACTTCACACCCATTAGGATGGACACAATCAAAAAACAAAACAAAACACCCCACAGTGTTTATGAGGATGTGGAGAAATTACAACTCTTGTGCACTGTTGGTGGGAAAATAAAATGGTACAGCCACTATGAAAAACAGTATGGAGGTTCCTCAAAAAATTAAAATTATCATGTAATCCAGCAATCCCACTTCTGGGTATATAGCCAAAATAGGTGAAAGTAGGATATCAAAGAGATATTCACACACCTATGTTCATTGCAGCATTATTTCAATAGCTAAGAGGTGGAAGTAACCCAAATGTCCATCAATGGATAAATGGATAAAGAAAATGTAGTACAGCTGATCCTTTAAAAATGTGGGGATTAAGGGCACCAACCCCCAGCAGTCAAAAATCCTCATACAACTTTACAGTCTCCTGGGTGTATCTGGGGTTCTGCATCTTCAGGTTAAACTAACCGAGGATCGTGTAGTATTGTAGTAAATATTTACTGAAAAATATTCATGTATGAGTGGACTCACACAGTTGATGTTGTTCTAGGGTTGACTGTATACACATACAACAGAATATCATTCAATCTTAAAAAGGAAGGAAATCCTGTCACTTACTACAACATGGGTGAACCTGGAGGACATTATGCTAAGTGAAATAAGCCAGTCTCAAAAAGAAAAATACTGTATGATTCCCCTTGTATGAGGTACCTAAAGTAGTCAAACTTACAGAAACAGAAAGTAGAATGGTGGTTACCAGGGACAGGGGGAGGGGGAAATGGAGAGCTGGTGTTCAATGGGTATAGAGTTTCAGTTTTGCAAGATAAAATGTTCTAAAGATCTGTTGCACTAGGATATGCATAGTCTTAGCACTACTGAATGGTACGCCTAAAACTGTTGAACATTATAAATTTTACATTATGTGTTATTAATCAAATTTTTTTAAGTGCTGCTATTTGAAGGGGGTATTATGTTAAACTGCATATTACCATATATAAAATAGTTTATCCGGCTTCCCTGGTGGCACAGTAGTTCAGAGTCCGCCGGCCGATGCAGGGGACACCGGTTCGTGCCCCGGTCCGGGAAGATCCCACATGCTGCGGAGCGGCTGGGCCCGTGAGCCATGGCCGCTGAACCTGCGTGTCCGGAGCCTGTGGTCCGCAACGGGAGAGGCCACAACAGTGAGAGGCCTGCGTACCGCAAAAAAAAAAAAAAAAAAAAAACTTTATCAAGTTCCTCCTGGAGATGGAGGATAGAATGCTGGAACTGCCTCCATCTTGAGCTCCTAAGAGCACGACCAGTGGTTGCCCTGAGGTGCCTCATATTTCTCAAGTGCTCTCCCTTCCATGCTCTTGTCTTTTTTCTTTTCTTTTCTTTTCTTTTTTTTGTGGTATGCGGGCCTCTCACTACTGCGGCCTCTCCCGTTGTGGAGCACAGGCTCCGGACACACAGGCTCAGCGGTCATGGCTCACGGGCCCAGCCGCTCCGCGGCATGTGGGATCTTCCCAGACCGGGGCATGAACCCGTGTCCCCTACATCGACAGGAAGACTCTCAACCACGGCTCCACCAGGGAAGCCTCCATGCTCTTGTCTTTTATAGGCTTAGTTCCAGTGATCAACTATCCTGCTCTGACTCTTCTTCATTTCTTCTTGATCAATTTGCAATAATTGTCCCTTGGCTTCTATATAATTCATGGGTCTGAGATCTCTGGCCCTCCAAAGTTTCTGGTTGGTAAACTCTTTCCCTGTAGAACAGAGGTGGCAAACACAAATAATTCCAATGGTCAGGAAGGTCATGTTGATGGTTTACATTATTTGAGTGTGATAAAATGCAGAGAAATGGGGACTGTAAGAAACTGCAGTGTACAAGCCCTATAAAAGGGATAATGAGAGGCACACTGGACAATAAGATCTGCCTGTTCTTTTAAATACGCCATAAATCTGAAAATTATTTCAAATCTGGAATCTGTTTGAAATAAAACAAAACAGAACTGTGGGTTCTTTGCAGTTGATTGGCCATCAGCTTCTGATTATTGCTATAAAACTCAAAGAGATAAGAAATGTGGATATTCTCCCAATCTCAAATTACATACAAAAAGAGGACTGATTCCTCTTTTCTCATGGAGAGACCCAGATATGAGACCTTATGAAACCTTATGAAACCCTAGGACTTAGGCTCTTTCCTCAGCCCAACATCCCTCTTGGTGCTTCTTCTCCTTGGTATCAATGGCTTCCACAGGCTATTGTTAGTTGATAGGCTTTGATTCCAAAAGCTCCTCCCATAGTGTTTCAGTGATTTTACACACCCTCTTGCCTTTGTCAGTCATTGTCTCAGGTGTATCTGCTTCCCCAACCATCTTCCCTGGGTTCTTCCTCATCTGAGAAGTGTTTGATACCTTTCGTGTTTCCACTGTTCTTACTGGTGTCATACTCTCATTGATAGAAGGCTTCCAAAGTCAAGGACCCCTGCCAAATTCACTGAAGGCAACTGTGAGCTGAAATTTTAAAAGATCTCACAGAAACAATCAGAACCCACTGAGGTTGCCTAGAGAAATGAGTGTCTAGAATGCAGCATAGTTCAGTCTCTTATGTCCTCTCTAAATTATCCTCTGGTATGCCACGAGTTGGGCCACATTCCCCTCTGGCCCAGAGTGCAAGGACATTTTTCCTCTTAGTATCCAGATGCAAGTCTCCAAAGCCATGAGGACAATCCCATTTTACCATCAGAAACATTCCCATTGTGCACAGGGTGCATAAACTAATCAACATCCAGATATAATTATCGATTCTCAGTAGTTTTTCCAAATTAAATATGCAAAATATTTTGAGATATAGAAGCCATAGGAAAATAAATGAAGCTACCTGTTTAAGAACAAAGACTTTATAGGGCCTACAGATTGATTTTCTTGAAACAACCCATCACAATTGATACTGTTCCATATTATCACTGACTCCATGAAACCACTAAAGCAATCTCAACATATTGGCTTGTGTCAAATATAGTTTATGGTCAAGAAAAGCAAATACTTCATTAAAGCAAAAGAATTTAATGTAATTTATTCTTCTCCTTCCTTCCTGTCTCCGCCTTAATCTGCATGATGAGCTCCCCTTTAAGTTTAATTCAAGGGAACACTATTTAAATTTAGACAGAGTAACTAGGATAGCAAAACCAAAAACTCACAGACATAAACAAAAATAGTTGACAAGATGTCCTCATTCTAAAATATAAATGGCTATAAGATCCTCCTGGTATCATCTTGTGTATGCAAAGAAACAGAAGCCACAAGGAATGTGAAAAACTTGAGAACAGGAGAACCCCAAAATAAACAAAGGCATTCAGGTGAAAGCACAGCAGGTAATTTGAAAACAGCAGCTTCATACTTCAACTCAGGATGAATTTTTAAAAATATGTTCTTGAAAACCAATTTTGTGAAAAAGTGAAGAACAGAAAAGGAACACATTCAAACCCCATACACAATGTGTATATGAAGGAGAATAATATCCCTCCAGAAATAAAAACATGACATAAGGACAAGCCCACAAAACAGACTTTTAAAAGAGGTAAACTAATATTTCATAAAAACTAAAATAAATTTAAGAAAGTGACATAAGATATGAAATAATAATATAAATTAGAATTAGGTAAATCACAGTATGTTTATAAAACTCAGAAAAGAATTAGAACTATATTTTCTCAAATTATGTCTTAAAAGTAAAAGCAAATTTCAAAAATGAAAAAAACAGACTTTAGATATACAACTCATCACCTTAAGAGAAATATAAGTAAAAGGAATAAATTTTTAAATAAAAATTATGGAAAATAGTAAAAAGAATTCACGATAAAATGGCACCTATAAAAATTAGGCAAAGAAAATTGAACAGACATATAATAAGACGACCTGAAGAAGAAAAAAAAATAGTAAAATCTTTAAGGAAAGTTTCCTGAAATTTAAAACAAACAAAAAAATGAAATCTGTTGTTATGAGAGATCATACTGCCTGCCTGGGAAAATCAAACCATAAAGATTAATACCAGCAAATATTCTAGCAAATTATTTGGATATTCAGACAAAAAGACCAAGTTATTTCTATGGGAAAAAGTCAGATTGTTTTCAGACTTTTTGACAACATTTTATACCAAAACAACAATGGAGTAACAAAATTAAAATACCTCAGGAAGGAAAATATGAGCCATAAATTGGACATCTAGACAAATTGACTTTCAAGCATAAAAAATACAAACTGCTTTAAACATAAAAAATTCAAGGAGAAGATCCCACATGCATGCTGCAACTAAGAGTTTGCATGCTGCAAAAAAAAAAAAAAAAAAAAAAAAAAAAAAAAAAATCAAGGAATATTATTCTTGTGATTTCTTCTGGACAAATATACTGTAAAAAGAGTTTCAGATAACCAAAGTAAGTGGGTGCATTTTGGCATAGAAAAACTGGTGGCAATTTGTATGGAAACACAAAAGACCCCGAATAGCCAAAGCAACCTTGAGAACAAAAAACGGAGCTGGCGGATTCAGGTTCCCTGACTTCAGACTATACTACAAAGCTACAGTAATCAAGACAGCATGGTACTGGCACAGAAACAGAAATACAGATCAATGGAACAGGATAGAAAGCCCAGAGATAAACCCATGCACCTATGGTTACCTTATTTTTGATAAAGGAGGCAAAAATATACAGTGGAGAAAAGACAGCCTCTTCCATAAGTGGTGCTGGGAAAACTGGACAGCTACATGTAAAAGAATGAAATTAGAACACTCCCTAACACCATACACAAAGATCAACTCAAAATGGATTAAAGACCTAAATGTAAGGCCAGACACTATAAAACTCTTAGAGGAAAACATAGGCAGAATACTCTATGACATAAATCACAGCAAGATCCTTTTTGACCCACGTCCTAGAGAAATGGCAATAAAAACAAAAATAAACAAATGGCACATAATGAAACTTAAAAGCTTTTGCACAGCAAGGGAAACCATAAACAAGGTGAAAAGACAACCCTCAGAATGGGAGAAAATATTTGCAAATGAAGAAACTGACAAAGGATTAATTTCCAAAATTTACAAGCAGCTCATGCAGCTCAATATCAAAAAAACAAACAACCCAATCCAAAAATGGGCAGAAGACCTAAATAGACATTTCTCCAAAGAAGATATACAGATTGCCAACAAACACATGAAAGAAGGCTCAACATCACTAATCATTAGAGAAATGCAAATCAAAACTACAAGGAGGTATCGCCTCACAACAATCAGAATGGCCATCATAAAAAATCTACAAACAATAAATGTTGGAGAGGGTGTGGAGAAAAGGGAACCCTCTTGCACTGTTGGTGGGAACGTAAATTGATACAGCCACTATGGAGAACAGTATGGAGGTTCCTTAAAAAACTAAAAATAGAACTACCATACAACCCAGCAATCCCACTACTGGGCATATACCCTGAGAAAACCATAATTCAAAAAGAGTCATGTACCACAATGTTCACTGCCGCTCTGTTTACAATAGCCAGGACATGGAAGCAACCTAAGTGTCCATCGACAGATGAATGGATAAAGAAGATGTGGCATATATATACAATGGAATATTACTCAGCCATAAAAAGAAACAAAATTGCGTTACTTGTAGTGAGGTAGATGGACCTAGAGTCTGTCATACAGAGTGAAGTAAGTCAGAAAGAGAAAATTAAATACCGTATGCTAACACATATATACGGAATCTAAGAAAAAAAATGGCTCTGAAGAACCTAGGGGCAGGACAGGAATAAAGATGCAGACGTAGAGAATGGACTTGAGGACACGGGGAGGGGGAAGGGTAAGCTGGGACGAAGGGAGAGAGTGGCATGGACATATATACACTACCAAATGTAAAATAGATAGCTAGTGGGAAGCAGCCACATAGCACAGGGAGATTAGCTGAGTGCTTTGTGACCACCTAGAGGTGTGGGATAGGGAGGGTGGGAGGGAGACGCAAGAGGGAGGGCATATGGGGATATATGTATAGGTATAGCTGATTCACTTCATTATAAAGCAGAAACTAACACACCATTGTAAAGCAATTATACTGCAATAAAGATGTTAAAAAAAAAAAAAAAGAAAAACTGGTGGCATTGAGCTTCAATAGTTACCCTCACAAAAAGAGAGACAATCGGATAGCATGTGTCTTCTTATGAAAAAGTATATACAACCACCTATGAAATAGTCCTACCAAAGAAGTTTGAACCTGCGTCTAATAGAGCCATTGGATTTAACTACTGATTTTTAGGAAATATAAATTTTAGATTGTGTTAACTCATGCCAGAGGGATCTGATCAACAAAATCCAGGATGTGGGAAATCTATAAAACAAGTAAGCCTAGTATTTTCTTCAACAAATAAATTTCAGAAAAAGAAGAAAATAAGAGAACCTATAAAGTGCACTTGAAAGATATAACAAGTAAATTCAATGTTTAGGTATTATTTAGATTCCGATTAAAAAGAAGGGAAAGAGAAAGAGGAAAGGGGAAAGAAAATCTTTGTGAAATAACTGGAAATTTAAACACTCAAATGGATATTCAGTGATATTAGAGGATCATTGCTAATTTATGAAGCAATGGTATGAAAGATTGTGTTACAAAGAGTTCAAATACTTTTAAAATGTATACTGAAATATTTAAGGATGAAATGATGTAATATCTGAGATTTGCTTCAAATTAGACAGGCTGAGAAGGAGTGGATAGGGGTAGAGTTGAAAGATCAGTCATTGGTTGATAGTCATTGAAGCCAGTTGACAGGCACATAGGAGTTCATTGTAATAATCTGCCTATATTGTATGTTTAATATTTTATATAATAACATACAATTCAAGTCATCTGATGCCTAGTGATCACACTGTAAAAGAACCAGTTTATTTGGGGCTGTATGGCCTGTGTGAGTGCAATGAACCAAATATTTCTATACCTTCGTGAATAAAAATTATTTGGGCTTTATTAGCATCATCAGAGAGAAAACATAAGGTCATTAGCCTCATTTTCTTACACAATTGCATTTTCTTGGTTAAAAGACATGCATCTGGGGGCAGAACACAGCCAAAACTATCCCAATCTTTAGACCAGAAACCATTTTTCTTTCCCTAAACGGGAATTTATTTGTTAAAGATATTGAACTTCAACAACATAACATCACAGATTTCTAATGAAACTCATCATTAAAATATCAAATTATGTTAATCACAACATTTCGGTACACCAGGTGTGCTTTGAACAGTTTAATATTGCAGCAATGAGTACCAGTATGTTAATGAGAATTGAAAGTTATGATGATTAGAATTGCCTTTAGGGTGACCATGAAGGCATAAACCATTTTTAAATGCTTTGAGACTTGAGTTTAGAGGGTCCTGATGTGATATTTAACAAGCTTCACAGAGAAAAATCTTAATGACAACTGTGTTATGACAACAGTACTGTGAATGACAAATGCATCTCCACCATTGGGGGGGTGGGGGGAGTCTTTTCCAAGCTTTGTCTCCACAGAAAGTGTGGAAATCCAGAAATCATCTTAGTTTGTAATACACGTGTGTCATGGTAGCTGACAACATGGCTTTGAGCTGTGCTAACATCTTCCCCCCAGTGACACTGGCTCCTGTCAGAGCCTCTAAGGTGCCCAAGGGTTGTAAGTTTGTTTGTTGCTTGTCAAATCTTCATCTAGTGCTGACTCGAGATAAGATGCTATTTCTAAAACACTACTAGGAGTTTTAGAAAAGTATGGCATTTCATACTTTTAATAATGAAAGTGAAGTCCTGGTTTAATGTGATAGATTTCTGGTTCACCTAAGCACTCAGGCATGTTTTATTAAGTTGTGTATTTAAATACCTGAGAAGAACACCTGAGCATCACCTCAGAATTTATTTTGCCTGATTGAGATGCCTTACGTGTCCTCAGAGCATAGAGAAATATGGGATACTCAGTAATTATTTGAAGAAAGAACATTTTTATCTACTTTTCTTAGATACCCAAAGGGACAACTCTGTACAAATAGCTGTTAAAAATACAGTGTTAGTACTAAATAAAATTCTTAGATGTAAAATACTACTTCCACAGAGAGTTCAGGATTTAGGGAAACAGATCAACCATACCGACTCTTTTCAGCAAGTAGATGAACATCCCTGCAAAATTGTTAATTTGCTTCCAAACCCTTTTTATCAAGCTGTTTGATTTAGTGGTCCCCTGAATACCCAGTTCAGGACAAAGAGGTAGATAGTCTTTCCCCTGAGAATTCTCAAGGCACATTCTACTCCATAAATATGTTGGTCCTGTCTGATTTTATTTCCTGCAATTGTAACCCATTTTTGCTCCCCCAAGCTCACATCTTTCATCTGTCAAACCTCCAAACTCTAAAAGCGCAATGGGTAGAGACTATTTCCTTCCAGAACAGATGGGCCTGCTTGTGATTTGCCAAACTCCAAAAGATTCTTCCCCAAATCCTGCCAGAAAGAACTTGGGTGCTAAATTAGATGCAGAAAATCTCTCTGTCTTGACACAATTGCTTGACTGTAAATCGTGTTTCTGGATATAAAACCATCCAGCCTGTTTTATTTCCATTTCCATGTGTAGCACTCAATTCCCCTGACAATTTCTTAGTCATTTTAGGTTTATGAACTGTGAACTTCAGTCATTGGCTCCGTATTCCTGTAGATCCACCTTTGCTAACTGAAATATGCATCAGACTTGCTTGAACATCTCATCTGTCCTTCAGTTCTGCAGACTCATCCTATCATAAGCCTTCCCAAATCCACTCTTATTGGGGTTTCTTTAATAGGTATTATTACTATTTTTCTGTGTGTGTCTTCTCTTTCCCGGAGTCTGTACTCATTGTGAGTGAAGGATAATATTTACCAGGATTTTACCATGTGTCTTATAGAGTTAAACTCTCTACATATATCATCTCATACAGACATCTCAACAACAGTCAGGTAGGTACCCTTATCATCCCTATTTCACCAAGGAAGAAACTGAAGCTCAGGGAGGTCACAAAATTTACTTCAGGTCACACAGCTCTTAGGGGTTCAAATTTAGGCAGGCTCCATTTAATTCAAAACTTAATGTATTCTGTTATGCCAGCTATTTACTACGAAACTAGAGCATTTTTACAACAAAAGTCTTCAGTATAATTTTGGTAAAGTATGAAGACACAGGCTGACGGTCTTCATATAACACAATAACTTAAAATTTGAAAACTTAAAAATAAGGTTTCATGTAAGGGAGAGTTTGAGCATTTGCCCCTATGAAAGATAAAGCTAATCTGAGCCTTTCTCGCAGCTGATGTTCGCCCCCTGCTGGCATATTTAATTTGTGTTTCAGAAGCATTCTCTGCAAAGCCAGAACCCTTCTGTAGGGTCATTAAAATATAACCTACCTTCTGTCAGTTTAGAATGAGGACCATAAAATCAGCCTTCTGACCTTAGTAAGCCAATATGGAAAATCAAGCAATGGAAAGAACTACATGAATAAGCTCTATTATGATTCTTTGCAGGTGGAGATAACCTGCTACCTTTCACTTCTAGGCAGTCTCAGTTTTGTCAGGTGCAAAAGACAGCAGAAGAACTCTTATTGGTTATTCCCTTCAGGTGGTTCTGATGAGGGCAGCAGAGAAGAAAAGGCTGATATTCTAACCAAGGGAAGAATTAATTAAAGCAGAGGCTCACCTCTGTGATTCCATTTTATGCCTGAAGAAAAAAAGACACTAAAAACTTTGGCATTTACTCCAATCTATTCCTCTCTTCTCTTTAATAATGCAGGATTCCTTTTTGCAGGCAGCAGTTGATGAACACTGCAACAATGAAATGGAACAGTCAGCATCTTGTAAGTTTGTCTGCTTCTTGAGACAGATGACTGTCACTCAGTTTGCTAAGGTCCCCTTTAGAGCTAAGGGAATTAGACATGTGCTCTGCAAGAAACTGGGGTCGTTCCAGAGTGTAACGAACTCACACCTACACAATATACATGTATGAAAATAAAATTTAAAATATTAAATCATATGCTTGAAAGAAATCATAAATTTATAATGAGACAGTGAATATATAAAAATATTAACTTGCTCAAATAGCATCAGTATGCTAAAAGGTCAATACCTAAAAATAATTAGCAAATTAGTAGCTTTCAATCTATGCTTCCTGTTCTATTTTTCACGTTTATTTGTCTGATTTCCTCATTAAAGTTGTTAGTGTGGAAAGTGATATTCCTTAATCCAGAAAAAAGCTTAGCACTGTGAGATGTTAGCCAGATACTAGAGTTTAGACAAAATATAATCAGGGGTCTAAGATTACTCCTAAAGCTTGATAATATAAACAGAAGCAAAGAAATAAGGAAAGGCATTAAAAATAAGGAAGAGGAATAGATGAAGAAAGAGTAGCAAACAGGTTTGTAATTTCTATGACTTCTTACTTTCTCCCAAGTTCTTGACGCTGTGAGGTTGGTTTGTAGATTCCTCAGGCTGATGCAGCACCCAAAATAAAGTTTATTTTGCTACAGTACATATTTGTATGAGGAGCATTCTCTCATATATTTGTGGTAAATAGGACACTTAGTTACAAGGTTTTCAGGAATGTTTGTTATAGCAGTAAACTACCCAAAGATAAAAAGTGTTTTATGTTAGGCACTCACATACATTAAACAATTTAATACTCTCAATAACCTCATTTTTTCTCTATTTTACTATTAGGGAAATGAAGGCTTAGTGATGTCACACAGTAACAAAATCAGGATTCAAATGCAGTTGGTAGACCTGCTCTTAACAACTGTGTGCCATTTCTTTGAGGTCCCAGGGATAAAAGCACACCCCTGTCCATTTATTCATTCACCTTCAACATGAAGAAGGTAAGGGCAGTGTTTTTCAGACAAAATAGCCAGGACTGTAGCAACTCTTTACAAACAGGTCCAGTTTTTAGGAGGTCAGACAATTTGGAGAGGAAGACTGTCAGAGCCCAGTCCTGTGGGAGAGGAAGGACACCACCAAGGCCTCAACGATTCACAGCCAGGACCTGGCAGGAACAGGTATTCCTTCCACAGGGCCACGCTCCATTGTCAGGGGTGCCTCAGAGAGATCCAGGGAATTGTTCACTGACCACTGACTGCAACAAAACCCTAGGGATTAAGGACAGGTTGAGGGCAGGAGACATGGGGGCCATCAGAAAGTAGGAAGTCACTCAAGAGGTGAATTTTGCTTAACTATATGTTTTAGGCAAAGTAATACATACACAAAGAGAGACTTTTGAACTTTTAAAAATAATTTTGTGATTTATCCATCACAAAGGATAATTTAAAAATAGCTACATCATATTCTTTGCCTGTTATACAATATATAAAATTAAGGAATCTCACTTATATGTGGAAACTAAAAAAAGCTGAATTCATTGAAATAGAGAATACAATGGTGGTTGCCAGGAGATCGGGGTGGGGGAAATAGGGAGATATTGGCCAAAGGGTACAGAGTTTCAGTTGTGTAAGATGAGTAAGTTCTGGAGATACAATGTACAACATAGTAAGTATAGTTAGCAGTGCTGTATTACATACTTGAAAGTTGTTGAGAGAGTAGATCTTAAATGTTATCACCACACACACACACAAAATGGTAATTATGTGAGGGGATGGAGGTGTTAACTAACGTTACTGTGGTAATATTTTTGCAGTACATACGTGTATCAAATCATCGTGTTGTATACCTTAAACTTACATATGTCATGTCTCGATAAGATCTTAATAGAGCTGTGGGTAAAAAGCAGCAAGAGAAAAAAAAGCACTAGGGAAGATGTGGGAGTGAGAAGTTGGCTGCAGAGAAGATGAGTGCATCTGTGGCAGGTAACTCAATGGACAAACTTGATTTGATGTTAGCATTAATTTAAATGAATATGAAAGAACTGACTATTAAAGTGATAAAACTGGACAAATTATGCCCCACCTAAAAACAATCTACTTCAGGATCTAAATTGTTATGGGTGGTTAGTTACTATTAAATTTGCAAGCTGAGTCGTTTCCAGACCGCATCCTTTCTTCACATTGTACTGATACATGTTTATAGTAATCTCAACTGTATTTTCATCACAGTTTATGTGTACATTCCAATGTATAGTTCCTGAGCCTCTTATTTAGAAAGTCTTTACTTAAATGGTACACTAATGACCTAACAGGTTTAATTAAACTTTGAACACAACAGAGTACAAAATAATTTTTTAAAGAATAAGGAACACTGGTTTCATTCCGGTGATCCTTTGGAAGCCAAGCTACCATTCGGAGGAGAGAGATTCAATGGTGTGGGTTCCATACTTAGAAGCCTACTATAGGATCCTAAACAGTTCTCACTGCAGCCCTCTAAGGTAGTTGTCACTTTATTACACAGATAAAGACAGAGGTTATTATCTGTCTGAAGTGACAGCTGCAGCATGGGGATCCCTACCTAGATCTCATTCTATTCAGATGCAAATGGCCCTTTGGTAACTGTGTAGAATTGGTGAAAATGGTATACTACTTAGAGACAGTACATCACCTTAGAGCCTGCAGTTAGCCAGGGTAAAAGTGTGATCTCAGTGGTCTCTTTGAGTATAAACTATTTTTTTTAATGGGAAAAATAATGCTTATCCAGGGAGTTTTAAATGCTGCCTTCTAACTAATTCACCACATTTATTAAAATGTCCTATTTTTTTCTCTTCTAAAATGTAATCTCTAAAGATTTGCATCTTCGATTTAATTTTATTGCCGTGATACCCAGCTCAGATTTTGTAATGAAGTCCATGGAAAAATGTAAATGGAAATTCAGTTTATGAAAAACTTGGCTGTAAGATTTATTCTGATCAACACGGATCATTTGTATCCTATTGAGTTTCTACTTTAATATTGCAGCTTGGATCTGTTTTCTGTTGTCAGACCTTAATACACAAAACATTGCTGTAAACTCTCTCAAGTAACACTACCTACAATTATTTATCAAACTGGGTTAGAAAGCCTTTGTTTGAGCCCTGAAACCCAAAGAGAGCACCTTCAGCCTTATACAACTGTGGGGAAGCTTCTAGGTGTGGGTGGAAAGTCAATAGTGAGGGTTAACTGAAGAGGCTGCCACCATAAGGAGGAGCAAGAGAGAGAGAGAAGACAGGAGGGACCCGGGATGGGGATCAAACAGCTCGAGTCTTACCAGAACGTGTCAAAGACCAGGCAAGCCAAGAACTCTGTTTCCTCATCGGTAAGTTGAGGTATATGCATTAGAGGTGTTCTAATTTCCCTCAGAATATGAGCCCTGTCCCTGAAAGGCAGCCCGAAGCCTTCAAGACCAGGTAAGAAGTCAACAACAGTGAACACAGGCATTCTGACCTTGACAGTGAATGAAACAAGGAGACAAAGAATTTTGTAAATTAGACAGTCATGCGGAACCATGAGGCTGAATTCATTTGAAATTTAGAGTTAGCTTTTCTTTTAATTTAAGCATAGTTGATTTACAATACTGCATTAGTTTTAGGTATACAGCAAAGTGATTCAGTTATACATACATATGTATATATCTATATTCTTTTTTCATTTCTTTTCCATAGTAGCCGATTACAAGATACTGAATATAATTCGTGCGCTATACAGTAAATCCTTGTTGTTTATCTATTTTATATACGGTAGTGTGCATCTGTAAATTCCATACTCCCAATTTATCCCTCCCGCACTTTGGTAACCATAAGTTTGTTTTCTATGTCTCTGAATATGTTTCTGTTTTATAAATAAGTTCATTTGTACTATTTTTAAGTTTCCATATATAAGTGATATGATATAATGTTTGTCTTTCTCTGGCTGACTTAACTTTACTTAGTATGATAATCTCTAGGTCCAGTAACATAGGCAAAACATTCTCTGACATAAATTGTAGCAGTGTTTTCTTAGGTCAGTCTCCCAAGACAGTAGAAATAAAAGCAAAAATAAACAAATGGAACCTAATCAGACTTATAAGCTTTTGCACAGCAAAGGAATACACAAACCAAATGAAAAGACAACCTACGAACTGGGAGAAAATATTTGCAAACAATGCAACTGACAAAGGATTAATTTCCAAAATAGACAAACAGCTCATACAACTGAATATCAAAAAAACAAACAACCCAACCAAAAAATGGGCAGATCTAAATAGACATTTCTCCAAAGAAGGCATACAGATGGCCAACAGGCATATTAAAGATGCTCAACATTGCTAATTATTAGAGAAATGCAAATCAAAACTACAGTGAGATATCACCTCACATCGATCAGAATGGCAATCATCAAGAAGTTTATGAATAATAAATGCTAGAGAGGGTATAGAGAAAAGAGAACCCTCCTACACTGTTGGCAGGAATGTAAATTAGTGCAGCCACTATGGAAGACAGTATGGAGGTTCCTTAAAAAACTAAAAATAGAGTTGCCATATGATCCTGCAATCCTACTCTTGGACATCTATCCGGAAAAGACGAAAGCTCTAATTTGAAAAGATACATGCACCCCAATGTTCACAGAGGAACTGTTTACAATAGCCAAGACATGGAAGCAAACTAAGTGTCCATCAACAGATGAACGGATAAAGAAAATGTGGTATTTTATACACACACACACACACACACACACACACACACACACAGGAATATTATTCAGCCATAAAAATGAAATAATGCCATTTGTAGAGTTAACTTTTGAGGAGAAAGATCATTATATGTTTCTAGAGCTATCCAAGTTTGAGGTGGTTCTGATTCTAGAAACTTAACCCCAACCCTTTAAACATTGTGTAACAGAGAAGAACAAACCTGACTCCATATTGAATCAATTCCATTAGCTCTAACCCTTGTGCTCTGTTGCCTATGCTTAGTCATGCTGGCTCTGCACCTTTCTCTAAAAGAATGTTGCCTATAGCCTGAAATCTGCATGGAAGCCCTTTCTCAAGGCTCTGCCTCCCAGGCTTGACCTTTAAAGCCATAACACCTTTCCTTCATATGGAGATTAAAAGTTGCAGAACAGAAAATAACATTTGTCTTGTTGGTGGTTTATAGAAATATCATGACCTGACCTACATGGACAGCTGCACCAAGAAGTCTGCAACAGTCACACTCCCTCCCCTTTTAGTATAAAAGAAGCCTGAATTCTAATTCAGGTAAGGTGGTTCTTTGGGACACTAGTCCTCCATCTCCTCAGTCTGTTGGTTTTCCAAATAAAGTCACTATTCCTTTCCCCAACACCTCATGTCTCTCAAATAATTGATTTATTGGCTTGTCATGTGGCAAGCAATATGAGCGTGGACTCTTTAACAATTGTTGAAGCTAGCTTGATAAAAGGAAACTGAATGCTAAACCTTGTCTGAAACTCCCCGCAGTTTATCTCCTTAAGCAGTAGCTCTATAAATTTTCAGGCTCCTACTAAATTATATGGGAAACAAAACTTAAGCACTGTTTGACTAGCTCTTCAAAAATGCTCTGAAAATAAGGAACAAGACCACCCTCAGTCTCTGCCTTTTCCACCCACCAAAACAAACAGTTTAAGCCCACATTGTAATATTTAACCATAGTTTGCTGTCTACGAGATCTGTATTGATGCCCCTTTGTTTCCCACTAGACTACTAGCTCCTAGGGGTCAGGGATTGTTTGGTGTTTACTGCTGCCTTCTACACAAGGTTTAGCACTGTTTCTGGCACCTGCTAAGGAAGAGCAATAAATGTGTGCTGACTTGAACCAAATTTAAAATAAGGCGAAATTCCTCTCTTTCCTTTATTCATTTAATATGTCACTATAATTGAATGTTAAACAATACCACAAAAAGGAGTTGGTGTTTATATCATGCTAGTCAGAATTTCTGAGGTATCAAACAAAATGATTTGCTTGGAGTCGGGGAGAATATTCTATTGTAGTACAATCCACATAACATAAAATTAACTACATTTAGTGTGTTCACAATGTTATGAGCATTTTTAAAATTAGTCTAATAAAGAAAATATTTACAAAGAAAGGAGTCACTACCTTTAAAAACACTATTTGAGCACATTTCCATTTCTGTAAATTCTCACTTTGCTTATGTTAGAATTTCAGAGAAAGGATGTCATAATTAGTATACATTTAGTAATAGTATAATAGTATATATTCTTTGGCATTTATTTTAGTGATAAAATATTCCTATGAAGGCAATACCAGAGTGTTTTGAGCCTTATGGGTAGTACTCCGAGCTCCTCGAGTATTTTATAAGCCTGGAGTGCAGGGCATTCTCGTTTATACACACCTGCCCCCAAGCACACTCTGCAGCCCCATGAACAACCCAGCCAGCAAGGCTGCCTCTCAGTTCCATGACCTCCTCAACTTTGATGATCTTGTCCTCCATTCTACTTCCACCATCCATTCCCTGGACCATCTCATGACATTGTCATCACCTATAATTCTTCCAACTACACAAACATTCTCTGCTCAGAGTTTCCATTAGGTTTTTGGTTCAACTGCCCCCAGTATGACCAGTCTGCAAGCTCAATGAGCTATCCATCCCTTTGAGTTCCCAGGTTTGTCCCAATCCTTAAGCTTCTTTTTTTTCACTTGTCAACTGACACAGCTTAAGACCTGTCATTTCAATGATACCCTTGCCAGTCCCGTAAACTTCCTCTTTGGTTTACAGCCAAACCCCATCTAAGACAGGGTCACATGACAGGTAAGGACAGAAATCTGGAGCAAGATGGTGTATGTCTGTTTTTGATCAATGAGCATTCTGAGCACCCAGCCTAGTGCCTATGTGTTGTAGGCAGTAAAGATATATTTGCTGTGTGAACACCCCATCCCTTAATATTCTTAAATGGGTGAAATCTGATTAAAATGACCAGGATTAGGAGGTAGCAGGATGGGACAGATAGGCGATTGTAGTATTACCAGACCACCCAGCTGGCTGCGTGTGTATAAAGCCTCAGGATTTTCAGTACCAACTGCTTCTCTCTCTCTCTGTGCCCTCCACCTTCCTTGTATTCTTGAGCTGCTGCCACCATCCACTTACACCCCACCACATCATGACTGCCCCCAAATTTCTGTAGAGAATACTCTAACGGTATTTAAATGTTTGGGACATGGAATTTCAACAGCCCTGTCACTTTGATTGTGTTTCAGCCAAATGAGATTGCTCTAATTACCCACATCACTTTGGCTGGAGCAGTTTCAACTTTTCTCATTTCCTCTCACTCTAATGAAATAACAGGAATATAGCAACTGAAAAATCATGTTTCTTACTAAACCTGTCTTATAATTTCATATTCCTTAATTCAGCATGTTCAATATTGAAGATGATTCCTAGGTTGCTCTTTTCCCATTATGACTTTTTTCCTAGTTAGATTCAATATATATAACTCTTTGGGAAAAAAATAATAACTTTGATTCCATCACATAAAAAGAGGCAGAAATCTTCACAGAGAAGTCCAGCATCTCTGTCTACACAGGTGAAATACTATAGGTAATTGAAGATATTATCTACATAATTCCTGCTCAGAATATACACTCACCTGAAATTGCCTCACACATAATAGCACTGATATTTTGGTGCTTCTGTGGATGAACATATCTATTCCAATTCTCTTCTTATATTTTCCAAAATATCAAAAGTAGAACCAAGAAGTTGATTTCAGATGTCCTAGCCGGCTCACCTTAGTATTATAATTGGACTGTGAAAATATGCTGATTTCTTGATCATTTTGACCTTTGATATGGACCTTTCATTTTGACTTTGATATCACCATAAATTATGAAAGCCTTAAAGTAAGATAACAGTACCCTAACAGCCCAAGCAAGGCCAGGAAACACATCATTTATTTATCATAATTTTTGAAATATAAACTTGGTCGTAGCACTTTACTATTCATATACATTTTCTCCCTTCGGCTTGAGAGAGTGAGAACTACCTATCCCTAAACACATACCAAATCACTGAGGAGAAATCTTACTATTCTTTCCTAAGCTTATCCTGGGAGCCATCTAAATGTTTTTTGTTCTGTAACAAATTTTGTAACAAATTTGTTCTGTAACAAATCTAGCTCATAACTTCCATTTGAAGTGTACAGTTAGAAGACAAAACCTGGAAAGTTCACTCAAGAGCAAGTTGTAAAGACGTATGGCAACATCTAATTTTGGATTACATCTTCATCAGAAGAGGCTGTCTGATAGCAGGAAAAGCCCTGAGACCTAAAGTGAGAAATCTGGCACCTGAATTCCAGGTTAATCAATTTAAAACTGTGTAATAATCAATAATTACCAACAAATAATCAATTTATACCTTGTGAAAACACTTTTAAACTTCCGTTAATACTGCCTTTGCTCACACCAGTTAGAATGGGCATCATCAGAAAATCTACAAACAACAAATGCTGGAGAGGGTGTGGAGAAAAGGGAACCCTCTTGCATTGTTGGTGGGAATGTAAATTGATACACCCACTATGGAGAACAGTAGGGAGGTTCCTTAAAAACCTAAAACTAGAACTACCATATGACACAGCAATCCCACTACTGGGCATATACCCAGAGAAAATCATAATTCAAAATGACA
Organism: Delphinus delphis; assembly: GCF_949987515.2. Taxonomy (NCBI): domain Eukaryota; kingdom Metazoa; phylum Chordata; class Mammalia; order Artiodactyla; family Delphinidae; genus Delphinus; species Delphinus delphis. Next base: position 148,244,834 of record NC_082684.1, read on the forward strand.
CATGCACCCCAATGTTCATTGCAGCACTATTTATAATAGCCAGGTCATGGAAGCAACATAAATGCCAATCGACAGATGAATGGATAAAGAAGTTGTGGTACATATATACAATGGAATATTACTCAGCCATAAAAAGGAAAGAAACTGGGTCATTTGTAGAGACATGGATGGATCTAGAGACTGTCATACAGAATTAAGTAAGTCAGAAAGAGAAAACCAAATATCGTATATTAATGCATATATGTGGACTCTAGAAAAATGGTACAGATGAACCAGTCTGCAGGGCAGAAATAGAGACACAGATGTAGAGAATAAACATATGGACACCAAGGGGGGAAAGCGGCGGGGGTAGTGGTAGCGGTGTGATGAATTGGGAGATTGGGATTGACATGTATACAACGATGTGTATAAAATGGATAACTAATAAGAACCTGCTGTATAAAAAAAAATACTGCCGGGCTTCCCTGGTGGCGCAGTGGTTGAGAGTCTGCCTGCCGATGCAGGGGACATGGGTTCGTGCCCCAGTCCGGGAAGATCCCACATGCCGCAGAGCGGCTAGGCCCGTGAGCCATGGCCGCTGAGCCTGCGCGTCCGGAGCCTGTGCTCCGCAACGGGAGAGGCCACAACAGTGAGAGGCTCGCGTACCGCAAAAAAAAAAAAAAAAAAACTGCCTTTGCAACTATCAGTCACTAATTTAAAATAGACCTATACCTATCCAAACCCCTATTATGTGAAATTACTATGCTAAGTAGCAATAGTTCAAAGAGAAACATTGCCTCTACCCTCAAGAAGCACATAGTTTAGTGAGACCAATAGACAAAACACTGTATCAGCATAGATTTAGAAAGTGAAGCATGCTTTGAGAACGGGCAGAGAAACATCTGACTTGGTCTTTGGCTGATGGTAATAGCTTCTGACAGGTGATTTAGATAAATGAGATGGCATATGTAAAACTGACAGGCACATAGTAGTTATTCCTCCTACAACCCATCCCTATGAGAAATTCAGGCTCTTTAAAGGATGGGTAGGAAATGATGAATGAGAAAGGAGATGATGGTAAGGGATGAGAAGAGCTGCGCTGCCCTGCAGCTCCTTCCATTCAAAGCTCAGAGCCAGAGCCGTGCGTAGTGACCTGGCGGTGGTGCACCTCTCCAGAGTCATGGCACGTGTCTGTTTACCAGCTCACTGACAAGAAACTCTGGATTCTGTTCTGACATTGCTTCTAGGGGATATAAGAGCAAGGGGAGATTTGTGATGAGGAAACCTATCATCACTAGATGTCTTAGAGGTCAAGTAGCGGGAAACCAGAAAGCACAAGCAAAATGAAAATCTAATGTGTCGGCAAGTGTTAACAATTGTTATGGGACAGGTAGATCATATCTAAATATCTACTCTGCCTCTGAGTCATTGCCGCCAGTCCCTGACACAGGGCAACTGCCCCCAATTTGTAATGCATCCATTTTTGGAGCAAATTTGTTCAAGCTTTAGCCTAGTCCAAAAAGGAGAATCTTTATTCTGCTTGTCCTGTAATATTCTTGGACAATGCCACAATTTTGCTATTCCAGAAATATCCCTGAGTCTAAAGTTTCCTTAGGGTTGAGTTGGACAGAAGCAGGAGACTCATTGCTAATGTGACTTGACTTTTGGGGCCCTCCTAAGGGGAAACCCCTACAGTATCACACAGCAGCCGCCTGTGGCACAGCCTAACTCCCCGCCTACCTGCCATGCTCTTAGAAAGAAAGCCATCAATTTCTCATTTCCCTCGGGATTCAAGACTGCCTGCTTTGCATCAAATTAACGGAGGTTTTCCACAGAGAAATAAAATGTGATCTCTGATCATCTAACCGTGTGAATCTGAGGGAAAAAAGAATGCTCAAAGTGCATTTCAAAATTCTCTCATCACATCAAAGTCTGAACCACGATATAAAAAGAAGCCTAAATTACCCACTGAGAGCAGCTGTTGTGAGGTGCTAATTCAGTAACAGTTTATTCACATCTACTATTTTACTTAATGTTTTGAACACAGAAGTGACATATATTTCACATTTTGCACTTCACATAAATACAAGGCACTCCAGCAATCTTATTTTCGTTTTGCTATGTTCTTTACCAAACCTCTCCAAAAAAAAATCAGACATTTTAAGAGACTGTAAAATTTTGCAATGTTTTATTATGCCTGCCCTGAAAGCTATGAACAGCACGGGTCCCTGTGCTTTAATGGTTTCTCTGTAAACTTGGAGTAAGAAGGAGAGGCCTTGAATCCCCTATGTTATCACAGTGCTTTAGGTCATCTTTAATTCCTAGATGCTAACTAAGTGCCTAGCACAGTGGATTCCTGATTTGGTTACATATTAGAATCATCTGGGAAGCTTTTTAAAATCCTGATGCCCAGGTCACAGCCCAGCAACTGAATCAGAATGTCTAGGTTGGCAGCCAGGAAGGAATCAGTATTTTTCAAAGATCCCAGGGTGTTTCAAAAAGGCATCAATATTTGAAACTCCTGTCCTAGCATAAGGTTGGTACTCATTACATTTTTTCTGATAACTGATAATATAAATTAGTTGATGAGTGGGAGGGAGAATCATGAGGGAAGAGAGAACGAATGGGAGAATGATTTAGAGTTAGAAGTCCTGAGTTCAAGATCTAGCTTGTTAATTTCTGTGTAACTTTGGGAAAGCAAGTCGTTAACTTATGAATCTATTCCCTTTTTCATACAATTGAGATAATAATATTGTCCTAAGCAGTAACACCATCATCATCTTAACGACCATTACCACCTTTACTTCTTAACTATCTCATGAAATTCCCACCTTAATTCACATCTACACAACTTTAGGGCAATGACCATGCTTCTCCAGGCCATGTGTCCAAGGTCTTCAGAATCAATACTTCTTAGAAAAGATTCCTCTTCTCTTCTCAGAACAATGACAGCTCAAGGAATGATTTACTGTATCATTTGCCTTCAGAATATTATCTTAGCCCACCACTACAAGGCTCAACGTTGCCCAAGCTCCCACACTGTCCGATAGCAGATGTGTGAACCAAAGGGGCATGTCATACTGTGCAACCTCTATCCTTTGTTCTTTGCAGCCGAAGTGTTACCTTTACAGAGGCTTAAGGATAAATACACCTTGAACAAAGATAAAATCCTTGTGACCAGCTGGTCTGTAGCTCTGCTGGGACAGAGCCAAAGGAATCACTTGAACTTGCAACAAGATGGATTTGAGTTTAACATTAGGAAAAATGTCCTAGGTGTAAAGGTTATTTATATTTATAAAAATAAAGGACGTGATACCCTTTTCCGTCTTACATTTTACGTAATTTTTCCTAGCATTTAGTGGGAAAAGGTATCCTTAAAGTGTAGTGGTTAAAAACATTAGTTTTGGCATCAGAACTGAATTTTCATCCTGGCTCCATCGCTCACTAGCTTAACCTCTCAAAACCAGGTACCATGGCCTGACCTGTGAGATTAGGAGAGTAACACACACTGTACTTCACAAAGTTGTTGTGAGTAATAGGGTGACCATATAATTTGCCACTCAGATCAAGATACTTTTTTGAGAGTGAAAAGGGGTTACCTCATTAATTAGTGGGTTTTATTTAATCTGTAACAGAATATCTGTTCCTGGCCAACCTGAACACATGGTCAACCCACATAGTGGGCATCCACTATGTGGAAGACATGTGAAATTAGGGTAAAATAGACAGACATGTGAAATTAGGGTAAAATGTTGAAATGAGTCAAGATGGAATTTAGTTCTTCCAATTCAGCTTGTATATCAACTCTCTGGAGGCATTTCTTATGCCAAGTCACCCATCAATGCAGGTTTATTGAATTGAATTGGGTTTAAGAAAAAAGGTAGAGATTTTCACACTTGTTAAAAACATAAATAATAATTAAAGAAAGTTTGACAAAAGGGACCATGCATATTATCCAGTCTACTGCTCATATCTTACAGTTTAGGAAACAAATTCAAAGAAAAGGCATCATCTTCCCATAATCTCCTCACAGTGAGAATCAGAGAATAGAGAAAACTCCAGGGTTCTTTCCATCAGATTATTATATTAAATTTCTCTTTGCAATATACCAAAAACTGTTGCTACATAAAGACACAAAACTTTGGGGAATATGTTTATGAAGGAAATGCAGTTGCCTTAGCTGCTTTCCTAAAAGCCACTTGGAACAAAAAACATGTCTTTCGTAAGCATAACAAAGTGTTGTAGCCCCAAGCCACCCCTGAGCTGCTGTCTCCTCTGAGAGAAAAATGCCTGATCGCTGGCTGCCACTCACTGCTTCTGTGTCTTAGGTCCCGTATCCAGAATCAGACGTGACTTTCTCAAATTGGTTTCCTATCTTACAGAAGCATCTTGCAGGAACACTCCATGTTTTACAATACAGACAGATGTTAGAAGTGGACCTACTGAGTGCAGTCCACAATTAAATATCAAAAACCTGGAGTGTCCGTTGAAGTCTTTGCTTCCCCAGTTATTATCCTCTGTTGTCAAAGATGAGAAATTACTACAAAATTAGGGTACTGCAGAATTCTATCAGAAAAGGTTAGCATCAAAGTAGCTACTAAACATCAGATCCTACAGAGGCAAAAATCTTTGTTAGTTTCTGTCTTTGTTGTTGATGATACTTCTTCAAACAAGCAAAGGAATTTTAAGAAAGGGGGGAAATGATAACTTATTTAACAAAAAGGGAAAAAAAGAGAGACCTTCTCTGGGCAAATTACTTGACCTCTCAAGGTCTCAGTTTCCGGTCTGTAAAATGGGAATAAATGTGTCTACTTTACATAGCTGTTGTGAAACACAAATTCATAACTAAAAGGTGTGTTCCACATGGTGGGCTCTCAATACCTAATCATCTTTATTCCACCCCTTCTTTATATTTTAGGTTTACCATACAAATAACTTTCAGTTCCCTGACTGGGGTTAATACGGATTTTTTTCCTACTATGTGTACTGATAGAATATACTGAAGTAAGAACATCACAGATGTTTTTTCTAGATACACTTCTGTGTACTGACATTTATATCTTCTTATTGCTTGTGTTTCTGATGTTGAGGATATGCGTGCCAAAAATATGAAAAGAACAAAAACAGATAGTGGAGAGTTTTAAGGTCAAATGTAATTTTAGTTAAACTTGAATTTGTTATAAGATACCTTCTCCACTCTAAAAGAATAAGTTCTTGAGTATCAGTTCAACAACCAACAGTTTATTGTCTTAAGTGCTTCTCAGACTTTAGTGTATCTAAGAATCTTTTGAGAATGGTATTTTAAATGCAAATTCTGAAAGCCTCCTAATAAAATCTGATTCAGTGCATCTGGAGCAGGTCTCCAGGAATCTGTATTTTTGCAAGCCCATCGGTGGTCCTTGCAGGATGCTTTGAGAAACTTCTCTCTGACATTCCGGGTCCTCTGCTTAGGATTCTGGAGTTGCTCATGGTCCTCCAGTCCTGAGATGTGTACTCAGAGGACTACAGTCCTTCAGGAAATACTAATGGAGGTCTACACAGGGTGCTATGGGGAAACAGAAGGGAAAATGAAGAAATACTCCAGATTCTAACTAAACAAATCCTTAAGAAATTATTCTAGGACTTCCTTGGTGGCACAATGGTTAAGAATCCACCTGCCAATGCAGGAGACACAGCTTCAAGCCCTGGTCTGGGAAGATCCCACGTGCCGCGGAGCAAGTAAGTGCATGCACCCCAACTACTAAAGCCCACGGGCTTAGAGCCTGAGCTCCGCAACAAGAGAAGCCACCTCAGTGAGAAGCCCGCGCACCACAATGAAGACCCAACGCAGCCAAAAATAAATAAATAAATTAATTTTTTTTAAAAAAGAACAATTATTCTACACAAATTACTTTTGATAACTTGCAGCTTTCTTTCTTATTTCTCTTAAAACAGACAAAAGGGGGCTTCCGGGAAGATGGCAAAAGAGAAAGACGCGGAGATCACCTTCCTCCCCACAAATACATCAGAAACACATCTACACGTGGAACAACTCCTATAGAACACCTACTGAACGCTGGCAGAAGACCTCAGACATCCCCAAAGGCAAGAAACCCCCCACGTACCTGGGTAGGGCAAAAGAAAAAAGAATACACAGAGACAAAAGAATAGGGACGGGACCTGCACCAGTGGGAGGAAGCTGTGAAGGAGGAAAAGTTTCCACACACTAGTAAGCCCCTTCGTGGGCGGAGACTGCGAGAGGCGGAGGGGGGAGCTTCGGAGCGAAGGAGGAGAGCGCAGCAACAGGGGTGCGGAGGGCAAAGCGGAGAGATACCCGCACAGAGGATCGGTGCCGACCAGCACTCACCAGCTCGAGAGGCTTGTCTGATCACCCGCCTGGGCGAGCGGGGCTGCGAGCTGAGGCTCGGGCTTCAGTCAGAGTGCCGGGAGAGGACTGGGGATGGCGGCGTGAACACAGCCTGCAGGGGGTTAGTGCGCCACGGCTAGCCAGGAGGGAGTCCGGGAAAAGTCTGGAGCTGCCGAAGAGGCAAGAGACTTTTTCTTCCCTCTTTGTTTCCTGGTGCGCGAGGAGAGGGGATTAAGAGCGCTGCTTAAAGGAGCTCCAGAGACGGACGCGAGCTGCAGCTAAAAGGCGCGGACCCCAGAGATCGGGGTATGAGACGCTAAGGCTGCTGCTGCCGCCACCAAGAAGCCTGTGTGCGAGCACAGGTCACTATCCACACCCCCCTTGTGGGGAGCCTGTGCAGCCCGCCACTGCCTGGGTCCCGGGATACAGGGACAACTCCCCGGGGAGAACGCACGGCGCGCCTCAGACTGGTGCAACGTCACGCCAGCCTCTACCGCCGCAGGCTCTCCCCACACTCCGTGCCCCTCCCTTCCCCCCCGGCCTGAGTGAGCCAGAGCCCCCGAATCAGCTGCTCCTTTAACCCCGTCCTGTCTGAGGAAAGGACAGACACCCTCTGGCGACCTACACGCAGAGGCGGGGCCAAATCCAAAGCTGGGCCCCTGGGAGCTGTGAGAACAAAGAGAAAGGGAAATCTCTCCCAGCAGCCTCAGAAGCAGCAGATTAAATTTCCACAATCAACTTGATGTACCCTGCATCTGTGGAATACATGAATAGACAACGAATCATCCCAAATTAAGGACTTTGAGAGCAAGATTTATGATTTTTCCCCTTTAACTCTTTTTGTGAGTGTGTATGTGTATGCTTCTGTGTGAGATTTTGTCTGTATAGCTTTGCTTCCACCATTTGTCCTAGGGTTCTATCCGTCCGTTTTTGTTTTGTTTTGTTTTAATTTTTTTCTCCTAATAATTTTTTTATTTTAATAACTTTATTTTATCTTACTTTATCTTATTTTACTTTATCTTCTTTCTTTTTTCCTTCCTTCCCTCTTTCCTTCCTTCCTCCCTCCCTCCCTCCCTCCTTTCTTTCTTTCTTTCTTTCTGCTTCTACTAATTCTTTCTTTCTACTTTTTCTCCCTTTTATTCTGAGCCGTGTGGATGAAAGGCTCTTGGTGCTCCAGCCAGGAGTCAGTGTTGTGCCTCTGAGGTGGGAGAGCCAACTTCAGGACACTGGTCCACCAGAGACCTCCCACCTCCACGTAATATGAAACGGCAAAAATCTCCCAGAGATCTCCATCTCAACACCAGCACCCAGCTTCACTCAACGACCAGCAAGCTACAATGCTGGATATCCTATGCCAAACAACTAGCAAGACAGGAACACAACCCCACCCATTAGCAGAGAGGCTGCCTAAAATCATAATAAATCAACAGACACCCCAAAACACACCAACAGGCGTGGACCTGCCCACCAGAAAGACAACATCCAGCCTCATCCACCAGAACACAGGCACTAGTCCCCTCCACCAGGAAGCGTACACAACCCAGTGAACCAACCTTAGCCACTGGGGACAGACACCAAAAACAACAGGAACTACGAACCTGCAGCCTGCAAAAAGGAGACCCCAAACACAGTAAGATAAGCAAAATGAGAAGACAGAAAAACACACAGCAGATGAAGGAGCAAGATAAAAACCAACCAGACCTAACAAATGAAGAGGAAATAGGCAGTCTACCTTAAAAAGAATTCAGAATAGTGAGAGTAAAGATGATCCAAAATCTTGGAAAGAGAATAGACAAAATGCAAGAAACATTTAACAAGAACCTAGAAGAACTGAAGATGCAAAAAACAATGATGAACAACACAATAAATGAAATTAAAAATACTCTAGAAGGGATCAATAGCAGAATAACTGAGGCAGAAGAATGGTTAAGTGACCTGGAAGATAAAATAGTGGAAATAACTACTGCAGAGCAGAATAAAGAAAAAAGAATGAAAAGAACTGAGGGCAGTCTCAGAGACCTCTGGGACAACATTAAATGCACCAACATTCGAATTATAGGGGTTCCAGAAGAAGAAGAGAAAAAGAAAGGGACTGAGAAAATATTTGAAGAGATTATGGTTGAAAACTTCCCTAATATGGGAAAGGAAATAGTTAATCAAGTCCAGGAAGCACAGAGTCCCATACAGGATAAATCCAAGGAGAAATATGCCAAGACACATATTAATCAAACTGTCAAAAATTAAATACAAAGAAAACATATTAAAAGCAGCAAGGGAAAAACAACAAATAACACACAAGCGAATCCCCATAAGGTTAACAGCTGATCTCTCAGCAGAAACTCTGCAAGCCAGAAGGGACTGGCAGGACATATTTAAAGCGATGAAGGAGAAAAACCTGCAACCAAGATTACTCTACCCAGCAAGGATCTCATTCAGATTTGATGGAGAAATTAAAACCTTTACAGACAAGCAAAAGCTGAGAGAGTTCAGCACCACCAAACCAGCTTTACAACAACTGCTAAAGGAACTTCTCTAGGCAAGAAACACAAGAGAAGGAAAAGACCTACAATAATGAACCCAAAACAATTAAGAAAATTGTAATAGGAACATACATATCGATAATTACCTTAAATGTAAATAGACTAAATGCTCCCAACAAAAGACACAGATTGGCTGAATGGATACAAAAACAAGACCCATATATATGCTGTCTACAAGAGACCCACCTCAGACCTAGAGACACATGCAGACTGAAAGTAAGGGGATGGAAAAAGATATTTCATGCAAATGGAAACCAAAAGAAAGCTGGAGTAGCAATTCTCATATCAGACAAAATAGACTTTAAAATAAAGACTATTAGAAGAGACAAAGAAGGACACTACATAATGATCAAGGGATTGAACCAAGAAGAAGATATAACAATTGTAAATATTTATGCACCCAACATAGGAGCACCTCAATACATAAGGCAAATACTAACAGCCATAAGGGGAAATGACAGTAACACAATCATGGTAGGGGACTTTAACACCCCACTTTCACCAATGGACAGATCATCCAAAATGAAAATAAATAAGGAAACACAAGCTTTAAATGATACATTAAACGAGATGGACTTAATTGATATTTATAGAACATTTCATCGAAAAAAAACCAGAATACACATTTTTCTCAAGTGCTCATGGAACATTCTCCAGGATAGATCATATCTTGGGTCACAAATCAAGCCTTGGCAAATTTAAGAAAATTGAAATTGTATCAAGTTTCTTTTCCGACCACAATGCTATGGGACTAGATATCAATTACAGGAAAAGATCTGTAAAAAATACAAACACATGGAGGATAAATAAAACACTACTTAATAACAAAGTGATCACTGAAGAAATCAAAGAGGAAATCAAAAACGACCTAGAAACAAATGACAATGGAGACACAACGACCAAAAATCTACGGGATAGCAAAAGCAGTTCTGAGAGGGAAGTTTATAGCAATACAATCCTACCTTAAGAAACAGGAAACATCTCAAATAAACAACCTAACCTTGCACCTAAAGAAATTAGAGAAAGAAGAACAAAAAAACCCCCAAAGTTAACAGAAGGAAAGAAATCATAAAAATCAAATCAGAAATAAATGAAAAAGAAATGAAGGAAACGATAGCAAAGATCAATAAAACTAAAAGCTGGTTCTTTGAGAAGATAAACAAAATTGATAAACCATTAGCCAGACTCATCAAGAAAAAAAGGGAGAAGACTCAAATCAATAGAATTAGAAATGAAAAAGGAGAAGTAACAACTGACACTGCAGAAATACAAAAGATCATGAGAGATTACTGCAAGCAACTCAATGCCAATAAAATGGACAACCTGTAACAAATGGACAAATTCTTAGACATGCACAACCTGCCAAGGATGAATCAGGAAGAAATAGAAAATATGAACAGACCAACAACAAGCACTGAAAATGAAACTGTGATTAAAAATCTTCCAACAAACAAAAGCCCAGGATCAGATGGCTTCACAGGCTAATTCTAACAAACATTCAGAGAAGAGCTAACACCTATCCTTCTCAAACTCTTCCAAAATATAGCAGAGGGAGGAACACTCCCAAACTCATTCTATGAGGCCACCATCACCCTGATACCAAAACCAGACAAGGGTGTCACAAAGAAAGAAAACTATAGGCCAATATCACTGATGAACATAGATGCAAAAATCCTCAACAAAATACTAGCAAACAGAATCCAACAGCATATTAAACGGATCATACACCATGATCAAGTGGGGTTTATTCCAGGAATGCAAGGATTCTTCAATGTATGCAAATCAATCAACGTGATACACCATATTAACAAATTGAAGGAGAAAAAACATATGATCATCTCAATAGATGCAGAGAAAGCTTCTGACAAAATTCAACACCCATTTATGATAAAAACCCTCCAGAAAGTAGGCATAGAGGGAACTTTTCTCAACATAATAAAGGCCATATATGACAAACCCACAGCCAACATCATTCTCAATGGTGAAAAACTGAAAGCATTTCCACCAAGATCAGGAACAAGACAAGGTTGCCCACTCTCACCACTCTTATTCAACATAGCTTTGGAAGTTTTAGCCACGGCAATCAGAGAAGAAAAGGAAATAAAAGGAATCCATCAGAAAAGAAGAAGTAAAGCTGTCAATGTCTGCAGATGACATGATACTATACATAGAGAATCCTAAAGATGCTACCAGAAAACTACTAGAGCTAATCAATGAATTTGATAAAGTAGCAGGATACAAAATTAATACACAGAAATCTCTGGCATTCCTATACACTAATGATGAAAAATCTGAAAGTGAAATCAAGAAAACACTCCCATTTACCATTGCAACAAAAAGAATAAAATATCTAGGAATAAACCTACCTAAGGAGACAAAAGACCTATATGCAGAAAATTATAAGACACTAATGAAAGAAATTAAAGATGATACAAATAGATGGAAAGATATACCATGTTCTTGAATTGGAAGAATCAACATTGTGAAAATGACTCTACGACCCAAAGCAATCTACAGATTCAATGCAATCCCTATCAAACTACCACTGGCATTTTTCACAGAACTAGAACAAAAAATTTCACAATTTGTATGGAAACACAAAAGACCTCGAATAGCCAAAGCAATCTTTAGAACGAAAAACGGAGCTGGAGGAATCAGGCTCCCTGACTTCAGACTATACTAAAAAGCTACAGTAATCGAGACAGTATGGCACTGGCACAAAAACAGAAAGATAGATCAATGGAACAGGATAGAAAGCCCACAGATAAACCCACACACATATGGTCACCTTATCTTTGATAAAGGAGGCAGGAATATACAGTGGAGAAAAGACAGCCTCTTCAATTAGTGGCGCTGGGAAAACTAGACAGGTACAGGTAAAAGTATGAAATTAGAACACTCCCTAACACCATACACAAAAATAAGTGCAAAATGGATTAAAGACCTAAATGTTAAGCCAGAAACTATCAAACTCTTAGAGGAAAACATAGGCAGAAGGCTCTATGACATAAATCACAGCAAGATCCTTTTTGACCCACCTCCTAGAGAAATGGAAATAAAAACAAAAATAAACAAATGCGACCTAATGAAACTTCAAAGCTTTTGTGCAGCAAAGGAAACCATAAACAAGACCAAAAGACAACCCTCAGAATGGGGGAGAAAATATTTGCAAATGAAGGAACTGACAAAGGGTTAATCTCCAAAAATTTATAAGCAGCTCATGCAGCTCAATAACAAAAAAAAAACAAACAACCCAATCCAAAAATGGGCAGAAGACCTAAATAGACATTTCTCCAAAGAAGATATACAGACTGCCAACAAACACATGAAAGACTGCTCAACATCATTAATCATTAGAGAAATGTAAGTCAAAACTACAATGAGATATCATCTCACACCAATCAGAATGGCCATCAGCAAAAAATCTGGAAACAATAAATGCTGGAGAGGGTGTGGAGAAAAGGAAACCCTCTTGCACTGTTGGTGGGAATGTAAATTGATACAGCCACTGTGGAGAACAGTATCCAGCTTCCTTAAAAAACTACAAATAGAACTACCATATGACCCAGCAATCCCACTACTGAGCATATACCCTGAGAAAACCATAATTCAAAAAGAGTCATGTACCAAAATGTTCATTGCAGCTCTATTTACAATAGCCCGGATATGGAAACAACCTAAGTGTCCATCATTGGATGAATGGATAAAGAAGATGTGGCACATATATACAATGGAATATTACTCAGCCATTAAAAGAAATGAAATTGAGCTGTTTGTAATGAGGTGGATAGACCTAGAGTCTGTCATACAGAGTGAAGTAAGTCAGAAAGAGAAAGACAAATACTGTATGCTAACACATATATATGGAATTTAAGAAAAAAAATGTCATGAGGAACCTAGGGGTAACACAGGAATAAAGACACAGACCTACTTGAGAATGGACTTGAGGATATGGGGAAGGGGAAGGGGAAGCTGTGACAAAGCGAGAGAGAGGCATGGACATATATACACTACCAAACGTAAGGTAGATAGCTAGTGGGAAGCAGCCGCCTAGCACAGGGAGATCAGCTCGATGCTTTGTGACCGCCTGGAGGGGTGGGATACGGAGTGTGGGAGGGAGGGAAACGCAAGAGGGAAGAGATATGGGAACATATGTATATGTATAACTGATTCACTTTGTTATAAAGCAGAAACTAACACACCATTGTAAAGCAATTATACTCTAATAAAGATGTTAAAAAATAAAAACTTACTATGAAAAAAAAAAGCCACAGACAAAACCAGAAGACACTTGTATGAATTTCCTGGGTTACCTCAATGAATAATTCTTAGTCAGGCGCTAATTTTTAAAAACACCTGCCAATCTCCCTTTCAACAAGTAGGAAGTAGCCTAGGATTTAGGACATTCAAGTACCTGCTATGTAGCAGAAGGTATTTTACCTTATTTCTGGAAGCATCTCACATTGCCAGCCTGTAGCCATCCCCAAACTGAACCGAGTGTGAGCAATCTAAAATATCCATAACTCCATTAAAAGGGCTAAACTTCCCCAATGCAGACAAAGATAATGTATTCATTATATTTTAATTGCCTATCCATTTCTTTGTACCCCTCACCAGAGTCTAAGTGCCTGTAGGGAAGACACTGTCTTGCCCTCTCCTATATCCCCAATTCCGAGAACAGCGCCTAGCACAAAAAAATAGTGATGACCGGATTAATGGGCAATACCTTTAATGGTTTAATAAAGAATCAATTCCAAGATCTTTAAGCACAACATCTAAGGCTCTGAATTCATCTTGCTAGCCTCATTCCTTATCATTCCCCTGCCTCTGACTTTAGCCTAAGGCGTCTCTAAATATCATACTCTGTATCAGCTATGTGGCTTTACTCTCCCTATTTCCTCTCCTTGAAAGGCTATTTCTTTACCTGCCTGATTCCTATATATCCTTCTAGAATCATTTCAGTCCTCCTGCTTCTTTTTTTTTTAATTTAAGACCCCAGGAAATAAAAGGACTGTGGCCCTAGATTGCTAGAGTATAATAAGTCTACTTCTGTTGGTCTTTAGTACCTATGATGGCTCTTTCTTTGGTAAAGGTTTCTCAATAGGCCACTTTCTTCTGAAAGCAGTATCATTTCTTTTTCCTGTCTTTAAATGAGAACTTCAGAAAATAACATTCAGGAAACTGGTAATTTAAAAAGTTAAAAATATAGTAAGAACCTGCTGTATATATAAAAAAATAATTAATAAATAAATAAAAAGTTAAAAATGAAAAGAGTAAGCAAATAAGACTTATTATGTTAGAAAGTCTAGGTAGATCTTACCTGGGTAGTTTTTGAGAGGGAAAATACTTTTAAGTCAAGATTTTGGTTTTGGTCTGAACCCTCAGCCTACTCTTTTTGTTACTTTTAGTTCTTATTTAGCTTTAGAATATATTCAGGTACTTTCACTACTGAATTTACATAACAAAAAAATCCCACTGACAAGGTTAAAACTACAGCTAATTTTTTATTCAGAAGATACTGGCTGTCACTTTCCAAAATTTATGTCATGATATAATTCTGAAGACAAAGTCACTGTGATACTAAACATGAGTTTTGGTTCAAGATAATTTTCTGCCCATCTGTTCTTTGCAGTGAAACCTGAAGGGTCATTTTCTAACCCTGACAATCCCTCATTATCATCACGGAACAAGTCCCAGACAATAGCAACAACCACCTCATGTGGCCCCGATTTTCTGCAGTAGGCATTCAACGAGAGTCTCTGAGGCATACAAAACACTGTATCAAGGGCTGTGGTGACAAGATCAAAGAGACATAGATGCCCTTTTTAGAAAATAAAGAAAGCTGCAAGATCATAATAAGGCATGTGAATAAATATCTCCAACAAGAAGTAGCAAGTGATCAGTGGAATTATGAAGAACTGTAAGATTTCAGGAAAGGGAGAGACTAGCTACTTCCAGCAGGGAGAAGATTCAGAAAATATTGTGAAGGAGTTGGTCTTTGAAATATGCCTTGGAGGCTGGGGATTGGGTATAGACAAAAGATGCAAGAAAGGATATTCTAACAACTGAGGACTGTTACTGAGCTGAGGGTTAATAAATCAGTTCTACTTCATTTTTTCATTCACTCATTTGACAAATATCAATCAAATGTCTCTTATGGGCTACACAATACTATGCCGTAAGTATAAAGTGGTGAAAAAAAAATATGCAGCCCCTGCCTTAATGGAGCTTAGAGTCTAAAATCCTCTATCTACCTCCTTTCCACATTTTCACTTTTCAAGTCTGGGGCAATGTACAGTCCTGGAACTAATTAGAGCGTAGATTAAAGAGTCCAGAGCAGGGCATATGGATAGTTGATGATTGACTGCACAGAAGTGATCACTATAAGCTTGAGACCAAGTTTTATACCTACATTTATAAAGATAAGAAACAAAAAAGAGTGCCTTTTCCATTTGTTTGCTCATAATCTAAGTATAACTAGCTAGAACTTTCATTACAACCTACTAGGTTCTGTGCTCATGACTTTTTAAAAATCGAGCCAAACAAATTAAATCATCCAAATAATAAAATAACAAATTTATTTTTTCTTCTAAGAGCTTTAAGAAACACAACAATTAGGAAGACTGAAGTTATCTTACAATAAGCCATTCATATTAAATATAAAACAATTAACTGTAAATCATCTAAATGTACCAATTAAAAGACACGTTGACAGAGTGGGTTAAAAAATATGAACTAATTATATGCTGTCTATGAGAAACTCACTTCAAATATAACAACATAGGCAGGTTGAAAGTAAAAAGATAGATAAAAATAACTGTAAACATTCATCAAAAGAAAGTAGAAGTGGCTATATTAATATCACATAGGACTGTAAACTTCTGAGCAAATAAAATTATCAGACACTGAGACATTACACAAAGGTAAAAGGGTCAATTCACCAAGAAGGCATAGCAATCCTAAACATATGCATACCAAATATGGTTCTGCAAAATATTTCATGTAAAAATTGATAGAATTGAAAGTAGAAATAGACAAACTCATTTTTAGTTGTAGACTTTAATCCACCCTCCACCAACAACAGATAAAGCAAGTAGCCAAAAAAGTTAGCAAATATATAGAATTCAAAAAAAAAAATAGAATTCAACAACAGCATCAACTAACAGAGCCTAATTGATGTTTGTGGAACAATCCCAATAACAGCAGAAAATACAGTCTTTTCAAGCATCCACAGAACATACACCAAAATTGGCTATATTATGGCTGTAGAGTAAATCTCAATGAATTTAAAAGAACTAAAGTCATATATATGTATTTTCCATCTACAATAAAATCAAACTTGAAATCAATAACAGAAAGATAACAGGAAAATCTCCAAACACTTAGAGACTAAACAACACAATTTAGTCAATGTGTCAAAGAAGTCTCAAAGGAAATTTTAAAAGTACACTGAACTGAGTAAAAGGGAAAATATAAAATATCAAAATTTGCAGGAAACAGCTAAAGCAGGATTGAGAGAAATTTAAAGCACTAAATGCATGCAATCAAAAAGAAGTCTCAAATCAATAATCTAAGCTCCCACCACATGAACCTAGAATAAGGAGAGCAAAGTAAGCCCAAAGTCAGCAGAAAGACTGGAGTAATAAAGATAAGAGCAAAAACTCAATAAAATTGAAAAAAGAAAAGCAATGGAGAAAATCAGTGAAATGAAGTGCTTGGTCTTTGGAAATATCAACAAAACTTACGAACCTCTAGCAAGACAGAAAAAGAAAAAAGGAAGACACAAATTACCAACATTAAGAATGAAACAGAGGATATTACTACAGACTCTATAGACATTAAAAGAATAATTAGGGTATACTCTGAAAAACTTTTCACCATAAATTTGACAGCTTTGATATAATATACCACTTCCTCAAAAAACACAAACTACCACAACTCTTTGAATATGAAATAAACTATTTTAATACCCCTGTACTATTAAAGAAATTAAATTTATTAATAAGAAACTTATAAAAAAAAGTTAATTTTCCCAAAAACTTAATATGGTTTCACTGGAGAATTTTGCCACACCTTTAAAGAAGAATTAGCACCAATTCTATGTAATTTCTACCAGTAAATCCTTCTCAAATCACTTTACAAAGCTAAGATTACCTTGATACCAAAATTAGACAGAGAGTACCAAAAAGAAAACTAGAAACCAATATTCCTCAGGAATTTAGATGTAAAAGTAACAAAATATAGACAAACAGAATTCAGCAGTATGTAAAAATAATTATATGCACTGACCTACTAGTATTTATTTCAGGGGTGCAAGGCTGGTTCAGAATTTGAAAATTAACCAATGTGATCCACTATATTAACAGCCTAAGGGAAAAAAAATCACATATCATATCAGTAGATGCAAAAAAAAAAGCATTTGACAAAATTTAACATTCATTCATAATAAAAATTCAGAAAAGTAGAAATAGAGGGGGAACTTCCTCACCCTGATAAAGACCATCTAAAAACATGTACAGCAAACAATATACTTAATGGTGAAAGACTGGCTGCTCTTCCCTTATGATTGGGAACTAGGCAAAAATATTTGCTTTCACTATTCTTATTCAACATGGTGCTAGAACTTGTAACCAGTGGAATAAGACCAAAAAAAAAAAAAAAAAGTAATTCAAAGACGTACAGATTTACAGGAAAAAAAATAAACTGTCCCTATTCACAAAGGATATGATCGTCTATGTAGAAAATCTCAAGGGCTCTACCAAAAAAAGCACCTAATAGAACTAATAAGTGAATTAAACAAGGTTGCAGAATACACAAAAATCAGTTTTCTATAAAAAACAATGTTTCTGGGGCTTCCCTGGTGGCGCAGTGGTTGGGAGTCCGCCTGCTGATGCAGGGGACACGGGTTCGTGCCCCGGTCCGGAAGATCCCACATGCCGCGGAGCGGCTGGGCCCCGTGAGCCATGGCCGCTGAGCCTGCGCATCCGGAGCCTGTGCTCCGCAACGGAAGAGGCCACAGCGGTAAGAGGCCCACATACCGCAAAAAAAAACCAAAAACAAAAACAATGTTTCTATATACTAGTAATGTATAGAGGATATCAAATTTTAAAAATATAATACCATTTATAGTTGCTCAAAAACTTTAATACTTAGGTGTAAATCCAAAAAACATGTATTAAACTTTATGCTGAAGACTACAAAACACTGATATAACAAATCAATGGACATCTAAATAAATGGAGTAATATGCAATGTTCATAGATCAGAAGATGCAGCACAGTAGAGATGCCAATTCCCCCCAAATTGATGCTCAGTTTTAATACAATTGCTATCAAAATTCCAGCAAGAATTTTTTATATAGATCAGATTATTCTAAAATGTGTATAGAAGAAGAGCACAGGAGCTAGAATACCTAAAACAATTTTGAAAAAGAAGAATAAAGTTGGAGGCATCAATCAACCCAATTTCAAAACTTATTATATATAATAACTTTAGTCAAGACATTTCTGCAAGGAATGCTGCCCTTAAAGGAACCAAAAGCAGTCAAACCTCTGTCATGGTCCATGGGATATTTCCCCAAATGATAACTTAGAAAAACTGGCTAGGGAAGCCCAACAATTAGTTTCAGAAAATGAAGAATAAGACTGGAAATTCAACAGTTGTTTTGATAAAAAGAGAAAGCTCTGGTTTGGACCAACTAACAACCCAGTCTTACTGGAGACTCCAACATTCCCACTCCTAATCACTGTACATGCATTAAACAACT
This sequence comes from Delphinus delphis, assembly GCF_949987515.2. Taxonomy (NCBI): domain Eukaryota; kingdom Metazoa; phylum Chordata; class Mammalia; order Artiodactyla; family Delphinidae; genus Delphinus; species Delphinus delphis. The sequence continues at coordinate 148,263,465 of NC_082684.1, forward strand.
GGTTTATTGATAAAATGATAGCATCATTAATCAATACTGATGGGAAAACAAATATTAACAAGGCAAGAAAACATGCCTACCTCACTTGTCCCACTTACTCGAAACACGATCCAGGGAACCCTGCTCCCAGACGTTTAAAACTGTCTAATGGACAATTCAAGTTCTGGCAAATGGATTTCATACAATTTTCTCCATCTCATGAATATAAATATGTTTTAGTCATGATCTGTACGTTTTCTCACTGGACAGAAGCCTTCCCTGGCAGACAGGATACTGCCTCCTCTGTGGAAAAGAGTATCTCTACTTGGGAAATTCCTCTCAAACATCATAGTGATCAAGGACCTCATTTTACTGGTCAGGTACTTTGACAAGTCTGAATTCTCTGGCCGGTTTTAAAACACTTTCACTGTGCTTACCACCCTCAATCCTCTGGTTTGGTCAAACACACTAATGGCATTATTAAGGCTCAACTGGCAAAATTTGTAGAAGCCCTCCAATTACCTTGGCCAAAAGCATTGCCATTGATCTCTCTGAATCTCAGATCTGCCTCTTTTGGAACTCATAAACTCTCATCCTTTGAAATAGTTACAGAACACCCAATGTACTTGGCTCCTGCCTCTTTTGACCCCCAACTAATAAACAAAGAGATAGTTCAATATTGCAAAGGCCTAATTACCTTTATTTAAAACAACCATGCTTTGGTAGAGCAATCTTTTCACAGTGTGTTCTTGAGAGATGTAGACCTTGAGCATCGCATTTTGCAAACTGGAGACTTTGTTGAAAAAGACACCCCCAGAAAGACTCTCTTCAACGTCGCTGGAAAGGTCCCTAACCAACCCTCGTGCCGCCAAACTCAAGGGAATAGAGCCTTGGATTCATGTGACACAGCTAAAGAAAGAACCCTGACTGGACCTGCATGTCGTCCAGTGACCTGAAAGTGAAGATTTCCCAGAATTGAAGCAGATGACATCTGATCAGACAGTTTTCCCAAGATATCCAGACCAGGCCTATTGGAAGTTTATTGCCAAACCTTTGATGGTCACATAATGTTTCAAATGATCTCCAGGGTCTATAATCTTGTTAACATATGGACTTTAGATAAAAACTGCCTAAGAGCTCTCCCCCCCAGCCCTCCTTGTTACTCAAATGTGACCTCAATAGGTTTCAACCTGCACACTTTCCCTCGAATGTGGGACATTATGCCCAGGAAAGTTCCTTCTGCCATTGAAGGACAAAAAGTCATTGAAACCAGAAAACCTAATTCTTGATCAGAGATGCTTTCAGAGAAAGATCTTGATCAAAAGTGGGAAATGTAAAAATTAATAATCAGAAACCTCAATTAAAATAGTCAGGAGGCCAGAAGTGTATGGACTCTCATGCCCTTAAACAATAGCAGAGTCCAACAGGAAGAAGAAAGATTTCCTCCTCTTGCTTGGCAAGAGCTCCACCAATGAGAGACTGCCACAACTTAGCCAATGAAAAGCTACTATACTTTGAACTCTCAATTCCTCCAATGGACTCTTTGTTTACTCTAGCCCTCCCAACTTCCTTTCCCCTTTTGAAAAGAGTTCTCTTCTCCTTGTTGTGTAGGGACTTGTACATAGCTCACCATCACTGCAGACCCTGAATTACAATTCTTTGCTGAGCCCAAACAAACCCATTTTTGCTAGAGAAATAACTCGCAGTCTATTTGTTTTAGGTCAACAGATAAAAGAGCTCTGTTATAAAAGAGTGTAAGGTCATGTATCAGTAGACAATTATAGATACAAGCAAGTGCAGTGAGATTGTGTAGATCTTCTTGCAGAAGTTCTGTACAGAATATTGTTCGGTAAAATTGCAGGAAAGACTTCAATGATGAAAAGATTTAGGATATGTGCCATGAACGTTCAATAAACGGCCACCAAGTAGACAAGGCTGGGAAAGGTAATCCAAGCTGGGATAGCAGAGGGAGCAAAGGCACAGAGGCATGCAATGGTATGGTGCTGTCAGGGAGATGCAGGGGTTCAGCATGACTAACGCACAGTGTGCCGAGTGTGTTAAGGCAAATGGCTGGAGGAGCAGAGAGAAACCAGACCATGTAAGACTTACTACAGACTTTGGAATTTACTTCACTTAACATGATAATCTCTAGGTCCATCCATGTTGCTGCAAATGGCATTATTTCATTCTTTTTGAAGTAAGCCAAACAGAAAAGACAAATAGCATATGATGCTGCTTATATGTGGGATCTAAAAAAAAAAATGATACAAATGAAGTTATTTACAAGACAGAAGTAGACCCAGAGACATAGAAAGCAAACTTATTGTTACCAAAGTGGAAAGGTGGGGGAGGGATAAATTAGGAGTTTGGGATTAAAAGATACACACTACTATATATAAAATAGATAAACAAGGACCTTCTGTATAGCACAGGGAACTATACTCAATTTCTTGTAATGACCTATAATGGAAAAGAATCTGAAAAAGAATCACTGTGCTATACACCTGAAACTAACGTAATGTTGTAAATCGACTATACTTCAATAAAGAAGTTTAAAAAAAATTTTTTGGAACTATCCAATAGCTCAGAGGTGTACTTCTGGGATGTATCCACCACCAGTGCTATTATACCCAGTGCTGGAGCATGGGAAGTAAAATTAGAATGTGTTTATATTTATTTTAATCTGATGCTTAATTTCTATTTGTGTATATGTTTTATAATGAAATATATTTATGTAGTAATACATGGTGGTATTTTATAAGTGAATAAATATACATATGTTAGGAACATATGTTTAAGTTTTTTCTTTACTGATGAGGTACATTATCTACAATGTTTGGAGACAACAGCTATTAAAGTATTAAGCAGGGCCATAAAGTAATGAGATTTTTGCATTATGAAGTCTTCATGGTAGGGGAGTATGGGACAGTGTGGACTAGAGATTAGAGGCAAGGAGAAGAGTTAGGTTGTTATTATAATTGTCCAGGCTGAGACAATGAGGATCTGAACGGTGGCAGTAGCTTTAGAGTTGGTGAGGAAGGAAGGAACTGCTATTGGAGAATTTTACAGAAAAATTATTAACAGGGTTCAGCCACTTATGAGATAGAAGAGATGAGGAACAGGGTGCATCTGGAATGATTCCCACGGGTGTCATTGGACTTGGATGACTAAGTGAATGTCAGCACCAGTCATGCGCATTAGGGCATGGGAACAGAGAAGGTTTGGTGGGAAAGCTAATGAGTGTGAACTTTTGACATGTTTAATTGTGAGACTCTTCTCTAACAATTGGATGGAAATGTTTAGGATACAGTTGGATATCTGGGTTTTAAAGTTCTGAAAAGGGATCTAACCTGATGATCAATATACATGGGAGTTACCAGCTTATCCTCAGAAGAGTACCCACAGAGTGAAATCAAAAAAAGAAAAAAGAAAGAAAAGAAAAGAAGTTGAAGGACAGAAGCTAAGGGAACTCCAATATTTAAAGGAAAGTGGTAGGAAGAAAAGACAGAAAAAGCCACCCAGAAGAAAAGCTTATTAGATTGCTAGGAACAGTATGAGCAGAGATAGAAGTCATGGCAGTCCAGGTGAGGAAGAGTCTCATGAAGACAAGTGATCTAATTGTCTTGGGTAAACAACACTCCCTTGTTCCTCCTCCTATTAACATTGTCAAGTCTTTATTGAGCACCTGCAGTTAGACAAATTGCATTAATTTTAACATCACAGAATTATAGACACAGACTACAATGTAGAACAGAGTATCTATGAATAGTATTCTCAACATGAAGCAATTTTGTCTGCCATTTAACTGAGGTCAGCATTGTTAATTCAGCACTTAGTATACGGTAAATTAAGAGCATCATGAGGTGTATGCTGTGGATGGTTAAAAACACTGATACTGATGTTGGGCCAGATGTTAACAAATGATCAAGTTGATCATCTCCATTTTAGTAAATGACCTTATTCCACTACATGAATCAATGACAACATCATAATGCCAGGGACCTGACTCTACTTGTAGGGTACATGCCAGATGTGACATGAGGCATACTTCCTATTAGCAAAATAGGAAATAGTTTTTATCAAAACACAACTCAGTTGATTTCATCCTTCCTAGGAGAAGAATCCCAAAATCTTCCACAAAACTCACCCACGTGTATACCTTGGTTTATTTGTCTTAACAATGTGTTTTAAAGCTTAGGCTAGACACATAAGCCAGAAGTTGAGTGCCCTGTAAATCAACCCCTCACCTTGAGTCACACGGGAAAGCGTATATGATTAAGAACAAGGCATCAAAGACAATTTACACACACACATGCATATACTTTGTAATACACAGGTTATGATTAATAAACAAAAGAAAAAAAATAACTTCTTGCCTGACATGGAAAGCTCATCTCACTTAAGCAGAAGTCATTGTCATCAAATGGCATTAGACAGTTGTCACCTGCTGGTTCTTTCCCCGGGAAACCTCTTGATTAAGTGCCCTTTCCAATCAGGCACATTCAATTTAGGAAAAACCCATGAAACAATAACTAGATAGTATTTTTCATTCACCATGACAAAGTGTTCTCTGCAGAGGTTGACAATAATTTTATTTGGGTTTAAATTTTACTTTCAGTTCATTGCTTGAGAAATCTTAACACTGAAAAAGTATCGTAAGATCTCAGAAGTAAAATGCACAAGGGCAGCAGCTGTGTTTGCATTGTTCAAATGTTTCCCAGCACTGACCTAACATTCAGCATTTCCTCAGTAATTGGCAAAGGAAGAAATTAGAGTACAATTTAAAATCTATCCATTATATCCGTTCTGCCAGGTAATAAATATAGTGTTTGAGTTCAGAAGGCAAAGATACAGATAAAATCCAACCAAGTCTACAGAGAAGCAATTTTTTCCCAGTACAGATGAGCCAATACAGTTCTTTTTTAGTATCAGTATTCTAGACATTTAGTTCACCACTGCCCTGGAAGGAACCGCAGTGGCCCTCTTCCCAGAAAATGTATTTTTAATGATGTGGTTGTCTCCAGAAATGGCCACCAACAATTCCACCCATCCTTCTAGCAACAGGCTGCTCCTCTCATCAAGAGGTCGAGGTTATTTCCCCTCCCTCTGAATTTGGGCTGACCTTGTGATTTACTTTGACCAATAGAATGCAATGGCAGGGACATGTGTGAGTTCAGAGCCTAGCCATTAAGATGACCGATAGCATCCACTTTTGCTCTCTTGGGACTCGACTGCCATGTTATAAGGAAGCCCATACTCTCCTGCTGGGAAGAGTGTTCATGTGGAGAAACCTTGGACGATAAGGCACTAAGTGGAAAAAGAGGTCATATAAAACCTTGGAGAACAGAAGTAGCCCAGCTGACAGTCACCTTCAAGGCCCCAGACATGTGAGAGAGGTAGTCTTGGATATTCTAGCCCAGCCCATTTGCCAGCTGAATGCAGCCAATGGAGTAACCCTAGCTGGAGCAGAAGGATCACCAGCCAACCCACAGAATGGTAAGAAATATTGATAAAACTATTAATGTTTTAAGCCTCTATATCTTGGGTGGCTTGTTTTATAGTAATAGATAATTAAAACAAATAACATTACACTCCTCCCCTTCTATGTCACCATTAGCCTCTCATTTTTTTTTTTTTTGATACATTTCTCATAGAAATTCTACCCTGTTTCCTTTCGCTGTAGTGTTGAAACCAGTTTTTAGAATGAAGAGCTACAGTTGGAAAATGCTGGTTTCTAAAACTTTCCAATGGGTATGATGTCAGATAACCTAACAGTTATTATAACGGAGACAGTCTGTCTTTAAATTGTTTACAATCAAATGTACTGTACTTGACATACTCAAATGCATAGAACTTTTACTCTTAAAATTCTTATAATTCTTGAGTAGTCAGTACAAGGAGAGCAAAGCCCCCATTTAACGTAGTCTGTCCCCACTACATGCACCTGAAAGAATCATTTGGGTTTAAGCTGCTCCATTACACAGTTAAGTATATATCTAAATATTTAAATTTTTCTAATCAGAAATGGTTTCTTCCTCTGTCATTCTAAATGTCAGTATTAGATGTTTTAATATTACTTAGGGTAGGTACACTCATCCAGAAAGTCTCTGGCAACATCCTTTTACTCAGTGGCATTTCAAAATAATGTGGCACGATGTTGTAAACTCTCAATAAAACCTCCTGGTAAACATGGAGTGTGATCCTTGTCATTAATGACTCCTGCCATGAAGTAATCCTCATCCTTTTTGTCCAGGCTGAGTTTCAGTGTGACTCCTCCCAAACAGAACATAAAGGGCATGACCTATTCCTGAAATCCACCTACATAAAAAATCTTTTTTACGTGAAGATTACTCATACAATGGATAAAACAGTTAAGTTCGACCTCCCAGTACTCTGTGAAAGCAGCAGTGCCTCTGGTAATGCACCTCAGCCTGCCCCGAGAAACTCATTCACTGTAAACCACACTATGTTATAAATCCCAACTGCAAGCGCCTACAGTGACACTCTCTCGTAACAGAGCTAAAAGCAGATATAATCCGGTGTCTTCCCAGGGGAGTCTAAAGACAACTTTCCTTGTGAATAGTCAGACATTCTATCGCTGCGCTAAAATGTTCAGCAAGCAGACATGATTTATCCCTTCCTTTTTATAAACTATTATTTCTGCAGTTGTTAAACTCTGAGCAGTTACATATGCCTAATTTCAACTAACTGCAGGCAGAATACGCCGATAGGATTCTGCTCATTCTATCATTCTTGAAGACACCATGAGAGCTGGCTCTCCCTAGCGTTCTGTTCCAAACCCTTTGCTCTTCTCACTCCATGCCAAAAGAGGCAAACTCAAACATCTCCATCTCTAAGCTGGATCAGATCAGTAGCGATCCATTTAAACTTTCCCTGGGCACTCACATATATATTCACAGCTTCTGTGATGACTCCTAAATCTAAATTTCAGACTTAGACCTTGCCTTTGAATTCCAGCCCCTATAACCATCTGTGGTCCGTACCTGGCCACCTGCACATTCCACAGCTGCTTCAAAATTCACACGGTCAGTTATATTTCTCCTCCCATTCTTAGTCTAGGTTTTTCCTATCTTGTTAATGGAATCATCACTTACCCCGAAACTTGAGATTCTTAACTCTCTCTCCCTTACACTCCACAATCAGCCACACCAATTACTATCAGTTCTACCACGAAACACATCCTTTGAACCCATCCATTCCCTCTGTCTTACCTCACTGATGCATCATTTCTTGTCTTGACTTTTACATCTCTGTCCCCTCTGGTCTCCCTGCCTATAGCCTCACCTCCTCCCCAAACCATCCCCTGCCCAGGACCAAGGGTGATCTTTCTAAAACAGGGAACTAATCCTGAGTGGCAGCGTACTGGAGTGGTTAACTCTGTGGAAGTCAGAAGCTGGGTTGAATCCTGGTTCCATCACTTACTAGCCATGTCATCTTGGGAATGTAATTTATCCTGTCTTTGCCTCACTCTCCTCAGAAGTTAAATGGGAATAAAAATAATATCTACTTCAGTTGATTGTGATGAAGATGAAATAAACATGTATAAAGCTCTTAGAACAATGCCTAGCACACAGAAAATGCAATAGAAATAGTAGCTTAAATAAATGGATGCCACTTACCTGCTTAAAGCCCTTCTCTAGAGGAAAGGGCTTCCTGAGGGAAAGTGACCCTCCATAACCTGCCACCTGCTTCCCTGTCTGGCCTCAGCTCACTCTGTTTACCCCACATAGAAGCAGAGCTCCAGGCATAGCAGATCCTGAACCTGACCTGCTCTTTCATTCCTCCAACGCCCATCTCTCTGGAATACCCTCATCCCCACAGGAGGTAGGAGGAAACTCCCACTAATCCTTCAAGCTTCAAAGGATTAAGTGTCTCTTTCCTTTGAAAGTCCTTCTAGACTCACTCAAACCTAACTACTCAATTCATTTTTGGTTCCGTTCTGGGATCTAGTATCTATCTCTATTATTCTATCTACCACACTGCCTTGCAATTATATTTTTACAAGGCAATTTCCCCTACCAGGCATGCTCGTTCAGGTCAAGGACTGTATCATGTGTCCTCATATTCTTAATGGATAGCATAATATCTATTATGGAACACCGGATACAACAAATGTTTATATTTTTTTCTCTCCATTCTTTCCTTCTTCTCCCAATAGTTTTAGTAGTAATAATAATAATAGTAATATCTTACCACTTTAATATTCATAGAACACTTTGAAATACATCATGTCATTTTATTTTGATCCATAGAATAAAACACAAAAAAATGATTCCCACTTTATCACTGAGAAAACTGAGGTCTCAGGAGTAATGTGGTTTCTCTGGGATCATACAGTCATGTAGCCATTATTCAAATCCAGGGCTTGCTATTCCAAATCTTATGCTTTTGCTTTTGGTGTTTTTTTTTTTTTTTCCCTCACAATCAAAGACCCTCCCTTCAAGATGGTCATTTTGTCCACAATTAATTATATGGCCACCTCCTTCAAAAATACCTCTGCTTTAATGTCTGTAAGATTTATAACTCCCCATCAAAAAAAAAAAGAAAAAAGACAACTAAACCATCTTGTTTGAATCAACAATAGTATTGTTCCTGGTCAAATGCATTTATTTCTTACAAATATGCCTTATAAGCTCTCAGACAGGTGTCATTTTAAAATACTTTGTGTTGCCATAGGTGTGACCCCAATGCCTGTGGGTCCCAGCCAAGGGCACCAGGTCCTTGGATTCAGATAAGGAAGCCTGGTCTGTGATGTCATTTTGTACTTTACAGACGCAGTCAGGAATGTTGACAAACACAAAGCATCTGGTCAGGCATGGAGATTTTTCATCAGATCTAAACAAGGAAGATCTTTCTTGAAAAAAATAGTTTTTGGAGACACCTGAAGATTAGGCTCAGAGCCAGCATCACTGGTAAATAATAGTCTGGTGTTTAATATTTTCACTGGGGATTGTTTCCCCTGACACCACAAATTAAATGAGGCAGCCAGACTCTCAGAGCTTGTAATTTTACCAGGCGGGCTATATGTTTAAAATCTAAACAAAAGAGCTAGTCTGCCTTTACAGGGAATTCAAGAAAAGCCAGAATTTAGAATGCAAAAACACTCTGCCCTGTTCCACGAAGGGGCTTTGTACCAAAGCTCTAAAATGAGATTTTTCTCCTCCCTCAGGAGTCCTTCCAGTTTCACGTGTGTGGCAAATGCTAAAAGCCACAGAGAAAACAAGCCTTTCCCTTGGGAAGGAGAGGCTGTATTGTCAAACACAGACCCTTTGGGGTTTGAAATCTTGACAGGCCCCAAACAAACGTGTCTTGTTTTTGTCTCTTCTTTGTAGACTGCAGTGTTTAACTTTTGTAACATGAAAAGATATAATATGATGTGCTTTATTTTATCATTATTTTTGGAAAATTTCTACCCTATGAGAGACTATCTGAAATAAGAATCTAATGTAATTGCTATAAAAGTCCGTGAATACCTAATCAAATCACTGGGTGACATTTATCCCCTCCACTGAAAAAGCAGAATAATGCAAACAAATTCCATTTGTTCTGGGATATTACCCATGAAACTAAGTGCTACTTTCTCTTTATAAAAACCATTGACTGAAATCATACTCTGATTCAATATTTGGCCCAGAACAGCTGTGAAAGCACAATTTTCTACTGAAAGGTTCTCATCTCACCTTGGGATTCTTAGTTATAAGCAGGCTCCCAAACACATATAGCTATACACCCTTAACACGTAGTTGACAAATAACATTCCATCTTCAAGACTGAATTAATTAAAACCACTAATGTGTTTTAAAATCAAAGTCTATTTACTTGTGTTTAAAGAAGTCGTATTTTGATTGTTATAATATTCAGATGATTCAGTGTTCAAACGTCTATGGTTTAGTCAAGTTAAACATAGCTTTCTTTGGGATTAAGAAAGGATATCTCTTGCTTTAAAATTTTCTGTATGTATGGCACATCATTTTCTAAATTTGCAGTGAAAGTTAAATAATTATCTAGGTTAAACTAAGCACAAGATCACAAACCAGTGTTTTGCCCAAATTATCCCAACTAAAATTCGCCTCAACCATAAGCTCAAAATATAGTACCGTCTGTCATGATTTTCTTCATCCATGAAGTTAAGATATAAGTGGAGGAGGTAAATAATAACATCTTACATTTTCAAAACACTTATCCACTTTCTAAATTGAACCTCACCAGCAATGCCATAAAAGAGAAAGGAAGGGATCGTTACCTGCGTTTAATAAATGACGAGCTGAGTCTCAAAATGGTGACGTGGCTTCTGCAAGTTCACCCAGCTGGTAAACGACAGAACTGGAAAAAATGCAGTCTATTGTCACTGAATTATGCCACGCTGCCTCTCTTGAATAAGCTTTACGAGTAACCTATAATAATCCACTTGGCTCCAAAACTGCTATTGGTTACCAATCTGCTGTGAATTAACTCTAGCAAAAGTTCTACAAATCTGTTCTCTGGTCAGCGTAGGGGGAGAGTTCCTGAGAAGCAGCTATGGAGGACTTATAAACCAAGAGAAGATTCTCCGTGTGATTGTTCCACTCCAAGGAAGAACCACACTGTCCCTCCATGTGCCTTGGGCTCTGTGGGCTCATCTTTTTCAACAAAATCCTACTCTCTGCAGTTCTACATTTTAATAGTTTCCACCAGAAAACAAATAAACAATGTGAGCTACATGAGCGACAGCTAATACTGAAGGGAAATGCAATGCGTGGGGGTGCACAGTCATTTTTTTAAGGTCAGTCAAAGGTCACAGGGGCAATTTCCCGTAAGTCATCAAGGCTGGTGGCTATTCAGGTTGTCACAAGCCTCTTCATTATTGTTTCCACCATAAACATCACATAGAGTCAAATATGCAATGAAGCCAATCTTAGAATAATCTGCAAATTGTTCTGTTTTAGCACATTCAATGACAGACACAGGTAGGCTTACTAAATTATTCTACTCTTCTTAAATTCAGCAAATAATTATCGAGGATCTATTTTGTGCCAGGCTGTAAATTAGATCCTGAGGATACATCAGTCTTGTATAGGAGACAGACACATAAATAACCACACTGATTCCTGGTGGATGGTATAACTAAATACTTTGGGTGTGCTTGTTTCCACTTGGGTGAGTGGGGAAGTATCACAGAAATGATATTATTTGATTTGGTTCTTATAGGTTAAACGTAGTTCAGTAAAGGAGTAGAAAGGGTAGTATTTTATTCCTGCTGCAATTCACAAATGTATATATACAAATGAATAATCAATTCCCATGGGAAGTCCCAATCTACCTACTGTTGAAATATTTTAATAAAAAAAGAAAATCTCCAGAACAATGTATACAATGGCTTAGTAAATCACAACTATATAAGTGCATTTCACTGTTGTTAATTGCTTCCGGTGAGTAATGAACACTCTATTACATCATATATAGATTCTCAAAATATTAAGGGTATTGAGAAGTTCTTAGCTCTATCCCAGTCCAATGTCATCTTTTTCAATAAGGCATAGAAAGGTTAAGTGTCTTATTTAAAATCACACAGTTAATCACTGAAATTAAGAGACTAAAACTTAGATGCCCTGATATCCAATTTAGTTTTTTTCCCTCTGCAGTACTGCATGCTCTATTATTGTAAGTTGATAGTTTATGGTTAGAGATGTCTTTTGTAAGACATACGAGTGGTAGTTTGAGGTCAGACGGTCATGTTAGTAAAACTCATGGATGTTGTTATTTTATTTTCTGTTTAATATGGAAAGGAATAAATCCCTAAAGAAGAGAACATAGGCAGGCAAAGAAATTCCAAAGGAGAAGGATAGGAATGGAGATAAATATGAAAGACCAAGAGTCAGGAGACCTGGATTTTATTGGGAAGTTGTCTTGAACAGGCTGCTTTCCCCCATTCCCTTCCATCCCATCACCTGTAAACTCAAGCCAGTATGGGTGGGGACCATTTACTTGCATATTTTCCTGTCTTAGTTTGTGTGTGAACAAGTGTTGCATTTCTAATTGATATAGATTAAACACCTCCTGGGAACCTTTTTCATATGTGCCCTCAATTATTACTCAAGCCACCTCACCCATTTGGTACTAGATAGGCTCCATGTAGAAATGGGGAGACTGTGTTACAGACAGTTTATGTGACTTGCCTAAAGCCACTTACCTAGTACATTACAGAGCTTTAATTTGAACACAGTTGTCCAAGCTTATTGCTTTTTCTGTTAAAAACACCTTTAAACTAAATAATCATTAAAGTCTGTTCTGGTTCTAAAACTGGACTCAATGCAATAAAAAATATGGAAATGGTTTAGAAAATTTTAAGTGCCATGAAAATATGAGGTGACCATAACACCCCCATTAATCATATATATCCATCTGTATGGACCCAAAGCACTACAGATCCAGCCATTGCCTACATGACAGAGTGACAGGGCAGGCATTTTGAGTCCTTTAGAGCCCAGAGAAGATTAAGTCATAAATAGTTATAATTTTTCCTGACCTTTAGAAAGTTGATATCCCATTGAAGAAATTATTAGATTGGAGAGCTCTGAGATAATGGATGTTTAAGCATGTTGACTTCCTTTCATATAAAACATATAATCTCTGCAGAGATTTGGCCAACCTTAATGTCAACCAGAATATTTATATTTGCTTTGCTTGTCTCAGAGTCATCTGGAAAATGAAATGCCTTTTATTGACATAAAATCATGGATGTAAATTTACTCTTTTAAAAAGAGCTATATGAATAATATGGCAGTTCCTTTACTTTTTGACTATAAATGGAATATTGTTTCTAAGAAGCATATAGAGATCACCAAGCAACTCTGAAAGCTATTACCAATATTAGAACGAGTTTTTACAGTAGCAATGAGAAGTCTGCAGAATGAAAAGAAATAAAAGCATCAACTGTATTCTCCCATTCACATCCAGAGTAACTATCCCAGAGCAATGTGCCTCCTGTCCCAGAAAACAGATGTCTCAATATCTGTGCTCCAGCTCCCCTTGCATGACTTTCTAACCCCCAATGAGTCTTTCCCCTCCTGCCATAGGGTCAGTTCAAATGTTCTTCTCCCTACTTAGAAAACACCTCAGCTTCCTAATTTACATTTTATTCACGCTTCACAACTAAGCTAAATAATACTTCCTTAGAAAATTAACCTGAGCCTTTTCCCTTAATCACTCCCCGTAGCTAAGCCTCATGGCATAACACATTTTACTGTTGTACAATATTGTGAGTTGTTATTTATTTGTGCAATTATTTGATCAGAAGCGATTCCTTCACTAGATTCGGTCTCTAAGAGGACAGGGACTATGTCGTTTTGCTCATCATCACATCCTCAGGCCTAGCACAGTACCTAGAACATGCAAAATACTCAGTTAATTTTTTCTTTGAGAGACTAAATCATTCTCTCCTGGAGAAGACTCCATCCACTCTTGGTCATCATGTTTCATATCCTCCTCCAAACTCTATGTCTGGGGTCTATTCTTAAAGAAACTTGCACACCAAGGAGCTAATGCTTTGTAAGAATAAGACAATCCAGTTCATAATTATGAATATAATATTACTTTTTAAATTGATGCTTAGAGAAAGAATCCAAGAGAAGGGGAAAGAGGCTATGCACAAAGTAATGGGCTGTAGTGTCATGTTAACAGTAATATGAAAGTAACCTTAGCATCCAATGAGAAGAAAACAGTAAAACAGAATACATCTATGCACTAGAAAGCTAGCTATACATTAAAATGAATAATTATGAGGATTATGTTATTTCAAAAAATGCTTGAGTAAATAAGGCTAAGTGAATTAGAACAAAACAGAGAAGTATATATTACCTTCTAATGTACAAAGCATATGTTTATGTGTAAAGATTGATTGAAAAAGAATATGAAAAAGAAAAGCTACTTGATGTGAGAGTGTCATAATCTTACAACCTTATAATAAGATTATAAATATGGTAAGACTATAATGAATAATTTTATTTTGTTGTAATATTATCTGTATCAAGACAATTGCTTAAAAGTACATATAAAGCAATACTTAAAGGCTGACTGCAGGATATTTTCCACCCCTACTTTAGGTACTTACCTTGAGTATACCATATCATGTTATATGTGTCATATATTCCAGTGTAAAGAACAACTGGGTTATGCCTTTGAATGAAGGCTGAGTACCAATAGGCATCTAGCTTTACTCTTAGAAACTCAGTGATTTACAACTATTGAGTATACTTGGCTAGAATCTAAAATTAACATTGTTCCAACAAAAGATTGTGTCAGCTTCTTGGGATATTACATTCTGCTCCATCACATGACGGTATTGGAGATGGACATGTACTGGCCTAGAATGTAGATGATTTTTCATTCTGTTTTCTTTTTTTTTTTTTTTTCATGCCAAACTTCATTCTGTTTTCAGTTGCATTCTGATGACAAATCAGCACCCAAGAGCTACAAGGATCCATCCTCTGAGAATCCCTCTCTGATTCCAGTCAGGGAGTTAATTCATTATCTAACCAGGGAAGCTCTACCCTAAGAGCACTGGTTCACTGAGGCATGCATGGTCTCCTGTGAAAACAAGCAGGCCCTTCTGAAGTTCGTACCAAGGGCTAATATGCTTGTTTATGACGTTCCAGACCCGTCTCTGAGCAGGCCAACCACGCTACTCCATTCATCCTCAAAACAACTCCACAGATGAGGCATTAGTATTAAACCCCACTTTTCAATGGAAAGAAGTGAGGCACCTTAATAGTTACACAACCTGCCCAAGGTCACAAAGCCAGTAAGTGTCCGAGTCAAGAACAGAACCAAGAGCCCACACCTTTAAAGATCATACTGTGCTACCATGAAAATGTGAGATTTGTAAAACTCTAGAACAAAAAGGTGGCAAGTTAGAAAATACGTGCTTCAACTCTATAATGTAAAATTCACATGAATGATAGAGCTTTTTATACTCCCACATGTGCTAAGAAACAAAGACTGTAGAGGAAAAGAAATCCCATTTCACTTCTCCCTCCTGTGGAGTCAGGGCAGTACATATGCTACGACTGTAGAAATGACCCTTGTGTCCCCATCTTTCTAAAAGGTACGCTAAAGCACTATGCAATGCCCCCAAAGAATTCACAAGCCCGTGACTTATACTACCAGATAAACTCCATGGTGTGTGGGGTGGAGGCTCTCTGATGACAGGCACTGGCAGGAAAAAGCATCTGGCTTTGCCATCCCTGCTTTACCACTAGTCTTTGTCTTGGGAAACAGCCAGTTTCTGAGTCCCTGTGGGTTCAGCAGTTACAGGTAATGGGAATGTTCAGTCTCCAGGAGCCCCAGGCAGTGTGCAATATCAGCTACAAGGGCTGGGGCAGTCCCTGTGCTCAGCATTGACGGGCTGTCACAGCAGGGAAAGGCCATAAACAAGACTCTCTAACCAGGGACACAAACATCCATGTCATGGACTGATGCTTCTCTGAGGGGAGGGGAGAATAATATACACCATATGAAAGGTTGAAGGTTGAGGTACTATTTTTCACCTCTGTGTCAACCGAAAAGACTGTTAACAAGCTGTTAATAAGTGTGACTTGTGACAAGAGGGTGAGAAAATAAAAAGAATAAATAAAAAGGGAAATATAAAGTTGTTGACAACAGGAGGAAGCAACTGGGCCTGAGGCTAAATACCTTTTTCATCTCCCTGGAGCTGCAGCTTAACTGTGTTCAGAGTAACACAAGCAAGGCCTCAATACAGCGCTGATTTGAGTCCCTGCTGCTTCTGCAATTCAGTGGTTTTCACAAGCAAACAAACACAAAAACAAAAAACCCCAATAATTCACGGTTGAAAAGGAATAATCACTCATCCTAATTAAAACAGAATTTTAGAAACCCTTGCTGGAAGCAGGGGGAGAATTTATTGTAATAATATTCACATTTTTTTTTTCCCTAGAGTCTCGC
The DNA here is from genome assembly GCF_949987515.2 of Delphinus delphis. Classification (NCBI taxonomy): domain Eukaryota; kingdom Metazoa; phylum Chordata; class Mammalia; order Artiodactyla; family Delphinidae; genus Delphinus; species Delphinus delphis. Next base: position 148,279,404 of record NC_082684.1, read on the forward strand.
TTTTCCTTCTGGGTTCTTTTCTTTTGATCCTACTGCTAGCACAACGCCCCAGGAATATCTTACTCTCTTTAGAACGTGCTAAATACTGAACAAATATCCTTCCACTCTTCCTCCTCTCTCAGTTAAGACAGGTGACTATGTTTCTTAAATTTATTTTATTTTATTTATTTTTGGCTGTGTTGGGTCTTCCTTGCTGTGCACGGGCTTTTCTCTGGTTGCGGTGAGCGGAGGCTACTCTTCGTTGTGGTGCGCGGGCTTCTCATTGCTGTGGCCTCTCGTTGCAGAGCATGGGCTCTAGGCATGCGAGTTTCAGTAGTTGTGGCACGGGGGCTCAGTAGTTGTGGCTTCTGGGCTCTAGAGCACAGGCTCAGTAGCTCAGTAGTTGTGGCACACAGACTTAGTTGCTCTGCGGCATGTGGGACCCTCCCGGACCAGGGCTTGAACCAGTGTCCCCTGCTCTGGCAGGCAGATTCTTAACCACTGGATACCAGGGAAGCCCTGGTGACTGTGTTTTAAGTTAGTAAAAATTTAGAAAGGGCAAAAAAGGATATAGCAGCCAAATTAAAAAAAAAAAAGAACTCTCAAAATCAATGAAAGTAAAAACAAATAATTAAAAAATACAATTTCACAAACAAAATTAGTGAAAGTAGCCAAGAATCTTACATAGCCCCAAATGCTTTTTTCCTAAGCCTAAAAAGCTGGTTCCACTTTATATATATCGCCTGTCCTATTTTTCTATCTGCTAGAGGAAAGTATGTGTGTGTGTGGTGGGGAGTGGAGTTGGGGAAGAGGGCAGGATATGAAGAAGAGGCCCTTCCTATCGTATGTGTGATATTTCTGTCCACGGTCTGAATTATCACTGAGTTACATTTCCTTAAATGCAAAATTTTTCCCATGAGAGTTTTGGATGCTCATTGCCCTGGAACTCCACCAACGTCCAGCCGGCGTTCAGACAAATGACAATTAATGACCACTTGTAATCTAAGAACTGATATACTTACTGGTATAAGTTCTATCCTGGGGCCTATAAGAGAACTCAACTTCCTTTTTTCTTTTCTTTCTTCTTTGTATTTTCTTCATTGACATCTCTAGTAGTCAATGCCTTCTCACTTTGTTCTGATTTCCATCTCAAAGGCATAGCCAGCTGGAAGGAGGGTGTTTGACTCAGGCATAACTGCAGACACCTGTTAAAGAATTTCAGGAGGCTTAATTGGATGAAATCACTTTGCACTCAAGAAGTTAACAAGTCACTTCTTTGTGTGTTTACAACCTACATGATAACCAGTAATAATGTTGTGGAGATAAGAAAGGACAAGATTCTCTCACAAAATTCTCATATTATATTTAAATATTAAACAGATTCACCAGCACTAGAGTATCATGTAAATAAATAAACAAATAAATAAGGAATTAGGATGCCATTCTTATACTGTACTTAATACCTAATCATAGGTTATCTGATTCTTTGTTTTCCTGACAATTTTTAAATTTATTCAAAGAACCTATAACATTATTTCCCTAAGTGCAATTTGTGAACCACCTGTTTTAAAGCCCAAAGGTGCTTGCTAAAAATGCAGATACCTTGACAGCACCCCAGCTGCACTGCATCAGAATCTCCAGTCATGGAATCCAGGAATACGTTGTTTCTTTGCAAGCTTCCTGGTGATTCTTAAGCATGCTGGTGTTTGATGGTTCTCAAACTTTAAAGTGCATGAGAATCACTTTGAGAAGATGCACAGAATGCCTACCCTCACAGACTGGGATTCAGTACTTCTTAATTAAGCTCAGCAATCTGCATTTTCAGAAAGCAACTCAGGTAATTCTGAAATCGGAGCACACTTTTCACAACACTGCATAGTTTCTGAGCATTCGGCCAGGCAGACAACTCTACTTCCCGATTCTTTGACCACGGATAGGTCTGTTTTCTTTATCTTGCAAGTCCTGGCCTTTTCCATTCTCTCTCTGGTTCCTTCTGAGACAGGAGGGAAGCTGGCAGGGCACAACTTTTAAAAGACTGACATAGCCCTTGAGGATATGACATAAACTGGTTAGAACCCACAAGACCCAAGATGGCAGAAGATTCAGCTTCCAGTAGACCTTGAGCCTCATTATACACTCATTGTAGTATCAATACACTAGTTAAATGACACACCCACAGGTGCCATGACAGTTCTGAGGCTGACCATAAAAGGCCAAAAAGTGGGCGATGGCCCAATTCCTGGAAATCTCTGCCGCTTCCCCAAAATAGTTGGAATAATCCTCCTGCCCCTTAGCCTATGCAATTACCCAGCCCACAAAAAACTAACCATCCCATTTTTGGGCCACTCTTACCTTCTGAGATGAACAGCATTCTACCTATGGAATGTGAATCTCTAAATAAACTTGCTTTCATTTTACTATGGCTCTCTCTTAAATTCTTTCCTGCACAAAGCCCAGGACCTCACTTGGTGAGCCTGTCCCTGGGACTTGTCAGAGACCTGGAACATGACCCTCCTCTTCTGCCACATTCCGCAATACTTCTCCACTACTACTTCCCCCCCATCCTTTCCATTTCAGGCAGCCGACTTTTCAGACACAAGGGCAACTAGGCCTTGACCTGGGTTATTTTCTTAGGGAAGGCTCCTCTAGACCACTCTCCAAGCTTAATGACTTAAGCTGTCTCTGCCCTGGGCTGCCAGCTCATCTACTCCCATTTCCAGAAATGTGACTAGTCTTGACCTCAGACTACCCTGTTATACTGCCACTTTCTTACAACCATTTTACAAGGTGCTTATTCTGCAGCCCTTACTTTATAGATTTTTATTTCAACAGTATAATACTACAACAGAAATTTAGGGGAAAAGGGAAAATTGGAAAAACAATTTAAATAAAATGAAGGAATATTAAAAGTAATTGTGTGAACAACACAATAAATGAAATTAAAAATTCTAGAAGAGATGAATAGCAGAATAACGGAGGCAGAAGAACGGATAAGTGACCTGGAAGATAAAATAGTGGAAATAATTACAGCAGAGCAGAATAAAGAAGAAAAAATGAAAAGAATTGAGGACATTCTCAGAGACCTCTGGGACAACATTAAATGCACAAACATTCGAATTATAGGGGTTCCAGAAGAAGAGAAAAAGAAAGGGACTGAGAAAATATTTGAAGAGATTATAGTTGAAAACTTCCCGAATATTGGAAAGGAAATAGTTAATCAAGTCCAGGAAGCACAGCGAGTCCCACACAGGATGAAACCAAGGAGAAACATGCCAAGACACATACTAATCAAACTATCAAAAATTAAATACAAAGAAAAAACATTAAAAGCAGCAAGGGAAAAAACACAAATAATGTACAAGGGAATATCCAGAAGGTTATCAGCTGATATTTCAGCAGAAACTCTCCAAGCCAGAAGGGAATGGCAGGACATATTTAAAGTGATGAAGGGGAAAAACCTACAGCAAAGATTACTCTACCCAGCAAGAATCTCATTCAGATTTGATGGAGAAATTTAAAACTTTACATACAAGCAAAAGCTGAGGAGAGTTCAGCACCACCAAACCTGCTTTACAACAAATGCTAAAGGAACTTCTCCAGGCAGGAAACACAAGAGAAGGAAAAAACCTACCAAAAAAACCCAAAACAATTAAGAAAATTGTAATAGGAACATACATATTGATAATTACCTTAAATGTAAATGGATTAAATGCTACAACCAAAAGACACAGACTGGCTGAATGGATACAAAAGCAAGACCCATATATATGCTGTCTACTAGAGACACACTTCAGACCTATGGACACATACAGATTGAAAGTGAGAGGATAGAAAAAGATATTCCATGCAATGGAAATCAAAAGAAAGCTGGAGTAGCAATTCTCATATCAGACAAAATAGACTTTAAAACAAAGACTATTACAAGAGACAAAGAAGGACACTACATAATGATCAAGGGATCGATCCAAGAAGAAGATGTAACAATTGTAAATATTTATGCACCCAACATACGAGCACCTCAATACATAAGGCAAATACTAACAGCCACAAAAGGGGAAATCGACAGTAACACAATCACAGTAGGGTACTTTAACACCCCACTTGCACCAATGGACAGATCATCCAAAGTGAAAATAAATAAGGAAACACAGGCTTTAAATGATACATTAAACAAGTTGGACTTAATTGATATTTATAGGACATTCTATCCAAAAACAACAGAATACACTTTCTTCTCAAGTGCTCATGTAACATTCTCCAGGATAGATCATATCCTGGGTCACAAATCAAGCCTTGGTAAATTTGAAAAAATAGAAATTGTATCAAGTATCTTTTCCGACCACAACGCTATGAGACTAGATATCAATTATAGGAAAAATTACGTAAAACATACACACACATGGAGGTTAAACAATACACTCCTTAATAACCAAGGGATCACTGAACAAATCAAAGAGGAAATCAAAAAATACCTAGAAACAACTGACATTGAAAACATGACAACACAAAACGTATGGGATACAGCAAAAGCAGTTCTAAGAGGGAAGTTTTTAGCAATACAATCCGACCTTAAGAAACAAGAAACATCTCAAATATCCTAACCTTACACCTAAAGCAATTAGAGAAAGAAGATCAAAAACACCCAAAAATTAGCAGAAGGAAAGAAATCATAAAGACCAGATCAGAAATAAATGAAAAAGAAATGAAGGAAACGATAGCAAAGATCAATAAAACTAAAAGCTGGTTCTTTGAGAAGATAAACAAAATTGATAAACCATTAGCCAGACTCATCAAGAAAAAAAGGGAGAAGACTCAAATCAACAGAATTAGAAAAGAAAAAGGTGAAATAACAACTGACGCTGCAGAGGTACAAAGGATCATGAGAGATTACTACAAGCAACTCTATGCCAAAAAAATGGACAATCTGGAATAAATGGACAAATTCTTAGAAATGCAGAACCTTCTGAGACTGAACCAGGAAGAAATAGAAAATATAAACAAACCAATCACAAGCACTGAAATTGAAACTGTGATTAAAAATCTTCCAACAAACAAAAGCACAGGACCAGATGGCTTCACGGGTGAATTCTATCACACATTTAGAGAAGAGCTAACACCTATCCTTCTCAAACTCTTCCAAAATATAGTAGAGGGAGGAACACTCCCAAACTCATCCTACGAGGCCACCATCACCCTGATACAAAAACCAGAAAAAGATGCCACAAAGAAAGAAAGCTACAGGCCAATATCACTGATGAACATAGATGCAAGAATCCTCAACAAAATACTGGCAAACAAAATCCAACAGCACATTAAACGGATCATACACCATGATCAAGTGGAGTTTACCCCAGGAATGCAAGGATTCTTTAATATACGCAAATCAATCAATGTGATACGCCATATTAACAAATTGGAGGAGAAAAACCACATGATTATCTCAATAGATAAAGAGAAAGCTTTTGACAAAATTCAACACCCATTTATGATAAAAACCCTCCAGAAAGTAGGCATAGAGGGAACTTTCCGCAACAAAACAAAGGTCATATATGACAAACCTACAGGCAATATCGTCCTCAATGGTGAAAAACTGAAAGCATTTCCACTAAGATCAGGAACAAGACAAGGTTGCCCACTCTCACCACTATTATTCAACATAGCTTTGGAAGTTTTAGCCATAGCAATCAGAGTAGAAAAAGAAATAAAAGGAATCCAAATCAGAAAAGAAGAAGTAAAGCTGTCACTGTTTGCAGATGACATGATACTATACATAGAGAATCCTAAAGATGCTACCAGAAAACTACTAGAGCTAATCAATGAATTTGGTAAAGTAGCAGGATACAAAATTAATACACAGAAATCTCTGGCATTCCTATACACTAATGATGAAATATCTGAAAGTGAAATTAAGAAAACACTTCCGTTTACCATTGCAACAAAAAGAATAAAATATCGGGCTTCCCTGGTGGCGCAGTGGTTGAGAGTCTGCCTGCCAATGCAGGGGACACGGGTTCGTGCCCCGGTCCGGAGGATCCCACATGCCGTGGAGCAGCTGGGCCCGTGAGCCATGGCCGCTTAGCCTGCGTGTCCGGAGCCTGTGCTCCACAGTGGGAGAGGCCACAACAGTGAGAGGCCCACGTACCGCAAAAAAAAAAGAAAAAAATATCTAGGAATAAACCTACCTAAGGAGACAAAAGACCTGTATGCAGAAAATTATAATACACTGATGAAAGAAATTAAAGATGATATAAATAGATTGAGAGATATACTATGTTCTTGGATTGGAAGAATCAACTATTGTGAAAATGACGATACTACCAAAGCAATCAACAGATTCAATGCAATCCCTATCAAACTACCAATGGCATTTTTCACAGAACTAAAACAAAAAATCTCACAATTTGTATAGAAACACAAAAGACCCCGAATAGCCAAAGCAATCTTGAGAAAGAGAAACGGAGCTGCAGGAATCAGGCTCCCTGACTTCAGACTATACTACAAAGCTACAGTAATCAAGACAGTATGGTACTGGCACAAAAACAGAAATATAGATCAGTGGAACAGGATAGAAAGCTCAAAGATAAACCCAAGCACATATGGTCATATTATCTTTGATAAAGGAGGCAAGAATATACAGTGGAGAAAAGACAGCCTCTTCAATAAGTGGTGCAGGGAAAACTGGACAGCTGCATGTAAAATAATGAAATTACAACACTCCTTAACACCATACACAAAAATAAACTCAAAATGGATTAAAGACCTAAATATAAGGCCAGATACTATTAAACTCTTAGAGGAAAACATAGGCAGAACACTCCATGACATAAATCACAGGAAGATCCTTTTGAACCACCTCCTAGAGAAATGGAAATAAAAACAAAACAAAAAAAATGGGACCTAATGAAACTTAAAAGCTTTTGCACAGCAAAGGAAACCATAAACAAGACCAAAAGACAACCCTCAGAATGGGAGAAAATATTTGCAAATGAAGCAACTGAAAAAGGATTAATCACCAAAATTTACAAGCAGCTCATGCAGCTCAATATCAAAAAACCAAACAACCCAATCCAAAAATGGGCAGAAGACCTAAATAGACATTTCTCCAAAGAAGACATACAAATTGCCAACAAACACATGAAAGAATGCTCAACATCACAATCATTAGAGAAATGCAAATCAAAACTACAATGAGGGGCTTCCCTGGTGGCGCAGTTGTTGAGAGTCCGCCTGCCGACGCAGGCGATGCGGGTTCGTGCCCCGGTCCGGGAGGATCCCACGTGCCGCGGAGCGGCTGGGCCCGTGAGCCATGGCCGCTGGGCCTGCGCGACCGGAGCCTGTGCTCCGCAATGGGAGAGGCCACAGCAGTGAGAGGCCCGTGTACCGCAATTAAAAAAAAAAAAAAAAAAAAAAAAACTACAATGAGATATCATCTCACACCAGTCAGAATGGCCATCATCAAAAAATCTACAAACAATAAATTCTGGAGAGGGTGTAGAGAAAAGGGAACCCTCTTGCACTGTTGGTGGGAATGTAAATTGATACAGCCACTATGGAGAACAGTATGGAGGTTCCTTAAAAAACTAAAGATAGAACTACCATATGGCCCAGCAATCCCACTACTGGGCATATACTCTGAGAAAACCATAATTCAAAAAGAGTCACGTACCACAATGTTCATTGCAGCTCTATTTACAATAGCCAGGACATGGAAGCAACCTAAGTGTCCATCAACAGGTGAATGGATAAAGAAGATGTGGCACATATATGCAATGGAATATTACTCGGCCATAAAAAGAAACAAAATTGAGTTATTTGTAGTTAGGTGGATGGACCTAGAATCTGTCATACAGAGTGAAGTAAGTCAGAAAGAGAAATCAAATACCGTATGCTAACACATATATATGGAATCTAAGAAAAAAAAAGGTCATGAAGAACCTAGGGGCAAGATGGGAATAAAGATGCAGACCTACTAGAGAATGGACTTGAGGATATGGGGAGGGGGAAGGGTAAGCTGGGACAAAGTGAGAGAGTGGCATGGACATATATACACTACCAAATGTAAAATAGATAGCTAGTGGGAAGCAGCCGCATAGCACAGGGAGATCAGCTCAGTGCTTTTTGACCACCTAGAGGGGTGGGATAGGGAGGGTGGGAGGGAGGGAGATGCAAGAAGGAAGAGACATGGGGATATATGTACATGTATAACTGATTCATTTTGTTATAAAGCAGAGACTAACACACCATTGTAAAGCAATTATACTCCAATAAATATGTTTAAAAAATTAAAAATAAAATAAATTTGTATTTTTTGAATAGAAATTTGAATTAAAATGTATTTTTTCTCCAGATGTTTAATAAATATACCATTCTATTGTATTTTCCTCTTAATGTTCACTTAATCTACCAGACTTTGGGATAAGGCTCACATTTGCCTCAGAGTTTCTCTTTTCGCCTCTATAACCCCTGAGACATTGTCTTCTCTACAGCATGGTTATTGCATTCTTCTTCTAAAACCCAGTAGACAAAAGAAATAAAGAGTGTTCTCTCTGTATTACAGGTAATTATGAATGGGTTGAAATTCTTGCTTGAGTGTGAGCTCCTGGGGGTAGAAACTATATTATATTCATCATTCACCCTGCCCAACCACCCTGCCTACTGTAATCCCAGCACAGAGACTTATACCAAGTATGTCATCAAAACTATATTTATAGAATGAATTCAAAGGCAGGATCCATTGGCTTTGTCAGATATTTTCAATATGTTAAATCCTAACTGTAATAAACTGTAGCACTCTGTTGGAAAGATGGTATACCTCTAAATTCACAAATATATGTAAATTTAAATGGTGTTTTGCTAAAGATACCAAGAAAAGTTTGCATAGAGAAGTGTGGTTATTTTGTTGGAAGCAGTTAGATGGTTAGTTAATTCTGTAGATAAAATTTACGACAAGATCTAGAATTTATGACATAGACCGTGGGTGAGTTGATTTGGCCCAGAGGAAGTAAGGTGTTAAAAATATACATATATAGAAAGTTATTGTCTCCTCAGTGTGTTTGATAAAGCAATATGTCCATGGATTTTTTAGTTTATAAAATATTTTGCCTAATTAGGTAGAATGGTTCTGTGAAAAGTGCCCCAGGAACTCGGATCGGTGCACTGGGCTACCTGGGCCCCAGGGCTCAGGCTCAGAACTGAACAACCCTCAGTGGAATTGGCCTGGGCTCATCGGGGCTCAGTCAGGCTGTGCAGCTAGAGAAGGGGGAGGAGGAATCCCTCTCCTTTCTGCTGGCAGACAGAAAGCTAGTAATTGCAGAAGCATCTAATTTCCAAGGCCCCCAGGTATCTGCTCAAGGTTTTTATCAGTAACTGAGTCAGAAATACAAGCCGCTTCCGGCAAAACTTTTAGCAAAGGGCTTCTAAACATTTCTCAATTGAATAGAGTGACTGGCTCAACGTAATTACCACTTTTGTAATGTTTTTCTCCTCCTTTCAATATTTTACTCATCTGCCTGCCCCACCCCCCAAGAAGGAAATCTTCTAGGAATTCTGTGAATTTAACCCCTAGGGTATTATACAAAGTTACAGGATTAAGAATCAGACTCCCTGCTCTGTCACTGTTTCATTTTCATATTACCTCCTTGAGTCTCAGTCTTCTCACCCATAAAATGGGGGAGTTGGACTATATCAGTACTAAAATTATGTCCTGGTGCTTCAAGGTTTCTACTACATTTTGATTCATATTTCAGTCTTAGGTACGTAATTTAACATGTGTTGATATAGAATAAAATCTCCAAGATAAAGTGGTTAAAAAAAAAAGCACAGGGCCGAAAAATGTTCTGATATGGAATTTTAAAGAGATACACATAAATATGCTTAGATCCATTAGGTATTTCTACAAGAATGCAGAGAATAGTAGTAATGGCAGTTTTCTCTGAGGAGTGGGACTTGGGCACTCAGGAAGCAAGATGGGAAACTCACTTTACATTGAATACACCTTTAGTGTTTGAATTTTTATCATGCACACGTTTCAAGTTTTCAATAAAACATTTATGTATGTATACAAATGTGTTTTTGATGGATTGAACCAATTATTAGCACTGTTTGTGTTAATGATAAAATTATGTTTAATATTTCACCATTTTACTACTATACTTTTATTGTTCTAAAATCAGCACGCATGCTTTATGTTGTAATACTCAACTAATGTTTTTTAAAAAACTATTATTTTAAAATAGTAATTTTTGAAAACATGTATGAAACCAAATGTTTATATACTACAATTTTAACATGGTGGATACTTCCCAATGGGTGATGTGCTGCTAACCTGACTACTATTTTGTGTGAACCCTGGAATCAAGTTTCTCCTATTAACTCTAAGAACGTATTTGAACTTCTATATGTGCCATTAACTAGAAGCTTTCCAATACTGCCTAAGTCTTTTTTATTGTTTTTAATTTTTCAAATTTATTTATTTATTTATTTTTGGCTGCATTGGGTCTTCGTTGCTGCGCACAGGCTTTCTCTAGTTGCAGTGATTCGGCTACTCTTCATTGCGGTGCGCGGGCTTCTCATTGTGGTGGCTTCCCTTGTTGCAGAGCACGGGCTCTAGGTGGGTGGGCTTCAGTAGTTGTAGCATGCGGGCTCAGTAGTTGTGGCGCACGGGCTTAGTTGCTCCACAGAATGTGGGATCTTCCCGGACCAGGGCTCAAACCTGTGTCCCCTGCATTGGCAGGTGGATTCTTAACCACTGAGCCACCAAGGAAGCCCCCTAAGTCTTTTTTAAATGCAGGTCTCTGCAAGCTTGGTAGGGTACAAATAGGACAAACAAGGGTACTAGGACCAAAAAAGAAGGGCTGTGTTCAGTGACAAGGATGTATGCATGTTCCTGCACAGGCTGTGGATAATGAGTGCATACCTATGGTCAAGAACCTATTCTCATTTTTACACTTATGATAAGAAATGCTAACAGGTAGAAGAATATTCAACTACTTAAAGGAAATATATCCTCCTACTTCTCTTTCAAACATCTTAGTTTAATTGAAGTAAATCCTAAAACTTCAAGATACATGTATTTTAAAAAATGTTATCTATGAGAATTAGGAATTTCTTAATTCTGACTAAACAGAACAAAATCAGAAACAAATTGAATGATAAAGGTGATATAATCTCTAATGGTTCTGTTTATCATTTTGCTTTTATTTTACTCATTTATTCAACAAATATTTATTGAGCACCATTTATATAAGCATTATGCTTAGAACTAGAGGTAGAGGGGTGAAGAAGATAGATAAATCTCTGCTCTTTGGTAGAGGAGAAAGACCTGAATGCTTAATTAGATAATAATAAATGATGATTACAGAATTCTAACCGTGAGCAAAGTTCTGTGCCACTTTCATATGCATCATCTCAGTCGATAATTATAGTAATTATTTGCCAGAGGTTTTATTATCCCCATATTATAGATGAGGAAACTGGCTCAGAGAAGGAGATTAAGTGACTTGATCAAGATCCCCAACAAGAAAGAAACAGAGAAATACTCAAGTTCTGAGGAAAATTTTAAGTAGAAGTATTCCTATATGGCTTTCTCCCCATTTTAGGCATCATCTACTATTACTAATATTTATTACAAAAATTAAATGTTCTTTCTTTTGAAAGCATTATATTATCAATTCACTATTTATAGCAACTATCAGAAAATAGGCAAAATCATGTAGTATTCATGCTAGTAAGTAGATACTTCCTGATCTTAGGAGTTTTTATTGCATAAAACAGAAATACACCTTAAATTAAAAATAGTGACATTAATGGAAGATGTTGATTGTTTCATATACTTGATAAAAAAAAGTTCAGGAACAGTCTTTGAATAAAGGAGAAAGCAGAAGGGTTCTGGTGTTCTTGGTTGAAAAAAAGAAAAGAAAAACAGACAAAAAACCAGTCTCTCCTGGGTTCCAGGTACTGCCATCTGTAGGAATGAGCAATAATTAAGTTCTTGAATCAGTTGATTCAAGATTCAATATCCTGGAGTAAAAGTTTAATTGTCCTGACTAATCCCACAACCAAAAGTCTCCTTACTGAATCTTTAAGATTTAAAATCATAATTCTCAGGCTTGCATCTGGTCAAATAAACCAATCAATCAGCCACCCAATCAATTAAGAATTATTAGGTATGTGGATATTCATGTTAAAGACCCACTAAGGTTCCAGTTTTTTAACCTTTTATATCCCTGCACAATGTCATCTCTATTTCACAGGAACTTTCTTTTTGTATGTGCTGCCAAGGTCTAAATACTAAGCACTCCCTATCTCAAATGGAAACTTCATTATCTCCCTTTTCTTTCACAATTCCACAACTACCACAGCAGCTCTCAGAGAGGTCTTCTTCGGTCACTAAATACCGTCTCATTCACACCCAGTTAGGCTGCACATATGATTTTCTACCTGACCTAGACGTGAACACAGCCCCTCCACTTCCAGTTTTCCAATACCAGATCATGCCTACTACCTGCTTTCCTTTGCTTGCTCTCAGGCTACAGAGCATCGCTAGGGAAAGTCACTGGACAACAGTGTACCTGGTCTGATCATGGTGGATAGATTGGAGATTGATAAGAATAGCCATTCTATTGATTTGGCTGAGGGCAATGGAATTGAAGAAAGGCAAAATTATCTGGTCAGCCTTGTGGTCATCCAGTTTCACAGGGAGCTATCATCACAATCTTGTATTAATGAGAAGGACTCTGATCGAACTTGTCTTGCTCTGGCTGGATTTCAAATTCCGGAAACTTAATTAGAATGGAAATGATTTTCTCTTCAGAGATTATACTCTGAAATATTTCAAGTGACATTTGATGGATGTGCTTCTGATGTATTTCAGTAGGCACCATGAAAAAATCTTGTAATGTAGAACAATATGTCTGGGCCCTTTTATTTACACTAGGAAGTTCTAATGTGTTACATCTGTTGAGGTCAAGGCAATCTTGAAATCTGAGTTGATCTGATGTCATGCAGTTTGCATTAGCTTTAGAGTTCCAAAATACAGACTAATGTCTATGTATCAACATAACTTATTTGAATTTTTATGAAGACTTTAACCCCTGCATTAGAGAATACTTTTTAACCAAACAATTTATTTCATCAACATTATGTTGTATTTATTTCAAACAGAATAAAACTTCAGATTGACTATATGATTTCACTGGCATCTTCCAAAGATACTCTTATTAGGACCCGTGTCCCACCATTCCAGCCTCATCCCTGCCATTCTGAAGCTTCTACTGCTTCTGAATTTCCCTTCTCTCTCTCCTAGAATCCCTCTTATACCATTATTTCCTCCCTTCATACCTGTATTATTCCAAAATGAGTTTCAGTTGCCTTCTCTTGTTGATACTGTTGATACTGGGATGCACTTAGGCTACAGCCACCATGCATCCTTGTCCCCCTAAATTCCCTGAAGACCCCTGACCAATCTGTTTCTGTGTTAGCTTCTATAACTATAAATTTCTTGCTTTGCCATTACTGACAATGAATTATCTACCCCTTGACACACTATATTGCCTGTGCTTAGCATGTAGGAAGTGTTTAATAGGAGTTAAATGAATGCATAAATAATTCAGACTTGTTAGTCTCAGCTATTTTCTGGTCCTCATCTGTCATTGCCTTTGGTTTCTTCTATCCCTAATTATTCTTCCTGCTACTATGTTAGGTTTCTGCTGCCCCAAACTACTCACGATAGGTCCTCATGTTCCACAAACACCAGCTGATAACATTAGTCCTTTCATCAGTGTACTTTCTGACCATATTAGTCTTTTTTCTCTTCCATGACTGCCAATTCTTGGCCACAACTGATAACCCTATTGAGGCAGAAATTTGGCGGTAACTTCCTCCAACCTTTCTGTCTCCTATCTCTAGAAAAGTACACTTAATGGGATTAGGGTAAAGGAGTATTAAAGGATCATATAGGACAAGTAAAATGAGTTGTAAAAAGAGACCATTGGATTTACACATAGTAGATCACTCGTGATCTGAGCAAAACTTGTTCCAGAGAAATAATGCCATTGGTGCCCAGAAGAAGGCTGGAAGTGGAGAAAGTTAAGGTTGGGTGATAAGACCACTCTTTCAAAGAGATTGGCTGTAAAAGGAAGAAGAGAAATAAGAGCACAACTAGAAAGGAAAACTAGGATGAAAGATTTTTAATAAAACAAAATTGAGAATTGTTATAAGCCATAAAGAAAGAATCAAAAGAGAGATATTGAAGATACTGACATAGTTTCTTCAAGATATCGAAAATACTAAAGACAGGGTAATGGCTAAGAGAGCATGATCTTGGAGGATATAGAAAGAGATGAAAGATAAAGTGTAAGTGAAGGTATTGACCCAAATCAAAAAGGTAATTTCTTTTATTGAGGCAAGTGGGAAGGAATAAGAATGAGTGTGGCTATGGGTAATTTTGTAGATAGAGGGACAGGAATCCTCAATTTTCACTTTAAAAAGGAGCGAAGGTCATATGTAGAGATAAATCAGTGACAGAAGAGAAGACTTGAGGGGAGGAGAGAGACATGGAATTACCAATTACCATATATTTTTTAATGAGAATATCCAAATGTTCTGGATGCAGTAAAATATACACTCTCAAGTTCCTGGCCGCATTATAAATTGGCAAAGTGTTTTTAGAAATCAACTTGGCCTCAAAAATATTTATATATTTGAATCTATTGACTGCATTTCTAAGAAAATAATTCAAAATATAGAGAGAAGTTTATGTACAAAAATGTTCACTGCAACATTATTCATTATGGGGGAAACACTGCAAACAACCTAATTATCCAATGATAGAGAAGTGGCTAAATAAATTATGATTAATCCAAGCAATAGAAATTTATGTAGACATTAGAATAATGCTTATCAAGAATTTTTAATGTCATGGAGAATTTCTTTTATAAAAAATAAACCCAATGCTTTTATTATGTTAACTAAATATGTCATAGGCTAAAATAGAAAGAAAATAAATAAAAATAATAGCAATGTATAGAATTATTCTTACATTCTTATGTAAACAAACCTTTCAGTATTTTCCAAATTTTCTACGAGGGTATATATTACTTTTGTCATCAGAAAGCACATACTAAATGTTAAAAAAAAAAAAAAAAATCTTTGGTAAATTATGAAGACTAGTGTTGGAAAGGAGAAAAAAGAAATATTTGAAATATTTGTGAAAATGAAGGGAAATTGGAGGGAATGAAGTACAGATTCCTGGAAGTCAGTTAATTAACAATATAGAACAGTTTTTGAGTCAGCATTGCAAAAGTACAAAATAAAATTTGCAGACTTGGGCCTCAGATATGTTGAACTTTTTAAAATTGGGTGATTTTTTTATATATATCTACATGTCTTTAATCAGTTGACTTTTCTGTGTCTTAAACACGTCTTTCCTCTTCTCTGATTTTCTGCATTTAATCTGTGAACTAGAAAAATCATATCTATAATTAACAGAATTCTATCTGAAGTTGGAATAAGTAGTCAATGGGTGATATTTAAAAACACAGAGCCTTTGACCTCTATTTTTGCTTCCTTGAGGTCTTTAATAAAACACTTTGTTTCCTGGAAGAAAAAAAGTAAAAAATCGGGTGATTTAGCATAAAAGATATGCATTTCTGTTTTTCCTTAGCGGGGAAAAAAAACACAAAATAAAAACATAAAAAAACCAGGGTCAATGAACAGTGGGCCTCTGTTTTTATACAGTAATAATTCCCTGGACATGCGCTGTGGCCGCCCTCCTTAGGTGAGTTATGTGACTGCAGTTATCCATAACGCTCACCACCATAACCTATTGTTTTTCTAACAATGAGATCAAATATCAGTAGCTTTTTGTCATCACCCTTGCTTTCTTATATTTATTATGATAAATAGGTGTTTACAGTAAATAAATGTTTTTCTGTCACCATGTCTATTGAAACTGGAATTAAATAGATATATTTTCTGTGGAACATTCTGCTAGGAGGTTGAGGAGGCATTTAATATTCAAATTCGGTCTTTCCTTTGGGGAGATAACCTACACATAAATAAAGTAGTATAAGGATCTGTTCCACCAATTTGATGACAATATAAACAATAAGAGATATATAGAAGGAAAGAAAAAGCTGTCTACAGGCTGGAGTAGGGGGTAGGGGAGGGGAAATTGAACCATGCGGAACTGGGTGAAAATTTACAGTTGGAGGAATATAGCAAAGATGAGAGACTGGAAAGAGACTTTCTCAGGGAGAGGGAACTCAGTCTTCCAGCGCAGAGTTCATTTAGGGGAAAAAGTTTAAAACTTTGGGGGTTAAAAAGTTTGGGTTAAGAAAATTAGCATCTTGAAATTCAGGAAGAGGAGTTTGGAACTTTATCCTCTATGGAAGCTATTATGTGCTCTTGAACATAAGAAGTTAACGCTTTAAGAAGTTTAATTGGGAAGGAAAGTGATTTGAAGGAAGAGATTAGAGACAAAGATGACAATGAAGTATTTTTAAGGATCCATATTTATTCAGACAGTCAACAAGTTCCTACAGAGCACTTGTTATGAGAGGCTCTTTCTTAGGTACAGTAATCAAATTCCTTGACCTCAAGGGTATATGCCAGTGGACATAGACAGGTAACAAATATGTACAGAAATAAGTATAGCAGTGCAAAAGAATAGAGTGACTTGTGTGCACAAGAGCCTACTGGCGTTAATGTGATCACAGAAGACCTGAGAAGTGACAGTGACCTGAGTCTTCAGTAATGAAAATGATACTGTTACATGGAAACACATCAGAAGAGTATTTTAAGCAGAGGAACTAACAAGCGCAAAGGCCCCAAGACGAAATGAGCATGGTGTATTTAAGGGAACAGAAAGGAAAGAAGCCAAGGTTGCAGAAATGTAGTAAGCAACAGGAAGAATGACAGGAAATACAATCAGAGAAACACGTAGGCCATTGCAAGCCATGATAGGGACTTGGACATTCTTCTCACTGACCTGTGAAGCCACTGAAGAGTCTTAGGCACGAGAGTGATATAATGGCATTCACACCGAGAGAGATTACTTTGGCTCTAAGGAGAGTGGACCATGGGAGGACAAAAGTGGACCCAGGAGGACCATAAAAAGGCTGTCGTAATAGTCCAGAAGAGACATAATAAAAGTGGCTTGGATTAGGCTTTATCAGTACAGATGGTTTTAGGTTGTCAGATTTGAACACATTTTGGAGGAAGTATTGATAGGACTCATTAATGGACTGATATAGACTAGAAGGAGAAAAAGGAAATCAAAATTTTGATTAGTCAGGGTCCTGAGCAACTGGGTTTGGCCCTTCCTGAAATGGTGAAAATTAGGGGAAAGAGTGGTGAACCAGACCATAGAAATTAAGATTTCTGTTTAGAAAATCTTAAACTAGACATGTCTATTAGATTTCCAAAGAGAAGTGACACTATCTGTGAGGAGACACTTGGATATGTAAGTCTGGAGCTCAGCAGATGCTTAGAGATGTGCATTTAAGAGTAATCAGGTGATGTTTAAATGTATGGTTCTGGGAAAGAACAAAGAAAAGCCAAGAGTAGAGCCTTGAGATAACTTAGCATCTTATTTTGGGAGAGTAGTAGATTAAAACTCAGATGTGTCAGAGCCTTTTAACAATATTCTGAAAAATTAATCTATGGCTATTCTGGCCTAACTGCTCATCTGAAGATCAATAATATTCTTTGTCAAGTCACTATTGGCCTACAAAACAAATGCTACTGCATTCTCTTAAGACACATGGACTATCTATTCTTGAAACTTGTTAACTTTAAATAGCCCAGTCAACAGTATGCTCCTTCAGTAAGCTAACGCTTTTTGATTCTATTCCTCTTCACTAGGGAATCAGAAGAGGCCATGGTGACCTCCCTCTTTAGGCTGCCATAGAGCAAGCCAATTTAGGAAAATGCTAATTTGAAGAATACATATGGCTATTAGGGGGAAAAAAAGCGTGTGTGTGTGTGTGTGTGTGTGTGTGTGTGTGCGTGTGTGTGTCTGTGGGCGAGAATCATTTAAAATAATTTTATTAGAGCCATGTTTAAAAGATAAACGTGACTGGTTTAAAAATAATACCATAGTTGTAACTTTAATGTTAGAAGAAGATGGTGATGATGATGATGATGATAGCCATCAGCTTTGTGTAAAAGAATAGGCTGCATTTTTAGGACTGTAAGAGCCAGCAGGAGGAAGTGATATAGAAATTCTCATATTGAACTGAGCAGCATGAATCGCACAGCTGGAAAAGTTAGCCCAAAAAGAGAATACTTGTAGAGAGTAGGGTTTTCATCATCAGACACCAATGCTCATCAAGGCTTTTATTATAAGAAATTGAAGAACATAAAATACCCAACTTGAACTACCGTGGTCAAGACTCACAGTTTTTCAAGGTACAGCATTAATTCCTGGGGACTTTAGTAGTGGTTAGCCAAAGAATGAAGATAGACAGGATATTCAGATAGAAAATAAATTTGGAAAGTATTAAGTTAAAGTTAAATCAATTTTTTAATTATAGTGCCTATAAGAATCTTTAATATTCTAAGGTGTTTTGTGATTTTCCAAGAAAGGCATCATGTATAGAGCCCTTTAAGGGAGAGCTTCTAGTCATGGCAATTCAGGAACGGTGGCAAAAATGGTATTATATGAGGGACAAGTCTGAAGAGGTGATGCTAGAAGAGTTTGATGACATTGTGAGTAGATTCAATTGGATTGTAATGTGTTTCTGTTAAATGTGTATATAGAATTATCACTGTTACCCAAGGACTTAAAAGAGCACCCAAAGCAGTAGTGTAATGAAGGATTACTGAGCTGGTTATCAGGCAGATGGTTTTAATCCCTATTACACATTTTCTTAATGTAGTCATTGGACCCCTGTGAGAGCTCACTGATTCGTACATTTATTCAATGAACACTGAGTATGTCTGTTGCGTGAGCCACCGTCCTAAGTGCTAGGAATGTAGCAATAGACAAGAAAGATGTAGTCCTTAACCCTGGGGAACTTACATTCTAGTGTGGAAGACAGACAGTAAATAAATACATAAGTTTAGCTGATTTGGGGCACCATGAAGAAGAATCAAGTTAGATAAGGTGTTATAAAGTGAAGAAGGAAAGTAAGCTTCAGTCACTTGTACAAAATGAGGAGGCTGGACTCCACCAGCAATTTTCCCAGTTTTTAAGTAACTACATGTAAGAAAAACCCAAACAAATTAACTATGGCTTTCCCAAATAAAAGTTTATTTTCTGATTTAACAAGAAAGTAGGAGGTAGGCAGTCTAGGACTGGTAGAGTAGTTTCATGATGTCACTGGTATCCTGGCTGCCTTCAGTGTTTCTACTCACTGTCTTTAGGGTGTGGTTTTTATGCTTATGGCCATACTGCAAGATAGTTGTGTCTGCCATTAACACTCCAAGCATGGAAAAGAAAGAAGTGCCAAGGAACACAGAACAGCGTCTGCATTAGGAAAGCCATACGTCCCTAGAAATCCCTGGCAGACATCCCTTGCGCCTTTAGAGAGGCTGGAAACACGAGTACTTTTCAGGTGATTGAGGGTCTTCACTGAAAAATATTCAGTTGCCCTGAACCTGGTTCACTTAAGAAAGAAGGATAAGAGTAGAAATTCGGTAAGCAATTAGTCTGCCATAGTGCTCAGGGGTACAAATGTATGCCATTTGGAGGGTCTGTTTTCAGCTGGAGTTTCAATCAGGAGTTAGTGTTTCAGCCAAACGGAGTAACTGTTTCAGCCAATAGAGCGACATTTAACCATTCCCATTCCCACATCCGGAACACATAAAAGGGCAGAATATTGAACACAGAGTCCCAAGAGCATAAAGCAGGGTAGTCCTAGTATCAGACAAGCCCAAAGAGGGAAGCCTCATGCATTAACACATAATTAAAGATAATTTACAGAGCAGATTAACGGGAACTAGAGTGCCCTAAGCAGTGTAATTTGCAATGATTTGTC
The DNA here is from genome assembly GCF_949987515.2 of Delphinus delphis. Classification (NCBI taxonomy): domain Eukaryota; kingdom Metazoa; phylum Chordata; class Mammalia; order Artiodactyla; family Delphinidae; genus Delphinus; species Delphinus delphis. Next base: position 148,299,362 of record NC_082684.1, read on the forward strand.
ACTAAAATCTGAGCTTTAAGCAGTTCAGACTGGGACTGAAAGGTGTCATGGAAAAAGAATGGGACTTGGATATTCCTGGGTTTTAACCTCAGCTTACACTTAGCACCGTGAGATGATGGAGACATGATGTAACTTCTCTGAGCTTTGATTTCTTCAACTGTAGGGCGGGAAAATACTCACCTTAAAGAGCTGTTGTGTGGAGTGCATGAGCTTGCTTTTAGAAAGTGCTAAGCACAGCACCTGGCAGAAAGTAGTAACTGGATAAATTGTGGTGGTGGTGAGAGCAGGATGGCAGCTGCTGTAGTGGTAAAGGCCAGCAGGTGGAGAGGGAGTCCTCAAGGTCATCGGCAAATAAAACCCCTGGAAGGGGGCTTCCCTGGTGGCGCAGTGGTTGAGAGTCCGCCTGCCGATGCAAGGTACATGGGTTCATGCTCCGGTCTGGGAAGATCCCACATGCTGCGGAGCGGCTGCGCCCGTGAGCCATGGCCGCTGGGCCTGCGCATCCGGGGCCTGTGCTCCGCAATGGGAGGGGCCGCATCAGTGAGGGGCCCGCGTACCGCAAAAAAAAAATTCAAAAAAAAAATTACATGAATTTGACTTCCAAGGTCTTCAAATCCGAAGTTATGGTCCCAATACAAGGCAAAGCTTTTTAACTTTCAGATATTTAAAATGACCATTTTCACAATGGGATAGTGTATGTATCCACAGACTTAGACACAGTGTTCAACCCTAGCATTCCCTAACCATGGAAACTTGAGTAAGCAGCTACCTTTCCAACCAGCATGGCAACTTTGAGGCTCAAAAGAACTTAGATATTTAAATAAGTTCCATTTCTCCTTCACAGAGCAAAACAAAGAGAACTAAATAGATTTAAATTTACACCTACACAAACACCCCACCCCATCCCACCCCCCGCCCCCCCCACACTCAACTTCTCCAGCTGACTTAGAGGAGTCGATGCAGCCCGTAATGGATGGGCTTATTCCTTTCTACAACCCAGACACCGCTGAAACTTGACTCAAGCTGTGATGCATTTGACAAGGCCAACATTACTTGGGGTGATACAGAAGAAGGACTGATTATTTTCTATTCCACTTCCAATTCAGCCCCAAGTTGCTTTTCTCTCTTGATATGTTTCTTTATTGCCTTCCAAATTCCAATGCTTACTCACAGGCTCCTTCTTTTATTCATGAACGTTAAAACCAAGCCACTGTTATCCTAAAACTCACTTGGGTGTTCTCTAAAAGGGAGTAAGAAGCAATAGTGTTGGGAGGGGGCTGTGAGCAATCACCCACATCTTATTTTATCCATTATCTGCTGCAATGTCTTAAGCAGAACCACTCCCTCTCAAGCCCTTCTTTTGTGATGATTTCCATAAAGGATGACAGTGCAGCTTGCTTTCAAAAAAGAGGAAAAAGAGGCCCTGGTTAATTCCTGTTAGAAATCTCATTTCAAGTTATCCTGATCATAGATGGGGATTTGGTCCCAGGAGAGCCCTCCGCTGACCTCACAGAAGCTTCTTGAAGCTAAAGGCCTTTCAAGCTGTCACCGAAATGCTGACCCACGGTCGTACTCTAAAACACTGCACACAATCCTCTCTGAGAACCAAATCTGCAGTTCGAACATTATAGGGCGATTTCTTCAGCTCTTCAGAAAACAATTGCAAAGCTGCTGCAACACAAATTAAGTTCTTTGAAATTTAAGTAATTGGTCAATAAAGTTTACTCTGGATGAATATTGATTTGCCATCTAGTTTTTTCAGTTTTTATAATACAGACAGCTTTTTCAGCCAGCTTTCTAGTTCTCAGATCTGAGTAAAATTACTGTTCATCCAGAGCTCTCATTATACCCTTTGCAGACCCTTTCTGTTCTTGGTTTTGCACCTGGTCCTCTCCTTGGGTGGCTATGCCAAAAACTGAAAAAGATGAGCCAAAAAAAAAAAAAGTGTATAAGGGAGAGCACTGAAAAATCTCTCAGAGGGGCTGAATTTTCATTTTAGCCTCACTTCTTTCTAGCCACTTCATATTGCAGGATCAGCATTCCACATCTGTAAAATGGGCACAGTATTTGCCCATTTTACTCCAGTAGAGTAACCACAGGATGTAAACAAAAATACCAGCCATCCTTGGTAAAATGTGTTGCCTGAAAACAGAGAAAAATAACACGTGTGCACGCACATATGCAGCACAATAAATTTATTTAAAATTTTAGGGTACTTTATATTTTATATTACATGGCCCTTATATATTTTTTTTATTTAAAAAGAGAATCAGGATTCACTTTCCAAAAGTCACAGAAAGACCTACGGGAGCTACAAGCACAAAGCTCATTATTTACTGACAGAGTCTATAAATAACCATTAACACAAATGCTATGTCCACACATACATTTCATAAAAATTGAACTTATTTAGAATCATGGAGGAATATTTTCCTTGCTAAAATATTTTTCTTTTATTTTTCAATATGCTTCTTCTACCAAGGCAATCAAAATGTACAAGGCATGTCTTCTTTACAAAGAGAGTTTGGAGGCAAATCTTTTCCTGGGGAACCATGACCAGATTTGATTTAATTGTTCAAAAACAAAAACAGTGGACTTCCCTGGTGGTGCAGTGGTTAAGAATCCGCCTGCCAATGCAGGGGTCACAGGTTCGAGCCCTGGTCCAGCAAGATCCCACATGCTGTGGAGCAGCTAAGCCCATGCACCACAACTACTGAGCCTGTGCTCTAGAGCCCACATGCCACAACTATAGAAGCCTGTGCTCCTAGAGCCCATGCTCCACAACAAGAGAAGCCCACACACCGCAACAAAGAGTAGCCCCCTCTCACCCCAACTAGAGAAAGCCTGGGTGCAGCAATGAAGACCCAATGCAGCCAAAAATAAATAAATAAATTTATATTTTTAAAAAAAAGCAAAAATAGTTTTAAAATGAAAGTTAAAGATCTTTTAACATAATATAGTAAATTTTCTAGAGGTCATCACTTTTCCAGATACCATGCAGTTTGTATTAGCACGTTCATTGTTCGAGAGGTTCATTTATTGGCTGGTTCCATGACATGATACTAAGTAGTCCTTCAGTAATGCAAAAGGACACTTATACAAAACTTTTTTTTTTTTTTCCTTAAGTGATTTCAGAACTAAATTGAATGGAAAATACCTTAAAGCAGCTAGATCTTTCATTTATTTTTTAGAACAGGTTTTAAATATTCCTTACTTTTATTTATTTTTAAATTAGTTTTTTATTGAAGTATACTTGATTTACAATTTTTTTTTAAGAAACAGCTCACACAATTCAATATCAAAAAAACACACAACCCAATTAAAAACAGGTAGAAGACCTGAATAGACATTTTTCAAAAGAAGACATCCAGATGGCCAAGAGACACATGAGAAGATGCTCAGCATGACTAATTATTAGAGAAGCACAAATCAAAACCACCTCATAACTGTCAGAATGGCTAACATCAAAAAGTCTACAAATAACAAATGGTGAGGACATAGAGAAAAGTGAGCCCTGTACACTGCTGTTGGGAAGGCAAATCGATGCAGCCACTATGGAAAACAGTATGGAGAGTCCTCAAAAAACTAAAAGTAAAACTACCATATGATCCAGCAATTCCACTCCTGGGCATATATCTGAAAAAAATTAAAATGCTAACTCAAAAAGATACATGCATACCAATGTTCATAAGCAGCATTATTTACAATTGCCAAGAAACGGAAGCAACCCAAGTATCCACAACAGATGAATGGATAAAGAAGATATGGTGCATATATACATATAACCATAAAACCATAACCATAAAAAAAAATGAAAGTCTGCCATTTGCAACAATATTGATGCATCCAGAGGGTATTATGCTTAGTGAAATAAGTCAGACAGAGAAATTCCTTGCTTTTAAAAAGCAATGTGTAAAAGCCCAACCAACGGTGAACAAAGAGCAGCACAGACAAGAACTACATGGTTATAAACAGGCACACTGAGTAGAGTTGGCTGCATTGAAACCCTAACCAGATCTTATGCACAGAGAATCAGTCATTCTTATTACAGTCCCAGAGAAATTTGATGGAGTAACACATCACAAAATTAGAATCTGGGGGGAAGGGAACAGGAAGTCCATGTACCTGACTCTCCATTTCAAAATCTGATACCTAGAAACTATCAATGTTGATCAAGGTGAAAGAAAATGCTGTGTATAAAGATGGTTTATAAACTGCAGAATCATGTGTAAACGTGAAATACCACTGCCAAGTAGATTTGGGCACTTTAGAGGACATTAGCTTTGGTTAAAATTTGGTAGTAAGGAGATGATAATAATCGGCACAGATGAAGTTTCCAAGCATTCAATTATTATTCGTTTCCAAAGGATCTGGTCCCTCATCATGTGGCACATGTATGCTCAGTTCAAATATTGAAATTGCAGTAATCAGAACACAAAATGAAAAACCAAATATCACATAAGAAAACAGGAAGACAATTTTCATGGGTAAACGAATGTGGTACAGTCATAAAGTAGAATCATACCCAGCACTATGGACGAATCTCACAAACTTTATATGAAACAAAAGAAGCCAGATACAAAAGAGAACATACTGTATGATTCCATTTGTATGACGCTCAAGAACAGTCAAAACTAATCTACAGTGACAGAAATCACCGTATTTGTACAGAGGGTGGAACAGATTATACTGGAGGTTGAGTAAAGAGACCCTCTGAGGTGAAGGAAAAGTTCTATATCTTTATTGGGAATTATTTATATAGGTACACATGTGCTAACCCTCATCTGATTCTCCAATTAAGTTCTGCACATTACTCCACACACATTTTTAACCTCAATATATTTTTAAAAGGTGAGCACTCCTCTCCTCTCTCCTTTTGTCTTCCAGTTTCTTCTCCTTCTGTCCTTCTCCCTTTCCCTCCTATCCCCTCCTCCTCTTGGCTTCTTCCTCCCTTCCTTCTTCCTTTTCTTCCTCTTCTCCTCCTTCTCCTCTCTCCTCTCCCTCCACCCCCACAAAACACACTAGCCTTTCTGTTTAACCTCATCTCTCTCAATCACCTGTCTTAGTCCCTGAGGAAGTAAGTCCTTTCTCTTTAATTTCTATGAATATTGACATAGGTTTTAAGCTGGATTAAGCATAAGCAACCCTCTGACACTCAGAGCAGAAACCTCCCTGAGCTACTTTCTGTCTTCTCTGAACCTGGGATCCTAAGAGCTTCTGCTCACCCTGAGGGAGGGAACATGGCAGTGATGGGATTGATGGGGCAGGAGACATTGGAGAGTGTTAGGTCAAAGAGATCAGGAGTTTTTCTAGCTCTTCTATAAACTACGTGTGGAACACAGAAACATGTTTGCACAATTCATCTAACCAAATTCAATAATTATCTTAAAAGGACTTATTTCACCTGGACTTTTTGGCACGTTACTATATTATCCCATAGGGAACTTATCTTGACAACTTCCTAAATTATCCAGGGAACCACTTCCAGAATCTTTAAGACCCAGCAAGTTACCCACAAGCTTAACTCAACCACTGATTTAAATTATTGCACAGAACGGTTTAACAGCCTGAGAGCTATACTTTAGTGAGTGAGCAGTCTTTTAATCGCCACAGAGTTAAGAAACATCCCCCACTGAAGTTGTTGGATCTTAAACCAAGATAAAATCCAAACATGAAATAAGTTGCCTCAATGGCTCCTGAAGAATAAATATGCCATAGTTGGACTTACAGAAATACCATTGTTTATTCTTCTGTTCAAACCACCAAAAATCCCATTTATCTGTTGTCTATCTATTTACCTACCTATCTACCTACCTACCTATCTACCTAGCTACCTATTCCAAATGGTGAAAGAGTTAACAGTGGTTATCTCTTCCTAATCATAGGAAGCCTTCTTTATCTCACTCACCTCTGAATTTGTTGTTTTGTTTTTACAATTAGTATATTGTTTTTGTAATCACACAAACAAGACTGAAGGTGTAATAAAAAGTATTTCTAGGATGAAACAGAGATGAATGAGTAATAATAACAGTCTATACTCACTTTGTTGCCCATACTTTATAAAAAAATGTAAATCTGGCCATACCCACCATTTGGAGCAAAAAGCCACTTGACAGAAAGCCCTGACATTGACAGCAGTCTCTGCTCTGGTTATTTGATTTCCAAGAAAACATGTTGTGTGAACACTATGAGACATGAGGCTTTTTGATAGAAGAAATCAATCCATATCTATAGCATTTTCTTAATATCTAAACCTTCTGGTTTTATAATGTGGTAGATAACGTGGGACAGCTGAACTGCCAGGCCCGTTCACTATTCCTACAAAGAGAAACATACCACTGAGTCAATCCTTCAAGCCTTCATTTTCAACATAATGTTGAAATTAAAAGTTTCAGTTTGAGAAGAACTCAATTAAGAAGGGACCTCCTTGAAACTCAGTGGAAGCTTTAGTACTTGAACTTAAAGGTTTAACTTTCCATTTAATCAGGAAAACAGACTCCAATGTATTCATGAGTGAGTTTAGCACCACTTTATGCCAAGATGTCTATGCATATTGAACTTCAAAATGCAACATAAGCAAAAACTGAAAACACTCATGAGTAATTCAGATCACATCATGTGTGTTAGAGTAGAGAAAAGAAAGATATTTTATCTTGAACAGAAAACATTATTTAGCATAAAAGGTCATTATGTGAGTCTAGAGCCAAACAAAAGCATTAGAACACATGTCCTGTGCTCAGATACCTGAAACAAATTCTTTAATAATTTAAATTGACATGGCATGTGAATTAATGTCCCTTCCTCACCCCTTCTTGTTCCAGACAAGTAATACCGAGTCTCCAGTAAAACAACTGTCCATGGACTGCCTGCATGTGTCAGACACAAATGATAAAAGGCATGACCCCAGATCTCTAGAGCTTGAGTAAAGAATGCTACAACAGGAAAAAAATTGGAGAACACAGGACAGTGTTAAATTGTGTAGTGCAGACCACAAGAATTATTGGAGACGTATAACTACCCAGGCCTGCAAGGAAACAAAAGGAACACTGATTTCTTGATTCTCACTTCTTTCTGCTTCAGTCTCACTGCCAGATCCATCGTCCCAAAGTGAGGCTCCCATCACATCACTCCTTCGCTCAAAAACTTGAGTGTCTCCCCCACGACTTGTTTGTTTGAAAATCTTTCCACTGACCTACCACTGTCCTCCAAGCCACCTTACCAGCATCCTCCTGCTATACCCATCACTCAGAAGCCTTCAGGGTCTAGGGAGGCAAGGAGAAATGTATAGCAGCCTGTTAGAAAACTAAGAGAAAATGAAATCTAGACAAGACCCACCTAAAAGCATTCATATTATAATTGGAAAAAATAATCTTATGCTGGTCAAAAAAAATAAATCTGTAATCTACAGTCAACCTGCTTGGTCACACACTGCAACCCAGGGAGGCCATAGTAAGCCCTTTACCTGAGAGCTATTTGCCTTTCTCTTTGCTTTTTCTTGCTTTTTCCCCTCGGCCTTCGATGCTCATAATTCCACATCTTCACCTTCAGGGCCGTCTGCTTCCTCTAAGAAGCCTCCCAAATCCCCTCAAACCAATGCAATCTGTCCTTTTAAGTTTCATAGCTATAGCATTTATATAACTTGTTCTCATAACAATAAAATTTGTACACTTACGTGATGCTCTTTACTAAGTAGAAAGAAAGTTCCTTGAGATTAGGGATTTTCTTACTCATCTCTAGGTACATTGTGTTAGGTGCTCAACATAATTTTTTTAACTTTTTATTTTTCTTTTGAAGTATACACCACTCGTTTGAAAAGCAAGCACAAAGATCGGCCCTGTCTGTGCTCCCACCATGGCCGCAGAGAGGAATGTCAGGCAGTTTTGTGTTTCAGTCACTGTATGACAGCAGCTACACATGGAATATTTTTAGGCCAGCTTTTTAAAACTCTGAGTTAGGGTAAACAAAACAAGAAATTGTATCACCTTTATCAAGACTCCATCGGCGTGTCTGAGCGCCTGCTCCCAAAAGGGCCACCAATAGAGAATAGATAAACAACTAAAATTACAACATGAGGGAATATTTTTTAAAGTAATGCTCATGTTGCTGACAATCTATGTGAGGGAGGAAGTCATGGGCACATGAAATGATTTTTTAAATTAGTTACATGGCAACTAAGGAAATGCCAAGACAGTCTATGTGGGCGTGTCATGTGCGTGGTACCAGCAGAAAGTGGCATAAGTTTCAGAGGAATGTGAGGCCACTGAGGACTGGGCTGGACAGGGAAGTCTTCGGGAGGTGGGATGGGGTGGAATCTGAGGTAGGTGTTGAAGGCTATGTAGGGTTTGGATATAAAGGAGAGTAAAGAAGGCATTTGAGGGAAGTTCTGATGTGTGGCCTTGACAAATTTGCCTGCCCTCTCTAGGGGAAGGTTCTCCTCTGTATGATGGAAATATCTAACTGAATACTCTCTCAAGTCTAATGTCAACAACAGGAGTAAAGCCATAGTGCATGGTGTGTCTGGAGTCAATATGTCATACAGGTTAAAGTCACATGGACCTGGGCGCCAGTCCTGCTACTGCCACTTTCCACACATGTGACCTTAGAAGAACTGTGTAACTGATTTAAGCCTCAGTTGCTTTCATCTATAAAATGAGTATAATACTGACAATGCAAAGTCCATTGGGTTGTCAGAGGACTAAATGAGATAATGCACTGAAGTGCTTTGTCCAGTACGTAGGGTCTTAGATGCTCATTAAATTTAGCTATTATTTTTATTAGGAGAAATATGCCTATATGAGAACTTGTAAGAAAATAGTCAGACTGTTCCTGTTTTCTCCAGAATTGGGACTACAACTTAAAGCTAGGGACTGACAGCTGACAAGAACATTCTGAAAACTCTTGAAAGAGCAGACACCTCTTTAAGGCTTTTTAGAGGTAACTGATAAGCCATCCCATCTCCCCTACAGCCAGCACCTCATGACAACTGTCCCATCCAATCCACACAAGCAGAGGAATGTGCAATGGAGCGGGTGGGGCAGTGGAGGAAATGTCAGAATGTAAGTCATCTGCCAGGGCAAGAGTTTTATATTATTTTTCCCCTTAGTTCCCCGTGAAGGGGGAACAAGGAGATCAATCCTCCCTTAAAGCCAAGTGAGAGGGCCTTCAAGAGATTCAGTCTGTATATAAGGGTAAATGGTATTCATCCCGTGATCAGAAGTAGGTTTATACATACTTTGACCTGAGGAAAAGGACAAAGAGAGAGGGTGGGAAAGGGGGGAAGGGATGCAGCCATGGAGCAGCTCAGATGCTCACAACCGGACAAGGAAAAGCTGCTGCGTGGTTTCCTGTGGGTCAGATGGACGTCATGGAAAAGGAGCCAAGTGAAGCCATCCTGCAGGCAACAGAGGAGGGTTACTCCAGCACCAAAGGCTGCAGGCATACTGCTTTGTCAGAGACTGAGACAAAGGAAGATCTGAGAAAAGGAAGATCCAGAATGGACCTCCTCCAAGAACCCCAGCCTCCACAGGGAAGCCCAGACACTCACAGCTCCCTCTCGCCAGAGCTAACACTGGGGGGCCTGAAACACAGACAGCGTTGATGTTGAGTCAGTGTTAAGAGTAATAGGGACAGCCCCCGAGGGAAGACCACACCACACCAACGGCCACACAAGGAAAAGGGACTCATCCCTGACCCTCTCCCTACTGCTTAACACCAGAGGATCTAGAATCAGGGGAGAAAGGAAAAGAAGACGGGCAAGAGCAGACAATATCCTACCATCCTGAAGATCCCCTGGGACACAGATGGAGCCTATGTTAAGTGGAAGGGAGGAGATAAGACTAGAGTTTAAATTTGTGCTAGATGGGACTTTTTGAGAATGAGAGCGACCAAGACGCCGTGGAAACTGATGGAGCTACCATTTAAAGAGCTTTAGCTGGCTGAGGAAAGTGAGTGGAGAAAAAATGAGGGCTTCACATGCGTGGGTGCCCCCAACAAGGTCAGTTACAAGTACAGTCAACCTAGAGGAATAATGAGAAAGGATATCAGAAAGATAAACTGCATCCAGGTTGTGAGAATCTTGATTTATTTGCAATTGAAATTTATCCTGACAGTAACAGGGAACATTCAGTGTTTCGGACCAGGTCAATACAGCCCTTTAGGAGGGTTGAATGAGCTGTGGTGTGTAGGGTAGTTTAAAAGATGCTGCACCTAGAGACATGGAGACTGGAGAGGACACTGCTACAATAATTCTGATGACTCTGAGTCACTGGGGCCTACACCAGTGATGCCTGTTAAAATGGAATATAAGAGACAGACAGCAATGGTGTTTTACGTGCAGAATTTAAAGATCTTGGCAACCATCTAAATCTAGGGAGTAAGAATAAAGGATAACTAACTTGATTTGAAGTTCTTGAACCTAGATCATGATTACCATTGGCCACTACTCTCTCACCTCACACTTTGCTGGAAAGAAAGAAAAAGCTATGAATGGTGGTCACTTTAAGAGAAAATATGAAGAGCTCAATGTGGCCTAGAGTTGTTTCTCATTTCCAACTCATCAAAAACTTCTTCACTCCTTATCCCACAACTTCCTCCCAAAGATGCTGTTCCTATCACCGCTAGTCTCCCCTCCTCTGAGAATGGAGCTGGTGCAGCATGGCTGGACTTACTGAATGTTGCGGCAGACGCATGGCTCCCTAAGAGACTTGGCTGTGAGTCTAGAAACGAAAACAATAACCCACATTTCCTGACTCTTCGATCAGAGGTCACTGTAGCACATCACAATACTTGTTCTGTGTGTTCACCCTAAAAGTGGGAGGTTTGGGGCTTCATCTACCCCATACACCCAGTGCATGAACACTCCCAACACCACCGGCTGCAGAAACCAGCAGCAAAGAAATTGTTTTCCTTCACAATTATGGGTGGGGGGGGTGGGTGGAGAAAGGGATGCATAATTACAAGTTGAAGAGTTAAAACACAAGCACTCACCACCCTAATAATCACTGTCTAACCCTAATGCCTTCCACTGGTAACAGGCTTGATGTAACATCTTGCTTCAACTGAGATACTTAGGTAAGCATGTAGAAGACACAAGTTCTATTTCCAATGCCTGGAGTTCAAAATTTCAGACCTAAACCAAGGCCACAGGCTCAGCCCTAGAGAGTCTCATGAACATCTGCTGACCCCTCCCAATTTCATCCACTTATTCAGTCATTCAAAATATATTTATTAAAGGCCTACTCTGTGCCAGGCACTGTGCTCTTAACTATAATAGAGCAATAAGCAAAACAGACCTGATCTCAAGGAGCTCACAGCCTTGTCAGGAATGCATCAAAGATATAAAAGCAGAATGTTATACCTGATATAAACGAGCAGAGGTTGCTATGGAATTGATCAGCCAGCAAAGACTTGGAGAGTCCGGGTATGCTTCCAAAAATTCAGGCATAAGCTGAAGGTGAAGAAGAAGTAGTCAGCCAGGGAGAATCAAGAGGTAAGAGTCCGAGCAGTACAAAATCTCCAAGGCAAGAATAAACATAGCTGAACATGGGATGGGCATGGAAGATCAATTAAGTATCATTGGAACCTAGAGAATGGAGGGAAGGGAAGGGGTTGGCAGGTGTAGTGGGGCAAAAACAAATAATACAAATGAATGCATATGCAAAACAGAAACAGATTCACAGACATAGAAAACAAACTACTGGTTACCAGTGGGGATAGGAAATGGGAGAGGGGCAAGTTAGGGATAAGGGATAATAGATACAAACTACTATGTATAAAATAGATAAGCAACAAGGATATATTGTCTAGCACAGAGAATTATAGCCATTATCTTGTAATAACTTTTAATGGAGTATAATCTGTAAAAATACTGAATCACTATACCGTACACCTGAAACTAATATTATAAATCAACTATACCTCAATTAAAAATAAGTAAATAACTGATTATAAAACAAAATTATACTTTACAACTGCAAAAAAGAAAAAGAAAAGACATTCCAGGAGCCATATCATAAATGAAAGCTTTTGTAAAATAATTCGACAAGGAATTCAAAGGCAACACACAGCAGTCAAATTTATTTGGAGGGGTGGGGCAGGTAACTTTGTAGGCTAAATGAGAATGAATCAGAATTAGAGAAGAATATGACTGGCAACTGGGAAAACAATTAGGGGGAATAAGGATGGTTGGTGGTAGTAGGGCTGGAGAGACAGGAAGGGAATGAGATTATGAAACTATCGTCAAGAGGGATTGGCCAACCATGGTCTTAATTATACATGAGGAATGAAAGAAGGGATGGAGACATCCCTGAGTAGATGTATGGCATGCTGGTTCAGAGCAGAGGCTCTAGTTCTCTCACTCATTAGCTGCGTGACCTTGGCCAAACTTCGTAATCCTCTGCCCCTAGGTTTACCCATTTGTCAAATGGAAATAAGGACAAGACCCACCTTATAGAGTGATTATGCAAATTAAATGTGATAACGCACTTTAATAAAGTACTCAGCTATTAGCCGGCACATAGTAGATGCTCGTATTAGTTAGGACGTAGGCTCACCTGCTGTAACAGCATCCCCAAATTACAGTCTCTTAAATAAAATGGGGTATATTTTCTTTTAAATATCCAGATTTAAGCAGTCCAAGGAAAGGGAGCTAGATGGATGAAGACTCTTCAATCTTGTTGCTCTGTCATCATTAAGATGATTCGCTCACTTACATGGTCCAGGCCACCTCCATCCAGCTCGCGGGGAAAAGAGAGGTGAAGAGGATGTACAGCTACAATTCAGGAGTTGTGTCATTATAGATAAGGAGAGGATGCATATCAGGGGACAACAGCTAGCAATATTCCATGTTAACATGATATAGAGATAGAAATCAACTGCTTGAGTGAGAGGAGAAAAGTGGGAAAAAAGAATTTCTGGTAGGTGAGACTTGGTAAACTTAAGACATAAAATATTTCCAATGTTCCTTTGAAGAAGGAGGACTTAGATGAAACAATATTATATAAGGATAATGAGGAACCCAAAGGATTTCATCTCCATGTAAAAGGGATATTGAGAGAATTAAAGTATTTGGAACAAAGCTACAGCAACCACCAAATATTATTAATGAACTGTTTTTAAGGAGAGGGGAAATATGTTCTAATATTGAGAGAAAAATGAGTAAGCTCACAACGGAATTTCTAAGTATTCCCTTTTTTATGGAGC